>NC_040915.2:4291822-4607570 GCF_004126475.2 Phyllostomus discolor | reverse complement strand
GAGAGGTGGGGAGAGGTCATGGGGTTCCAAATTTTAGCTGCCTCTCAAAATCACATGGGTGTCTTTAAAAGCCACCATGGCCCTACCACAAACCAACCACATTGTAAGCCCTCAGCTGGGACACGGATTAAAGTGTTAAAGGCTTGCAGGTGACTAATGGACAGCCCAGGAGGCACCTGGGCCCCAAAGCAGGGTCTGAACCCCCTTTGTACCATAAACTCCTTCTCAGAAAGTTTTTTTTTTACCACACATAAACTCCTTCTATGTGTGGTGAAAGCACACATAGAAAATACAAAGGAAAGCCATTATATTAACATAGAGTAATCAGAAACTAAAACAAATGTATTAAGTGGGCCAATTTCCCATGTTAAAAATGATCTAATGACAGTAATTTCAACCAGATATTATCACTGTACTTATACAGTAAATAACAAGCTATATCAGTGGGCCTAATAAATGATGTAATTTCAAAGACGTGATCAGCATAAACAATAGTTCAAGGTGTCTGCAGCAGCTGCAATGTAATTTCAATAGAACCCCTAACAGCTGAAATTCCTATTGGTGATTTGTTGCTTCCATTCAAGGCGCTCAGAGAGCATCGCCACCTGCTGGCGTTTATTAGGAGTGCAAACCCTCAGGGCCCACCCCATAAGGGCTACACCTCTGTCCTTCCCTCCCTCCCACAACCAGCTCCACCTCCTCACATCTCAAGTAGAATGTTTTTCATTCTGTGAGAAGAATTAAGTGGAAAGGTATCTCACGCTTAAAATCAATAAACATACTAGCTTTTTCTTTTTGTGTGTGCAGAGTTCAAAGAACTGAGTGCATTCTCATTTGCAGACATATCTTGTTTTATTGCACACAATCTCTTTTATCTTTATTGGCCATTTCTATTTCTCCCATGAACTAGGAAGTTCAGGCATTTTGTCCATATTTCTGTGAAAGTGTATGTCTCTAGCAGCTCTCTTTATAATCAATCTCTGTCTTTTTGTCAAAAGTTGACAGTATTTACTACTTTGTCATTTATGTTTATTTTATATATTAATATCTTTATAAACAGATATTATATTCAGGTATCAGTCTTTGAGATTTTTTTTATTATTAAGTTTAGAAAGATGTTTTCCCCTGTCAGCTGATGGTAAACATACACCTCAGTTTACCTGCTTACTTGTAACTCTTTATTCTTTATTCTGGAGTATGGTAAGTAAAGAGGTCTGTCAATTTTCTCTATGGTAAACAACTGTTTTAACATTCATTATGCCGAGAAATACTGGGAAACCAAACAGCAGTCTCTGACAACTCACACCAGGCCCGTCACCATCAGCCAGCTAGTGTTCCGATGAACAGAAGCAACTTCACAGAACACCAGCAACAGACAAGGGCAATCTGATACTGGGATGAAGCAAGGAAAAAACAAGATGCTGCATTTTTTGTCTGAGCCCCAACAAAAACAAGGTCACTCTGTCCATCACAAAACTCCAAGCATCAGTCTCCTGACCAATGTGAGTGGTAGCCACCCGTCACCAGTTAGAACTCCAGCGTGCTTTCCTGGGTGGGACTTACTATGATTCCCAATCACAGAGTCATCCTGCTTTCCAAAAGCAGGCAATGCACATCCATGTCCTCCTTCCTTCAACACTCCTCCAGGTTACTAATCAGAGTCCCAGTAAGTCCACAAACTACCCTCTTGCTGAGTTGCTCCACAGCGCCCCCAAGTGAGTTCTTCCTCTCTTCAGTGAGCAATACACCCAACTCATTCAATTACTGGTGGCCTTTGGCAGAGGGGTTGGACAGTGCTTTCCTACCACCCACAGATCCTCTGTAGTCCTGGTTTAATTTCTAGTTTTTCAAGATGTTTTCAGTTATAATATATACTAAGACAGGTGTCATACCTGATTCAACATCTGTTCAACAACTATTCAGAGCTGTTCTTCTTTATCAGGTGCTGGGCTGGTAATTGGGCTACAATTCTAAGAGAGGCAATAAGAATTCTCTCCAGCTGACAAAAAACTCCTTCAGAATTGTGATATGTTAAAAGAACATGAAGAAAGGCATGAGAGCCCTACTTTTTAAAACTTTCTCCCCAAAAAGTGAAGATCACTTTTGCATCCACCCCCTGGGACACCCATTCTCCTCTCCCCACCCCCACACACATGCCAACAAAACCTGCTAGAGCCTGGGAGGGAAGAAGGCAAGGCCTACCTAACACTCTGACTATCCCAGGGCCCTGCTCACCTAGAAACAGGTAGAATAAAATGTTCCCCAGAATTATTCCATCAGGTCAAGCACTACTGATAGAGGAACTCAAGAGTTAATGATTTTAGGGGCTTCTGGTCAAGATGGAGGCATAGGTAGACATGCCTCCTCTCATTGCACAACCATAAGAAAGAACACAGCCAACTGAAAAATGAAAAATACCCAAAACTGCCATAAAATCGTCCAGAAAAGCACCCAGAACTGTTCAGAAGTGTGACAACCAAGGATTTAAAGAAGCTACATTCATCCAGACAGTACAAGGGGCTGAGACAAGCAGTTCAGGAGGAGAGAACTGGGGCAGAGAGGACTCTGTGGGGCAGTGAGGGGGAGTGGAGAGGCAAAGAGGTAGAAAGTAGGCAGGAGCCGTCAGAATAGGTGGCCCCACTTCCACCTGCGGTGAATAAAAATCAGGCAGACACCTTGTGAACAAGCGAGACAAGCCCCAGGCCAGACCTCGCAGCACTGGGAAAAATCCTCATAACTTCTGGCTGTCAACCCAGTGGGGGTTGGGGCAGCAGAAAAAACTGCTGGTTCCTCAGGAGAGCCCAGAATGCAAGCAAACCCACCCACCCTGGGAACCACAACAAGGATAGTAGCTAGAGGGGTGCCAGTCTCACACAGGAAGTGGATTAAGTGGCTGGAAATGGGCAAGGACCACACAAGCTCATGGAAGTCAGCCAGCAGTGGCATTGTTCCCTCTTTGATCCCTCCCTCATACAAGGAGACACAGGTTGCCACAATGGGTGAATACTCAAGGCTCCACCCAACAAGACCTAACAGGCGCACTAAAACAAAATCAAAGCAGCTCTACCTAGTACACAGACAAGGGAGGCTGCCAAAATCAGGAGACAAAAAAATATGGCCCAAATGAAGGAACAGAAAAGAATCCCAGAAAAAGAACTAAGCAAAGCAGAGATAGCAAACCTATCAGACAGAGTTCAAAACACTGGTAATCAGGATGCTCAGAGACCTCACTGAGTACAGTAAAAGCATGAAGAAAGAAATGAAGGCTCTACTAAGGGAAATAAAGAAAAATCCACAGTAAATCAACAGGGAAGGGAAGGAAGCTGGGATTCAAATCAGTGATTTGGAAAATAAGGAAGTAATAAACAGTTACCTAGGACAAAATGAAGAAACAAGAATTCAAAAAAATGAGGAGAGTTTAAGACTCTCAGACATCTCCAAAAGGGCCAATATCTGAATCATAGAGATGCCAGAAGGAGAAGAGGAAGAGCAAGAAATTGAAAACTTATTTGAAAAAATAATGAAAGAAAACTTCCCTAATTTGGTGACAGAAATAGACATACAAGTCCAGGAAGCACAGAAAACCCCAAACAAGTTAGACCAACTTGGACCCAAAGAGGACCACACCAAGACGCATCATAATTAAAATGCCAATAGTTAAAGATAAAGAGAGAATCTTAAAAGTAGCAAGAGAAATACAGAGGGTTACTTACAAAGGAGTTCCCATAAGACTGTCAGCTAATTTCTCAAAAGAAACTTTGTAGGCTAGGAGGGAGTGGCAAGAAGTATTCAAAGTGATTAAAAGCAAGGACCTGCAACCTAGATTACTCTATCCAGCAAAGCTATCATTTAGAATTGAAGGACAGATAAAGTGTTTCCCAGACAAAGTAAAGCTAAGGGAGTTCATCATCACCAAGCCATTACTATATGAAATGTTAAAGGGACTTATTTGGGAAAAAGAAGAAGATCAAAACTATAAATATTAAAATGGCAACAAACACAACTATCAACAACTGAATTTAAAAAACAAAAACAAAGCAAACAACTAGAACAGGAACAGAATCACAGAAATCGAGATCACATGGAGGGTCATCAATGGGGAGGGGAAGGGGTGAGGATAGAGGAAAATGTGAAGGGAATAAGAGGCATAAATGATAGGTACAAAATAGACAGAGGGAGGTTAAGAATTGTATAGGAAATGGAGAAGCCAAAGAACTTATATGAACAACCCATGCATATGAACTAAGGTGGGGGAATGATGGTGGGAGGGGGAGTATAGGGCAGAGGGGAATAAAGGGGAGAAAAAAATGGGACAACTGTAATAGCATAATCAATAAAATATATTTAAAAATCATGAAGTATGATCTTGGTAATGTATTGCTGGATTTGTTTTGCTAATATTTTCTTGAGGTTTTTGCATCTAGGTTTATCAGGGATATTGCCCTACAATTTTCTTTTTCTTTTTCAATTTTAAAGCAGTTACTGCTTATTAACTGACCAGATTACAAAAATGGTGATGGTGGATACCTTACTTGGTCCTTCTAATAAGCCTGTTGATCTGGTCCTCTGTATTACTAGCTATATTTTACATCCTTGTGACTATTTTGTAACTACCAATCTATACTTTTTAATCCCTTCAAAAGTGGTCTCAATTTAAATCAAGTGCTAAGATTAGTAGGTTTTGTGGCAGAAGGGACTGAGAACTAGAGCTCAATGCAATGCTCAGGAAAACACCGGGCAAGGCTTCGGAGGTAAAAACCAGAACTGCTGCCATTTTCCACTCAGGTTCTTCTGGCTTTTCCAGGTGATGGTGAGCCCCAGTTCAGATACTTGCCATTGGAAAGGCACTGATCAAGAGATAAGGGGCCCTGGCTGAGTATATCTGTGGTTAGAGTGCTGTCCCAATATGCCAGGGTTGCAGGTTCAGTCCCCTGTCAGAGCACATTAAAAGCAACCAATGAGTCCTGACTGGTGTTGCTTGGAAGGTTGGGTATCACCCTGCAAGGCAAAACAGCACTGATTCAACTCCTGGTCTGGGCACATGGCTGGGTTGTGAGTTTGGTCCCTAGTTGGCATGTACAGTAGGTGACAAATCACTGTTTCTTTCTCACATCAATATTTCTCTCCCTCTCTATCTCACTTAATTACTTTCTCTCTAAAATAAATAAGCAAGTAAGCAACCAACAAAAAAAGACTTTGAAATTTCACCAGGTCACTTTGGACTCATCATGTAAGGAAAACAAAAGGATGATAAGAGAGCAGCTCTTCTGGAGTGAGGTGGGGAGATTGATATGATGACCAAGGGGAAATTGTTCCTGTAACAAGGGATTCTCCAAATGTTTCCATGTCCAAGAGAAAAAGAAAATGGAAATGTATGGCAACCAACCAAAGACAATTCAGAAATTTTTGGAATAAAGATTTAGATTATATCAACAGCTAAATTATCCCAAACAAATGAGGTTTTAGCAGAGGGCAAAGGAAACAGGGAATGGGAAGTAGAAGAAAGTTAGAAACATCAAGTCTGGCATCATGATCAATTGGTATGGGTGTGTATGTGTGAGTGTCCATGTATGTAAGCTACATACATTGTTCTTCTCTGTCATCTTTTCTTTACTCCCTTCCACCCTGAGTGTAGGTGGGCTCATACTCAGAGATGAGGTATAAGGAACATCATTGCCCACACATGGATACTGTGACCAGTAAGGTGCCATGAGTATGAAGAATGGTTACACGTGGTTATGCTGCTGCTGCCCTGTATGGAGTTCAAATACAGATAAAATGATGTGGCTGCTGAGTAGCCAAAGGGGTGGATGGTACAATTTCTAGGCTGTTCCCTCAGCTCCAGGCCTAATATCTTCACCACAGTTGAGATGTGGGGCCTGCTTTGCCAAGGTTAATAGAAACATCTCCCAACAAGGCACAGAATTACACAGAAAGCCCAGAATAGGGGAGAGAAAACAAACCCCTTCTTGATTTCCCATTTCTGCATCAAAATCATCTCAGAAATGTTCTTCACTCTGGCCATTGGTTCCACTTTGCAGATTGTGGCTTCACTCTCCCATCACCAGTCTCCTCCTGTCCTTCAGAGGAACAAGCCCTGGCTGACCTGCACCTGTTCCTCAGCCATCTGGGGACAGACAGTGACCTCTGAACTCCTGGGATACTGAAACAACCACACAGCACCACGTTCTACACCCAGCTCTGATTTGACACAAGCCGTACCCCCAGCTCTGCAGGTCCCTCTCCTTCTGGGCTCTGGAGGACCCACCATAAGTCAGGACTGTGCAACCTTCTCAAACACCTGGGCAACTCTCACAGACACACCTCTCAGAGACCAGCTGGTCCGTGTCTCCTACTCTGATGCTGGGGTGCCAAGACTCCAAGTTTCACTAATCCCAAACCCTCCCTTCACATTCCCAGGCCTAGAAATAGTAGCTTCATTCTACAAGACTTTTGCTCTGCAATATTTAATGTTCTTATGCTATTTCAGTTCTCAAACATATGGTTAGCAACTCTTCACATTATATTTTCTCTGTGAGAATATTAGGTGTGGTGTTTTCCTTACTGGATCTTGACTGATATACATAGGTCTTAAAACAATGGCTCAAATTCTGTTTTTATTTCTGTTCTAATCTTCATCCTCCAAGCAGAATACTATGTAGAACGTGAAGTGCTGAACTGAATCACAGCTGTTACAGAAAATTTGGCATGTGAACGCATACAGTGCTTTAAAAACATTGTATATATTTTTATATCATTTGATGCATCCTCTTGCATTCATTTAACAGGGTTTTCACTAAGCAACTTCTACTCATAAGGCACAGGGCCAGGTACTCATAATATACAAATAAAAAGGCATTACCCCTGCAGAGGTACTTCTAAATAGTAGGGATATATTTTTATTTCATAGAAGAAGCTTTATAAAGTCTTCATTGAGTCAAAGGAGAAAGCTAGGACCCACCCAGAAAGAATTATGAAGATAATTTCTGCCATCTAGAATTCAGATAGCCATGATTATTATGCTGAATCATCAATTAAATAATATACAAGTATGTAAAGGGAACAGGACAGTGCCCCACATTTCATAAACACTCAATAAAATACTCACAAAAAAGAACAGTTAAGACATAGAGTGAATTCACTTCAAGGACTCCATAAAAGGGAATCAATGACAATAGCATTATATTGCTTATCTATGAGCTGTTTGAGTTCCATGTAGTGGTCCCTAGGAGAGTCCCTGTAAGATGGGCAGCTGTCATTATTTCCATTTATTGATAAGGAGACACACTAACAAACAGTGAGTGACTTGCCAATGTTGTGTAACCAAGACATGGTGGCAGCAGACACAGGATGCCCTGGCCATTCATTGTTGGCTGCTGCTCCTGGAACAGTCTAGCCCCGGCCTCAGGGCCTCCATCACATCCCTGTTTCTTAAGCTATAAATGAGGGGGTTGAGCATAGGGGTAAGGACTGTGTAGAAGATAGAGACCACCTTGTCATGGCTGGGGGTCCGGTAGCGCCCAGGCCTCAGGTAGATGAACATGGCTGCCCCATAGAAGAGGGAGACAGCTGTCATGTGAGAGGAACAGGTGGCCAGAGCTCTTTTACCAGCCTGAGCAGAGTGCATATGGAGCACGGCCCCCAGGATGCGAACATAGGAGGCCACAATGATGGAGAAGGGAAGGAGCAACATGAACACACAGCAAGCAAAGAGCAGGGTTTCAAAAAGTGAGGTGTCAACACAGGCCAGCTTCAACAAAGCTGGCACCTCACAGAAGAAGTGGTCCACAACCCTTGAGCCACAATAGGGAAAGGACATCACTACCACCATCTGGATCAAACCATCTAGCATTCCAAAGGCCCAGGAACTACCAGCAATCTGGAGACAGACCCTCTGACTCATGCGGGTGGAATAGTGCAGTGGGTGGCTAATGGCCACATAGCGATCATAAGCCATGAGCCCCAGCAAAAGCCCCTCTGATCCAACGAGACAGACAAAAAGGCCAGCTTGTATGCCACAGCCCACAAAGGAGATGGTCTTCCTGCCAGACAGGAAGCTGGCTGCCATCTTTGGCACACTGGTACAGACCAACATGAGATCCATGAGGGAGAGCTGACTGAGGAAGAAGTACATGGGTGTGTGAAGTCGAGCATCTATGCTGATGAGGGTGAGGAGGAGGACGTTTCCACAGAGGGCCACTGAGAACACCACCATGACCACAGAGAAGTGAGCAAGGTCAGCTGGGCTGTGGGAAAAGATGCCCAAGAGGATGAAGTCATCTGTGCAGGACTCATTCAACCACATGCCCATGGCTCTGTTGTTCACAGTCATCCTGAGAATTTGGACAAAGAAATTCTGAATTAAGTGATATGTCTTTATTTACCTCTAAATTCTTCTTCTTTCAGCTATATATTTTGTAATCTACCAGACCTCAACAACATAAGCTTTGGAACATACAAGTGCATGTTCTCTCATATTCCCATGGCACAGATGACAGGATCTCTGTTTTCTCATAGAGTTGGACTACATATCTCTACTTGCATGTTTCTATAACAAAAAAAATAGAAACTGAATTATTTTGTGTGTCACAGGACTATTGAACAATCCCCTTTCAGCAAGCAAAATATTGGCTTTCCCATATGACACCAGCTTTTTTTACAGGGATTCTGTGGATGCAGCCAACTGTCTCTAACAAGACTAGAACCATTTCATACCCAAGAGATAATCTATATGAGTTAAAATTCCATATAATATATTACTATATGGGTTAATAAAATGGGTTTTGATGGGTAGGTAATAGAGACAGGAGATGTTCTTTATTTTGCTCAGACGAAATAAATCAAAATCATTTTCATTCCTTCATGACATTTATTCCTGATATCCAAACCATGAGCAAAGCCTCTTAACTTGACATTCAGAGCACCTCAGAATACATCTAACTCTTATCATCCTAATGCAACTGCCCTAATGCTAAAGCTACAGTCCTCCCTCTGATGGATTGTTTCAGACTTCTACTCAGTCTCCTGGCTTCTATTCATTGAATCTCTTGAGTATATTCTCACAGCAGTTCAGATGATTCTGTGAAAATATAAGTCATATGATATAACTCTCTTACTGAAGGGTACATCAGTACCCTACCCAAAAACTTCCAAATAAAGCCCAAATCCTGTAAGGCCTTAAATCAATCAATCAATCAATCTCTCTCTCTCTCGTTCTCTCTTTCTCTCTCCCTCCCTCCCTCCCTCCTCCACCACCAGCATGCACATTCGTGCCAGTACCTCTGGCCTCATCTCTTACCATGCCCCCATCACTCACTGTGCTTCCATTGATTTCCTCACACAACCAGGACTCACTCTCACCTTTGGGCCTTGCCTTTTCTTTGTCTTTCCCCCAATTTCTATCTCTCACCTGCTTTAGAACTTTACTTAAATGCCAGCCTCTTTAGAGATGTCTTCTGTGAAAGATATATGTAACGTATGTACAAATGTTTTTGTACTGTCAAGCCCAAGCCCTTTCCTGCTTTTTTTTTCCTGAGCACTTACACCATTTAACACACATATGCTAACATTTTTAACTTTTATTGTCTGTGTCACCCTGTTGAGAACCGCCCTGCCTGGTTGCAGGAGCTGTAACTCCCCCATGCCAAAGGATGAGTGAGGGACCTTCAGACCATAGCCTCTAAGGAGACAAAGCTTATCTCCCTGGCAGGAGCACTGCTTCTGCTCCTTTACTTCATCCATAACTGACCCCCAATGCTTGATCAGTTACCCAATGACTAGTAAGATTCCCCAAGCGGGAAACGATCTAAGACAGGCATGATCACATGGGAGGCTGCCAAGAAAGGACTTGGGGGGCTACAACAAAAGGGGGTGAGGGACCCTCACCCCTTGACTTTGACAAAGCCTGAGTTCTCATTCTGCCTGAGAGAAGTCTTCTAATATCTTGGCTGTCTTGGTCCCTCTGCCTGACTTAATCCTGAAACAATGACAGTGGGTGGTGCAGCCCTGTGCCTGAAATGGCAGGTCCCCCCGTACCCACCTCCAACCCACCCCCCACCCTCATGATGAAGCCTGAGAAAGAATACATAAACTCCTGTGAAACCTGCTTTGGTGAGGTTCCTCTTAATTAGATTATAAAGGTCTGGACAGGAAATGAGTTTGCTTCCCAGAGTTTTGTAGCCCGTTAGCTAACAGACACTGACTCAGAATAGGCCCTCAGACTTCTTTGTATCTTATCTATTGTTTGATCCTTACTGCCTGACAATGATTAATGAACTTCACCTGTATTCCTGGGCAAATTAAAAACCAATAAATGCCCTGTGAAGGAAAGATTAGGGTGCTCTCCTTTGAGAGAGTGGCCAGGCAGCTCTGAGGCACCCTCCTCTTGAGAGGGTAGCTGGGAGGTCCTTTTCCTCCACACAGGACTTGGTAGTCTGTGTGAATGTCTCATGTCTGATGCATGACGCCACGGACACTGCAGGCCCGAGTCTGCATCATCATCCCACTGAAACAGAGAAGCACCATTTACTTTCACCATGACACTGGCAGCCCCTGCAGTGTGGCCTGGCTCATGGGGCACCCTCAGCACAGGGGGCTGACTGAAGGGACCATGCACAGTAGAGAGATGTGCAGACTCTACTTCTGTTTGCTGAGAGCAGAGGACTCCCCTCCCCTGCAGGAGCCTTTGTTCTCCACTCACATGTACTAGTCTGTTGCTGTCTTCCTTCCTCTGAGTGACAGTAACTCATAGAGCATGAAATATTTTTACATATTTATTAAAAACAGGGACTTTTTAACAAATGGATGACAATAGTATCTAGCAGACTAGAATGGCAAGTCTACCCAGTCACCCAGGACACACCACAGGGTGTATCTTTGGTACCTCTCCTCTCACACACTCACCCCAATGTCAGAATCCCCCAGTCTCTCCTCCAAACTGTATTCAACCCTGACCACTTACACTCCTGCTTACCCCATCTGGATACACCATCACCACTGTCCCCTGGATGGTGAAAATGGTCCCTAACTAAACTTACTTCCCCGTTGCCCCCTTGCTTCTTTTGCACATAGCACTGGAGTGAACCATTGTCATGAAAATAAAGACAACATCCTTCAAAATGAGTCAAGGCTTTCCTCTGGCTGGCTCTCCATCACCTGGACCCAGGTTCACTCTGCTCTCCCTGGAGTTCATTTCCTGCTGGCCTCACCTGCCTCCTGCCTTTCCTGCCACCTAGCAGGCAGACGCCAGCCTTGGGGGCTCAGGTTCACTCAGCCTCTTCATGGAAGGCCCTTCCTTGATTGCTCCACCCTGTTGTCTTGACTGCTCCTCACCTTCTCAGCCGGGTCTTTTCTCAACAACTACTTAGATTTGAAATCCATCTTCTCTCCCCACTCCTTCCCTGCCTTGCTTTTTTCATAGCACTCAAAAAATTGGCCATGCTACACTTTACTTACATGGATTAGTTTCTCCTCTCTCAAGTAGAACCCATGTTGCCTGCTGTCACTTTTGCTAATGGGAAGATCCCTTGCTCAAAGAACAGTGCCAGCATATATGATGTTCTCAGTAGGTATTGTGGAATAATTTATTGTGCATGCAAAACAACTCAAAAAACTATTCTAGCATGTCACATACTCATATTTTCTCCTCTCTGACTTCATTCCTGTATGCTGGGTGTTTCATTAATGGCTTTATTTTTCTTCCTAGAAATGACATCATAAAAGAACCTACCTTGTCTCTACAATATTCTTTCAGGGAAGAGGTGACTCTATGTCCCATATCAGTCCTCCCTTTCTTCCCCTTCACCTCTCCACATTTATCCTCTGTCTTCCTATTTTCAACCACCCTTTACCCAGAACCCCACCATGGAGACCCCAGTCCAGACAAAGGGAAGGAGGAAGGGGAAAGGTCAGTAAGGAAAGAAAAAGACAGGAGTAGATCAAAGGAAGAGGACCAGAAAATGAGTGAGAAGAGACATAACACTAGAAAGCATATGCACAAGCCCACCAAAGAAATGCTGAAAGAGGAAGACATTAGGGGGGAGAAGAAATGCTGATAAATAAATAGAAATGAAGACACAAACCAGAAATCAGTAAGTGGAACTGTAAGGAAGGGACAGGAGGGGAAACGGGGAAACGACACACGCTTACCACAGGACGGGTTCTCTGTAGGACAAGTGACTCTGCAGCTACCTGTGTAGAAGTTTCTGGGATGCACATCACTCCATCATCCCTCACTCACTGGGTCAGAGGGGACAGAGGGGACAGGGAGATGCTGCTCCAGCTCTGACCTCCCTCCTTAGCCACCTACTTCTTAGTGGCTCTCTAGTGACTCTTTAGCTCAGTGGGGTTCAAACAGACAACAGCCTCCTCTCATAAAAGGGGGAGAGAGAGATCAAGGACTTAGTCAAGGGGATGGTGGTGGGTAGATGGCCTGAGAACCAGCACCCACATAGCCCTTGCACCACCAGTGCCTATCCATCTACCTCAGGCTGCCTCGCATCTCAGCCTGCACACATGTGTCCCACAGCCCATTAAGGTACTCAACACAGAGCTGCAGTGAGGAAGGTAAAGCTGTCTCCTCCCAGGAGAGCCCTAAGACTTCAGCCCTGTAGCAGGAGCTCCCAAGATTACAATTAAACAGACTCCAAAAGGAACCTGGGGACAGAACCAGAAGTAGGCCCTGTGGAGACCATGTGAGGAAACCTGCTCAGGGGAGGGCCACAGGACAGCCAGGCACAGGAAGAAGGACAAGTCTCTGTGGGTTCTACCCTGACTCAGACCAATTCCACGCTACCCCAGTCACCCCCAGGGCCCTCATGGTGTCTCCAGCTGTGACTGGCCAAGTTGGCTGTCCACACTCCATAGTCCACACCTGTTCTTCATCTGCCCTGCAGGTCAGTTCACACCTGCTGAAAGCCCAGGATACACAGAGCACTGGGTGAGATGTTGTGCTGCATTCCAAGAGGGTCCTGGACACAGCCCTGGCTCCCAAGAGTTCATGACCCAGTAGGAGGGACGCAGAGCACCCACCTTCATGAGAGTCAGATTGTGGCATGGGAGCTGGGTGTCCTTCAAACGCTGTCTGGTGATTGATGCTCTGTGATTAGCACCCTCCCCAGTATGCTGCAGTCTGCAGTTTTATGCCTGTTGTCCAGGTGTAGCCATGAATACCAAAATCCTCACTCTCTAGTGTGCCCCAGCTTGGATGATAAATTTAAGGGCCACTTTACTTTGGGCTTTATGTCCTGTAGAAGCTGGTTGATTTTTTCATTAGCCAATATCATTGCTATTCACTTGCCAAAAGGTTAATTCATCATCTTAAATGTTTTCTTATAGCATTTTTTTCATGTTTACCTCTTTCTGTGCTTCTGCTTCCAGCTACTAACTGGAGACAAGGAATATGCAGAGACTGCTAAGAAGAAGAAGCAGGAAGACCAGGGATCAGAGAGAGTGGAAGAGAAACGGTCACCTAGCAAATGAGTTTTAGGCACATGGGCGTGTGAGAACTTGACCTAGCTCATTTACCACTCTCCCTTTTCATCTTCTCCTCTTCTCCTCCTGATGCACCTGCTGTTTCCCCACATCCATACATTTGCTCAAGCCATTTTTCCCCACTGGAAAATACTTTGTCTCCTGACTATGTTCCTCTTAGGTCATTACTAATTCTCCAGGATTCCAATGAAATTTATCTTCTTTCAAACTCCCCAAAGCACTCAATCCATACTGACTTCCACATCCTGGAAATCCCTGAAGCCTCACTGTCTACACCTTGCACAGCAGGGTCTTACTGCCCCATGACAGCTCCTACATTACAATTGATTGTACTGAACAGCCTGAAGTTGGTTATGTGGAAACAAGAAAACATCATTTTTTGGTAAGAATCACTGTTTTTAAGTACGATATCTCAATCCTTTTTTTAAAGATTTTATTTAGAGAGGGGAATGGAGGGAGACAGAGAGGGTAAGAACATCAATGTGTGGGTGCCTCTCATGTGGCCCCCACTGGGGACCTGGCTGCAACCGAGACATGTGCCCTGATTAGAAATTGAACCAGTGACCTTTTGGTTTGCAGGCCAGCCCTCAATCCACTGAGCCACACCAGCCAGGGCCAGGTTTGTTAATTTTATTTATCCTTTTAAGAACCAGCTCTTACTTGCATTCATCTTTTTTACTGGTTTTTATTTTTGTCTCTATTTTATTTATCTCCACTCTGATCTTTATTATGTCCCTCCTTCTACTTACAGTGGGTTTTGTTTGTATTTCTTTTTCTAATTCCTGTAGGTGCAAAATTAGAGTGTTTATTTGGGATATTTCCTGTTTATAGAGGTAGGCTTGCATAGTTATGAGCTTCCCTCTTAGAACTGCTCCTGCTGCATCCCATAAATTTTGGCAAGTTGTCTATCTTCATTTGTCTCAAGGTAGTTTTTGATCTCCTTGATCCATTGGCTATTTAGTAGCATGTTGTTTAATCCTGACATATTTGTGAGAGGTTTTTTTTTTCAGTTTTCTTCCCATTGTTGGTTTCCAGTTTTATGGCATTGTGATCAGAAAATATGCTTGATATAATTCAATCTTCTTGAGTTTATTGAGGTTTGTTTTATGGCCTAATAGGTAGCCTATCCTGGAAAATGTTCTATGTGCACTTGAGAAAAATGTGTAAACTGCAGTTTGGGGATGAAATGTTCTTTAAGTGTCTATTAAGTTGGGCTGGTCTAAAGCAGCACTTAAACCCATTATTTCCTTCTTAGTTTTCTGTGTGAATGACCTCTCCTTTGAGAGAAGTGGGGTATTAGTGTGTTACTATGAATTTCTGCCTTTACATCCATTAATGTTTGGTTCATATCTTTGGGTGCTGCTATGTTGGGTTTGTAGATATATTCAATTGTTATATCCTCTTCTTGGGTTGACCTCTTTGCCATTATGTAATTTCCTTATTTGTATCTTTTTACATTCTTTGTTTTAATGTATATTTTGTCTGATATGCGTATTGCTGCTCCAGCTTTCTTTTCATTTCCATTGGCATGCAATGTCTTTTTCTAACCCTTCACTTTCAGTCTGTGTATGTCTTTTGCACTAAAATGAGTCTGTTATCAACAGACTATAGATAAGTTTTATATTTTTTATCCATTCTGTTATGCTATGTCTTTTGAGTGGGGCATATTCCATTTACGTTTGAAGTAATTATTGACAGGCATATGCTTATCACCATTTTGTTCATTGTGCTTGGTTGTTCTTCTCTGTCCCTTTCTTCTTCCCTTGATGTCTCTCTTTTGACTTTCTGGCTTTCTTTACTATTTTCCCAATTTTTAGTTTCCTCTCTTTCCTCTTTCCCTCTTCTTGACCTTCCTGGGTCTTCCCAGCTCTCCTCAGATCCCTCCCCTCTCAGCTCTGTGATCTACTCTCTCCTGTCTGGGCACTAGCCTCCAGTCAAAGTCCCCAAGAGCTTGGCAGGCAAACACATGTCATTGCCATTGTGAAAATAGAATGAAAACCATTCAAATAAAACTAAAACATTAGAAGGAAAAGATAAATTGGTTATTTGGCCATCTGGTTTCCAGTGAACATGTCATTTTGAAAATTGACCCGCTTCCACAGTAAAAAGGCCAAAAATTGAGTGATTATAAAATTATGAGCTCCTTCTTCCTTTCAGCTGCATAGAATTCCATTGTGCAAATGTATCATAGTTTTTTGGTCCGTTCATTTACTTATGGGCACGTAGGTTGCTTCCAGCACTTGGCTATTGAGTGTTGTGCTGCCATGAACATTGGGGTTCATGGGTTCTTTTGGATTCGTGTTTCAGGGTTCTTAGGATATAATCCTAGCAGTGGAATTGCTGGGTTAATAAACAGATCCATTTTTAGTTTTCTGAGAAAAATTCCATATATTTTCCATGGTGGTTGTACCAGTCTGCAATCCCACCAACAATGCACTAGGGCCCCTTTTTCTCCACAACCTCTCCAACACTTGTTTTTTGTTGCTTTGTTTATGATGGCCATTCTGACCGGTGTGAAGTGGTATCTCATTGTGGTTTTAATTTGCATCTCTCTGATAACTACCAATACTCACCATTGTTTCATGTGTCTCTGGATCCTCTGTATGTCTTCCTTGGAGAAGTGTCTGTTAAAGTCCTTTGCCCATTTTTTAATTGGGTTGCATGTCTTCTTAGAGTAGAGTCATGTAAGTTCTTTATATATTTTGGAGACTAAACCCTTGTTTGAGGTATCATTGGCAAATATGTTTTCCGTACAGTTGTTTCTCTTTTTATTTTAACACTGTTTTCTTTAGCCGTGCAGAAGCTTTTTATTTTGATGAGATCCCATTTATTTATTCTTTCTTTTATGTCCCTTGCTCTAGGGGATATATCAGTTAAAATGTTGCTGCATGAAATATCTGAGATTTTGCTGCCTATGTTCTCCTCTAGGATTTTAATGGTGTCACAGCTTGTATTTAAGTCTTTTATCAACCTTGAATTTATTTTTGTGTATGGTGTAAGTTGGTGCTCAAATTTCATTTTTTTTTTTGCATGTAACTATCCAGTTCTCCCAACACCATTTGTTAAAGAGGCTATTTTTACTCCACTTTATGTTGCTGCCCCCTTTGTCAAATATTAATTGACTGTAGAGACTTGGGTTTATTTCTGGGCTCTCTGTTCTGTTCCACTGGTCCATGTGCCTGTTTTAATGCCAGCACCAGGCTGTTTTATTACAGTGGCCTTATAGTACAGTTTGGTATCAGGTATTGTGATCCCTCCTACTTTGCTCTTCTTTCTCAAAATTGAAGCGGCTATTCGGGGTCATTTATGGTTCCATATAAATTTTAGAAGTGTTTGTTCTATGTCTGTGAAATATGCCATTGGTAGTTCAATAGGTATTGCACTGAATGTGCCAATTCCTTTGGGTAGTGTGGACATTTTGATGATGTTAATTCTTCCGATCCATGAACACGGTATATGTTTCCATTTGTTTGTGTCTTCCTTGATTTCTTTCTTCAGTGTTGTGTAGTTTTCTGCATACGGGTCTTTTACCTTTTTGGTTAAGTTTATTTCTAGGTATTTTACTTTTCTTGTCACTATATTGAGCAAGACTTTTTTCTTGATTTCTGCTTCTGCTGTTTCATTGTTGGTATACAAAAAAATGCCTTTGATTTCTGGATATTGAACTTGTATCATGCTGTTTTGCCAAATTTATTTATTAGGTCAAGCAGTTTTTTGGTGGAGTCTATAGGATTTTCTATGTACACTATCATGTCATCTGCAAACAATGACAGTTTTGTTTCCTCCTTTCCAATTTGGATGCCTTTTATTTCCTTCTCTTGTGTGATCGCTGTGGCTAAAATTTCCAATACCATATTGAATAGAAGTGGTGAAAGTGGACAACCTTGTCTTGTTCCTCATTATAGTGGAAAAGATTTTAGTTTTTTCCCATTGAGTATGATATTGGCTGTAGGTCTCTCATATATGGCCTTTATTATATTGTGGAATGCTCCCTCTAATCCCACTTTGCTGAGTGTTTTTGTCATAAATGAGTGCTCTACCTTATCACATGCTTCTTCCACATCTATTGAAATGATCTAATTAAAATTTTTTTTAAAAATTCAGTTACCATAGGCATACAATATTATATTATATTCAGGTGTACAAGAGAGTGAATAGATATTGTATAACTTACAAAGTGAACACCCTGACAGTCTCGTACCCAACTGGCATCATCCATAGTCATTAAAATATTATTGACTATATTCCCTATCTGTACTTTAAGCAGAAATTAATTTTGAATTCCAACTGGTGTCTTTCCCTTGAGGAATCGCTGTCACCTATATATAGTTGATTGTATTTGATCCCTTTTATCATGGGCAAGGTAGCAGTTTGATTTCACTGGAATAGACAGACATCTATTCTGCAGGTAAATCTCCTTGCACTGCCCATCATGTTTCTGCAGCACACCCACCTATGTACTGACAGAATGCGTGGGACATCCTCACAGTATTCTGTACAGCATGGCTTTGGAGCCAGGAACTTCTTTTGAAGCTAAAGAAGGGCAATGATGGGTGAGTGTCCACAGAACTGACTGGTCTTAAATAGATTTCATCACCCAGATGCAGTCAGTCTTGGCTATAATACTAACTCACTTATGGTATCAGTTCAGCAACAAACCCCTGAAAATGTGGGGTTCTAGTTCAAAGAATGTAGTATATGGTTTGATCCAGTGATCAATATGTGTTGCTATTTCTTCCATAACCATATTACAATGTTCCATCCAATAAGACCTTGAAGCTTCACCTGGTCATTGTGGACTCCTCAGGCCAGGGAACCAACAGGCAGATAAGACAGCAGCTTCTGGGAGTGGGATGGGGTGATTGATAAGATGACCAAGACAAAAGTGGGCAGCTGTAAGTAGAAGGGCTATTTCCTGAGGCAAGCAGTTCTCCAAGTGCTTCCATGTCCAAGAGTAAAAGATAATGGAAATGTGTGGCAACCAACCAAAGGAAATTCCACTGAGTATTCAGACACTTTTGAAATAAAGATTTAGATTACACCAACAGCTAAATTACCCCCAACAAATGAGGTTTTAGCAGAGGGCAAAGGAAACAGGGAATGGGAAGTAGAAGAAGAAAGTTAGAAACATCAAGTCTGGCATCATGATCAATTGGTGTGCGTGTATATGTGTGAGTGTCCATGTGCATAAGCTAACTTGCTCTTCTGTGTCATCCTTCCTTTTCTCCCTTCTACCCTGAGTGTAGGTGGGGCTCATGCTCATAGATGAGGTATAAGGAACATCATTGCCCACACATGGATACTGTGACCAGTAAGGTGCCATGAGTATGAAGAATGGTTACACGTGGTTATGCTGCTGCTGCCCTGTATGGAGTTCAAATACAGATAAAATGATGTGGCTGCTGAGTAGCCAAAGGGGTGGATGGTGCATTTTCTAGGCTGTTCCCTCAGCTCCAGGCCTAAACATCTTCACCACAGTTGAGATGTGGGGCCTGCTTTGCCAAGGTTAATAGAAACATCTCCCAACAAGGCACAGAAGTAGACAGAAAGCCCAGAAGAGGGGAGAGAAAACAAACTCCTTCTTGATTTCCCATTTCTCCATCAAAACCATCTCAGAAATGTTCTTCACTTTGGCCATTGGTTCCACTTTGCAGATTGTGTCTTCACTCTCACATCACCAGTCTCCTCCCATCCTTCAGAGGAACAAGCCCTGGCTGACCTGCACCTGTTCCTCAGCCATCTGGGGACAGACAGTGACCTCTGAACTCCTGGGAGACTCAACCAACCACACAGCACCCACTGGTCACAAGCCTGACACCCAGCTCAGCAAGTCTCTCTTCTTCCTTTGGCCTCTAGAGGATCCACTGTGAGTCAGGGCTGTGCAACCTCTCAAAGGCCTGGGCAACTCTCACAGACATCACCTCTCAGGGACCAGCTGGACCGTGTCTCCTCCTCTGATGCTGGGGTGCCAAGACTCCAAGTTTCACTAATTCCAAAACCTCCCTTCACATTCCAAGGCCTAGAAATAGTAGCTTCATTCTACAGGACTTTTGCTCTGCAATCCTTAGTGTTCTTATGCTATTTCAGTTCTCAAACATACAGTTAGAAACTCTTCACATTATATTTTGTCTTTTAGAATATTTGATGTGGTGTTTTCCTTACTGGATCCTGACTGATATGCATAGGTTTTAAAACAATGCCTCAAATTCTGTTTTTATTTCTGTTCTAATCTTCATCCTCCAAGCAGAATACTATGTAGAATGTGAAGTGCTGAAGTGAATCTCATCTGTTACAGAAAATTTGGCATGTGAACACATACAGTGCTTTAAAAACATTGTATATATTTTTATATCATTTGATGCATCCTCTTGCATTCATTTAACAGGGTTTTCACTAAGCAACTTCTACTCATAAGGCACAGGGCCAGGTACTCATAATATATAAATAAAAAGGCATTACCCCTGCAGAGGGTAACTTCTAAATAGTAGGGTTATATTTTTATTTCATAGAAGAAGCTTTATAAAGTCTTCATTGAGTCAAAGGAGAAAGCTAGGACCTACCCGGAAACAATTGTAAAGAAAATTTCTGCCATCTAGAATTCAGATACCCATGATTATTATGATGAATCATCAATTAAATAATATACAAGTATGTAAAGGGACCAGGACAGTGCCCCACACTTCATAAACTCTCAATAAAATAGTCACACAAAAAAAGAACAGTTAAGACATAGAGTGAATTCACTTCAAGGACTCTATAAATGGGGACTTCTGGCCAAGATAGAGGCATATGTAGACACACTGTGCCTCCTCCCACAACCAAAATAAAGACAACAACAATTTGAAAGCAAAACAAAAATAAACCAGTACTGACAGAAAATGGAACTGTATGGATGTCTGACAACCAAGGAGTTAAAGCAGACACACTGATCCAGACCAGTAAGAGGGACAGAGTCAGGCCACCTCCCAGAGAGGGCTCAGTGGCAGGGCAGCTCGCACACCTTAGGCAGGCAAAGCAGCAGCTGTCAGACCCAGCAAGGTGGTAGTGGTGGAGGGGCACAGCACACAAGGTGGCTGGCAGACCTTGCAGTCCCACATTCAAGTGCAGATAAACCAGGCAAAACTGGAGAGTGAGATGGACCACTCAACCCAGGGTCCCAGCAAAGGGAAATAAAGCCTCAAACCTTTGACTCAAAACACCTGTGGGGGTTGAGGCAGAGAGAGAGAGAGAGAGAGAGAGAGAGAGACTCCAAGCCTCACAGGAGAGTTCATTGGAGAGACCCACAAGGTCCTAGAACATATAGAAACCCACCCACACTGGAATCTGCACCAGAAGGGCCTAATTTGCTTGTGGGAAGCAGAGGAGATGAGTGAAAGCCGGCAGAGATCAGAGCAAGCACCATTGTTCCTTCTTGGACACCACCCCCACATACATCATTACAATCCAAGAGCTGGATTGCCTTGCTCTGGTGAACACCTAAGGCTCTGCTCCTCACTATGTAACAAGCACATCAAGAAAAAAAATGGCCAAAAGGAAAGAGCAGATCAAAGCTCCAGAAAAAATAGAACTAAGCAAAGAAGAGCTCACCAGCCTATGAGATGCACAGTTCAAAACACTGGTAATCAGGATGCTCACAGAAATGGTTGAATTTGGTCGCAAATTAGATGAAAAAATGAAGGCTATGCTAAGTGAAATCAAGGAAAGTGTACAGGGAACTGATAGTGATGGGAAGGAAACTGGGTCTCAGATCAATGGAATGGACCAGAAGGAACATCCAATCAGAAAAGAATGCAGAAACAAGAATTTTAAAAAATGAGGAGAGGCTTAGGACCTCCAGGACATCTTTAAATGTTCCAACATCCGAATTATAGTGGTACCAGAAGGAGAAGAGGAAGAGCAACAAGTGGAAAACTTATTTGAATGAATAATAAAGGAGAACCTCCCCATACTGGCAAAGAAAATAGATTTCCAGGAAGTCCAGGAAGCTCAGAGAGTCCCAAAGAAGTTGGACGCAAGGAGGAACACACCAAGGCACAGCATAATCACATTACCCAAGATTAAAGATAAGAAGAGAATCTTAAAAGGAGCAAGACAAAATGAGAGAGTTACCTAGAAAGGAGCTCCCATCAGACTGTCAGGTGATTTCTCAAAAATGACCTTACAGGCAAGAAGGGACTAGAAGGAAGTATTCCAAGTCATGAAAGGCAAGGATCTACATCCAAGATTGCTCTATCCAGCAAAGCTTTCATTTAGAATGGAAGGGCAAATAAAGTGCTTCCCAGATAAGGTCAAGTAAAAGGAGTTCATCATCACCAAGCACTTATTATATGAAATGTTAAAGGGACTTACCTAGGAAAAGAAAAAAAACATGTGCAGTAAAATGACAGCAAACTCACAATTATTAACAACCACATCTAAAACAAAAACACACTAAGCAAACAACTACAACAGGAACGGAACCACAGAAATGGACAACACATGGAGGGTTATCAACAGGGGAGTGGGAGGAGCAGAGAGGGGGAAAAGATACAGAGAATAAGTAGCATAGATGGTGGGCAGAAAATAGACATGGGGAGGGTAAGAATAGTATAGGAAATGTAGAAGCCAAAAACGTGTAAGTATGACACATGGACATGAACTAAAAGGGGGGAATGCGGGTGGGAGAGGGTAGGCAGGATAGAGGGGAGTAAAGGGGGGAAAATGGGACAACTGTAATAGCATAATCAATAAAATATATTAAAAACTGAAAAAAAAAGAAAAAAAAAGGACTCTATAATGGGGATCAATGACAATAGCAATGCATTGCTTCTCTGTTAGCCATTTGAGTTCCATGTAGTCATCCCTAGGAGAGTCCCTGTGAGGGACTCTCACAGGTGTCATTATTCCCATTTATTGATAAGGAGACACACTAACAAACGGTGAGTGACTTGCCAATGTTGTGTAACCAAGACATGGTGGCACCAGACACAGGATGCCCTGGCCATTCATTGTTGGCTGCTGCTCCTGCAACAGTCCAGCCCCTTCTTCAGGGCCCCCATCACATCCCGGTTCCTTAAGCTATAAATGAGGGGGTTGAGCATAGGGGTAAGGACTGTGTAGAAGATAGAGACCACCTTGTCATGGCTGGGGGTCCGGTAGCGCCTAGGCCTCAGGTAGATGAACATGGCTGCCCCATAGAAGAGGGAGACAGCTGTCATGTGGGAGGAACAGGTGGCCAGAGCTCTTTTACCAGCCTGAGCAGAGTGCATATGGAGCACGGCCCCCAGGATGCGAACATAGGAGGCCACAATGATGGAGAAGGGAAGGAGCAACATGAACACACAGCAAGCAAAGAGCAGGGTTTCAAAAAGTGAGGTGTCAACACAGGCCAGCTTCAATAAGGCTGGCACCTCACAGAAGAAGTGGTCCACAACCCTTGAGCCACAATAGGGGAAGGTCATCACTACCACCACCTGGATCAAACCATCTAGGATCCCAAAGACCCAGGAACTACCAGCAATCTGGAGACAGACCCTCTGACTCATGCGGGTGGAATAGTGCAGTGGGTGGCTAATGGCCACATAGCGATCATAAGCCATGAGCCCCAGCAAAAGTCCCTCTGATCCAACAAGAGAGACAAAAAGGCTGACTTGTGTGCCACAGCCCACAAAGGAGATGGTCTTCCTGCCAGACAGGAAGCTGGCTGCCATCTTTGGCACAATGGTACAGACCAACATGAGATCCATGAGGGAGAGCTGACTGAGGAAGAAGTACATGGGTGTGTGAAGTCGAGCATCTATGCTGATGAGGGTAAGGAGGAGGACGTTTCCACAGAGGGCCACTGAGAACACCACCATGACCACAGAGAAGTGAGCAAGGTCAGCTGGGCTGTGGGAAAAGATGCCCAAGAGGATGAAGTCATCTGTGCAGGACTCATTCAACCACATGCCCATGGCTCTGTTGTTCACAGTCATCCTGAGAATTTGGACAAAGAAATTCTGAATTAAGTGATATGTCTTTATTTACCTCTAAATTCTTCTTCTTTCAGCTATATATTTTGTAATCTACCAGACCTCAACAACATAAGCTTTGGAACATACAAGTGCATGTTCTCTCATATTCCCATGGCACAGATGACAGGATCTCTGTTTTCTCATAGAGTTGGACTACATATCTCTACTTGCATGTTTCTATAACAAAAAAAATAGAAACTGAATTATTTTGTGTGTCACAGGACTATTGAACAATCCCCTTTCAACAAGCAAAATATTGGCTTTCCCATATGACACCAACTTTTTTTAGCAGGGATTCTGTGGATGCAGCCAACTGTCTCTAACAAGACTAGAACCATTTCATGCCCAAGAGATAATCTATATGAGTTAAAATTCCATATAATATATTACTGTGTGGGTTAATAAAATGGGTTTCAATGGGTAGGTAATAGAGACAGGAGATGTTCTTTATTTTGCTCAGACGAAATAAATCAAAATCATTTTCATTCCTTCATGACATTTATTCCTGATATCCAAACCATGAGCAAAGCCTCTTGACATTCAGAGCACCTCAGAATACATCTAACTCTTATCATCCTAATGCAACTGCCCTAATGCTAAAGCTACAGTCCTCCCTCTGATGGATTGTTTCAGACTTCTACTCAGTCTCCTGGCTTCTATTCATTGAATCTCTTGAGTATATTCTTACAGCAGTTCAGATAATTCTGTGAAAATATAAGTCATATGATATAACTCTCTTACTGAAGTGTACATCAGTACCCTACCCAAAAACTTTCAAATAAACTACCCAAAAACTTCCAAATAAAGCCCAAATCCTGTAAGGCCTTAAATCAATCAATCAATCAATCTCTCTCTCTCTCGTTCTCTCTTTCTCTCTCCCTCCCTCCCTCCCTCCTCCACCACCAGCATGCACATTCGTGCCAGTACCTCTGGCCTCATCTCTTACCATGCCCCCATCACTCACTGTGCTTCCATTGATTTCCTCACACAACCAGGACTCACTCTCACCTTTGGGCCTTGCCTTTTCTTTGTCTTTCCCCCAATTTCTATCTCTCACCTGCTTTAGAACTTTACTTAAATGCCAGCCTCTTTAGAGATGTCTTCTGTGAAAGATATATGTAACGTATGTACAAATGTTTTTGTACTGTCAAGCCCAAGCCCTTTCCTGCTTTTTTTTTCCTGAGCACTTACACCATTTAACACACATATGCTAACATTTTTAACTTTTATTGTCTGTGTCACCCTGTTGAGAACCGCCCTGCCTGGTTGCAGGAGCTGTAACTCCCCCATGCCAAAGGATGAGTGAGGGACCTTCAGACCATAGCCTCTAAGGAGACAAAGCTTATCTCCCTGGCAGGAGCACTGCTTCTGCTCCTTTACTTCATCCATAACTGACCCCCAATGCTTGATCAGTTACCCAATGACTAGTAAGATTCCCCAAGCGGGAAACGATCTAAGACAGGCATGATCACATGGGAGGCTGCCAAGAAAGGACTTGGGGGGCTACAACAAAAGGGGGTGAGGGACCCTCACCCCTTGACTTTGACAAAGCCTGAGTTCTCATTCTGCCTGAGAGAAGTCTTCTAATATCTTGGCTGTCTTGGTCCCTCTGCCTGACTTAATCCTGAAA
Source organism: Phyllostomus discolor (assembly GCF_004126475.2). Classification (NCBI taxonomy): domain Eukaryota; kingdom Metazoa; phylum Chordata; class Mammalia; order Chiroptera; family Phyllostomidae; genus Phyllostomus; species Phyllostomus discolor. The sequence continues at coordinate 4,582,457 of NC_040915.2, read as the reverse complement.
CAATGACAGTGGGTGGTGCAGCCCTGTGCCTGAAATGGCAGGTCCCCCCGTACCCACCTCCAACCCACCCCCCACCCTCATGATGAAGCCTGAGAAAGAATACATAAACTCCTGTGAAACCTGCTTTGGTGAGGTTCCTCTTAATTAGATTATAAAGGTCTGGACAGGAAATGAGTTTGCTTCCCAGAGTTTTGTAGCCCGTTAGCTAACAGACACTGACTCAGAATAGGCCCTCAGACTTCTTTGTATCTTATCTATTGTTTGATCCTTACTGCCTGACAATGATTAATGAACTTCACCTGTATTCCTGGGCAAATTAAAAACCAATAAATGCCCTGTGAAGGAAAGATTAGGGTGCTCTCCTTTGAGAGAGTGGCCAGGCAGCTCTGAGGCACCCTCCTCTTGAGAGGGTAGCTGGGAGGTCCTTTTCCTCCACACAGGACTTGGTAGTCTGTGTGAATGTCTCATGTCTGATGCATGACGCCACGGACACTGCAGGCCCGAGTCTGCATCATCATCCCACTGAAACAGAGAAGCACCATTTACTTTCACCATGACACTGGCAGCCCCTGCAGTGTGGCCTGGCTCATGGGGCACCCTCAGCACAGGGGGCTGACTGAAGGGACCATGCACAGTAGAGAGATGTGCAGACTCTACTTCTGTTTGCTGAGAGCAGAGGACTCCCCTCCCCTGCAGGAGCCTTTGTTCTCCACTCACATGTACTAGTTTGTTGCTGTCTTCCTTCCTCTGAGTGACAGTAACTCATAGAGCATGAAATATTTTACATATTTACTAAAAACAGGGACTTTTTACAAATGGATGACAATAGTATCTAGCAGACTAGATGGCAAGTCTACCCAGTCACCCAGGACACACCACAGGGTGTATCTTTGGCACCTCTCCTCTCACACACTCATCCCAATGTCAGAATCCCCCACTGTCTCTTCCTCCAAACTGTATTCAACCCTGGCCACTTACTCATAGCACTCAAAAAACTGGCCATGTTACCTTTAATGTACATAGATTTATTCCTACTTTCCCACCTAGAACAAGTTTCCATTTGTCACTTTTGCTGCTGGTTATATCCCATGCTCACAGAACAGTGCCAGCATATATGATGTTCTCCGTAGGTATTGTCAAATAGTTCATCATGCATGCAAAACAACTCAAGAAGCTATTCTAGTGTCTCATGTACTCATATTTTCTCCTCTCTGACTTCATTCCTGTATGCTGGGTGTTTCATTAATGGCTTTATTTTTCTTCCTAGAAATGACATCATAAAAGAATCTACCTTGTCTCTACAATATTCTTTCAGGGAAGAGGTGACTCTATGTCCCATATCAGTCCTCCCTTTCTTCCCCTTCACCTCTCCACATTTATCCTCTGTCTTCCTATTTTCAACCACCCTTCACCCAGAACCCCACCATGGAGACCCCAGTCCAGACAAAGGGAAGGAGGAAGGAGAAAGGTCAGTAAGGAAAGAAAAAGACAGGAGTAGATCAAAGGAAGAGGACCAGAAAATGAGTGAGAAGAGACATAACACTAGAAAGCATATGCACAAGCCCACCAAAGAAATGCTGAAAGAGGAAGACATTAGGGGGGAGAAGAAATGCTGATAAATAAATAGAAATGAAGACACAAACCAGAAATCAGTAAGTGGAACTGTAAGGAAGGGACAGGAGGGGAAACGGGGAAACGACACACGCTTACCACAGGACGGGTTCTCTGTAGGACAAGTGACTCCACAGCTACCTGTGGAAGAGTTTCTGGGATGAACATCACTCCATCATCCCTCACTCACTGGGTCAGAGGGGACAGAGGGGACAGGGAGATGCTGCTCCAGCTCTGACCTTCCTCCTTAGCCACCTACTTCTTAGTGGCTCTCTAGTGACTCTCTAGCTCAGCAGGGTCAAACAGACAACAGCCTCCTCTCATAAAAGGGGGAAAGATCAGGGACTTAGTCAAGAGATGGTGGTGGGAATATGGGCTGAGAACCAGCACCCACATATCCCTTGCACCCACCAGTGCCTATCCACCTACCTCGGGCTGCCTTTCAGCTCAGCCTGCAGACATGTCTCCCACTGCCCAATAAGGTACTTAACACAGAGCTGCAGTGAGGAAGGTAAAGCTGTCTCCTCCCAAGAGAGCCCTCAGACTTCAGCCCTGAAGCAGGAGTTCCCAAGATTACAATTAAAGAGACTCCAAAAGGAACTCTGGGGACTATGTGAGGAAACCTGCTCAGGGGAGGGCCACAGGACAGCCAGGCACAGAAAGGGGGAGAAGTATCTGTGGGCTCTACACCCACTCAGACCAATTCCACGCTACCCCAGTCATCCCCAGGGCCCTCAATATGTCTCCACCTGTGACTGGCCATGTTGGCTGTCCACACTCCATAGTCCACACCTGTTTTTCATCTGCCCTGCAGGTCAGCCTGCACCTGCTGAAGTCCCAGGATACACAGAGCACTGGGTGAGATGTAGTGCTGCATTCCAAGAGGGTCTGGCCACAGCCCTGGCTCCCAGGAGTTCATGACCCAGTAGGAGGGACACAGAGCACCCACCTTCATGAGAGAAAGATGGTGGCATAAGAGCTGGGTGTCCTTCAAACACTGTCTGGTGATTGATGCTCGGTGATCAGCACCCCCCCCATTATGCTGCAGTCTGCAGTTTTATGCCTGTTGTCCAGGTGTAGCCATGAATACCAAAATCCTCACTCTCTAGTGTGCCCAAGCTTGGATGATAAATTTAATGGTCACTTTACTTTGGGCTTTATGTCCTGTAGAAGCTGGTTGATTTTTTCATTAGCCAATATCATTGCTATTCACTTGCCAAAAGGTTAATTCATCATCTTAAATGTTTTCTTATAGCATTTTTTTCATGTTTACCTCTTTCTGTGCTTCTGCTTCCAGCTACTAACTGGAGACAAGGAATATGCAGAGACTGCTAAGAGGAAGAGGCAGGAAGACCAGGGATCAGAGAGAGTGGAAGACAAACGGTCACCTAGCAAATGAGTTTTAGGCACATGGGCTTGTGAGGACTTGACCTACCTCATTTACCACTCTTCCTTTTCATTCTTCTCCTCTTCTCCTCCTGATGCACCTGCTGTTTCCCCACATCCATACTTTTGCTCAAGCTGTTTTTCCCCACTGGAAATTACTTTGTCTCCTGTCTATGTTTCTCTTCAGTCTTTACTAATTCTCCAAGAATCTGATGAAATCCATCTTCTTTCAAACTCCCCAAAGCACTCAATCACACTGACTTCCATGTCCTGGGAATCCCTGAAGCCTCACTGTCTACACCTTGCACAGCACGGTCTTACTGCCCCATGACAGCTCCTACATTACAATTGATTGTACTGAACAGCCTGAAGTTGGTTATATGGAAACAAGAAGACATCAATTTTTGTAAGAATAACTGTTTTTAAGTATGATATCTCCATTCTTTTTAAAAAAATTTTATTTAGAGAAAAGAATGGAGGGAGACAGAGAGGATAAGAACATCAGTGTGTGGTTGCCTCTCATGTGGCTCCTACTGGGGACCTAGTCTGCAACCCAGGCATGTGCCCTGATTGGAAATTGAACCAGTGACCCTTTGGTTTGCAAGCCAGCCCTCAATCCACTGAGCCACACCAGCCATGGCCAGGTTTGTTAATTTTATTTATCCTTTTAAGAACCAGCTCTTACTTGCATTCATCTTTTTTATTGGTTTTTATTTTTGTCTCTATTTTATTTATCTCCACTCTGATCTTTATTATGTCCCTCCTTCTACTTACAGTGGGTTTTGTTTGTATTTCTTTTTCTAATTCCTGTAGGTGCAAAATTAGAGTGTTTATTTGGGATATTTCCTGTTTATAGAGGTAGGCTTGCATAGTTATGAGCTTCCCTCTTAGAACTGCTCCTGCTGCATCCCATAAATTTTGGCAAGTTGTCTATCTTCATTTGTCTCAAGGTAGTTTTTGATCTCCTTGATCCATTGGCTATTTAGTAGCATGTTGTTTAATCCTGACATATTTGTGAGAGGTTTTTTTTTTTCAGTTTTCTTCCCGTTGTTGGTTTCCAGTTTTATGGCATTGTGATCAGAAAATATGCTTGATATAATTCAATCTTCTTGAGTTTATTGAGGTTTGTTTTATGGCCTAATAGGTAGCCTATCCTAGAAAATGTTCTATGTGCACTTGAGAAAAATGTGTAAACTGCAGTTTGGGGATGAAATGTTCTTTAAGTGTCTATTAAGTTGGGCTGGTCTAAAGCAGCACTTAAACCCATTATTTCCTTCTTAGTTTTCTGTGTGAATGACCTCTCCTTTGAGAGAAGTGGGGTATTAGTGTGTTACTATGAATTTCTGCCTTTACATCCATTAATGTTTGGTTCATATCTTTGGGTGCTGCTATGTTGGGTTTGTAGATATATTCAATTGTTATATCCTCTTCTTGGGTTGACCTCTTTGCCATTATGTAATTTCCTTATTTGTATCTTTTTACATTCTTTGTTTTAATGTATATTTTGTCTGATATGCGTATTGCTGCTCCAGCTTTCTTTTCATTTCCATTGGCATGCAATGTCTTTTTCTAACCCTTCACTTTCAGTCTGTGTATGTCTTTTGCACTAAAATGAGTCTGTTATCAACAGACTATAGATAAGTTTTATATTTTTTATCCATTCTGTTATGCTATGTCTTTTGAGTGGGGCATATTCCATTTACGTTTGAAGTAATTATTGACAGGCATATGCTTATCACCATTTTGTTCATTGTGCTTGGTTGTTCTTCTCTGTCCCTTTCTTCTTCCCTTGATGTCTCTCTTTTGACTTTCTGGCTTTCTTTACTATTTTCCCAATTTTTAGTTTCCTCTCTTTCCTCTTTCCCTCTTCTTGACCTTCCTGGGTCTTCCCAGCTCTCCTCAGATCCCTCCCCTCTCAGCTCTGTGATCTACTCTCTCCTGTCTGGGCACTAGCCTCTAGTCAAAGTCCCCAAGAGCTTGGCAGGCAAACACATGTCATTGCCATTGTGAAAATAGAATGAAAACCAGTCAAATAAAACTAAAACATTAGAAGGAAAAGATAAATTGGTTATTTAGCCATCTGGTTTCCAGTGAATATGTCATTTTGAAATTGGCCTGCTTCCAGAGTAAAAGGGCCAAAGATTGAGTGATTATAAAATGATAGCCTAACTTGGGACACTGTTGAGAGTGAAGGAAGTATTCTCGGTGATTACACAGGGAGAACAGACATAAGGCCTCTGCATGGAAGGACAGCCCGCAGCATACCAGGGAGGCCACTGATTGCAGAGAAGCATTAGACAGGGTTTGAAGGACATGCAGCTTCCTAGCCACCATCTGACTCTCATGAAGGTGGGTGCTCTGTTTCCCTCCCACTGGGTCATGAACTCCTGGGAGCCAGGGCTGTGTCCAGGCCCCACTCAGAATGCAGCAGGACATCTCACCCAGTGCTCAGTGTATCCTGGACCTTCAGCAGGTATGAACTGACCTGCGGGACAGATCAAGAACAGGTGTGGACTATGGAGTGTGGAGAGCCAACTTGGCCAGTCACAGCTGGAGACACCATGAGGGCCCTGGGGGTGACTGGGGAAGCGTGGAATTGGTCTGAGTCAGGGTAGAACCCACAGGCACTTGTTCCCATTTGTGTGCCCTGGCTGCCCTGTGGCCCTCCCCTGATGAGGTTTCATCACATGGTCTCCACAGGGCCTATTCTGGTTCTGTCCCCAAGGTCCCTTTTGGAGTCTCTTTAATTGTAATCTTGGGAGCTCCTGCTTCAGGGCTGAAGTCTGAGGGTTCTTCTGGGTGGAGACAGCTTTACCTTCCTCACGGCTGCTCTGTGTTAAGTGCCTTAATGGGCAGTGGGAGACAGGTCTGCAAGCTGAACTGAGGTAGGTGAATAGGCACTGGTGGGTGCAAGGAATACATATGTAGGTGCTGGATCTGAGCCCATCTGCCCACCACCATCCCCTTGACTAAGGCCCACCATACACTTGAAATATGTGCATCTTTTTTGTTCTTTAAAGAAGGGGAAAGAATCTTTAAAAGATCCTATAGATTATTATAAAATTAAACAGATGATAACTCTAACCATAGAAGCTGTTAACCATGTGTCAACTTTACTGAAATAAATCACATAGCCCTTGATTCCTGGTATGCAGCTTATTGACCTAGAACATTCTTTTTCTCTATAACAACTTGCAAGGACCAATCAAAGTAGATTGCTTACCTTTCAGGTCCAACAGTGCTCTTTACAATCTTGTCTCAAATTACATCGATTCTTCTGCTCTGCAATACAGTCTACAGATCTTGATTCTCCTAACATTTTGTAGGCTACATTCTATGGGCCACTCTGGTGCTTTTTCAGTGGACTAGGTAGTAGGGGACAATGGTGCTAAAACAGATATTATACATAGGCTTATCAACATGGACTCATCCTCACTATACTGACCTGCTTACTACTATCACTTTGTGCTAGCCTTCCATTAGCAGACACTAATTTAAAATATTCTTAAAAATTTCAGTTACAATTGGCATACATTATATAATATTCTGGTGTACAAGAGAGTGAATAGACATTATATAACTTACACAGTGAACGCCCTGATAAATCCTGTACCCAACTGGCACCATCCATAGTCATTAAAATATTATTGACTATATTCCCTATGCTGTAGTATGAGCAGAAATTAATTTTGAGCTTCAACATGGTGCCTTTCCTTAAGGAATCACTATCACCTATAAATAGTTGATTGTATTTGATCCCTTTTATCATGGGCTAGGTAGCAGTTTGATTTCACTGGAATATAGACATCTATTCTGCAGATGAATCTCCTTGCACTGCCCATCATGTTTCTGCAGCACACCCACCTATGCACTGACAGAATGCGTGGGACATCCTCACAGTATTCTGTACAGCATGGCTTTGGAGCCAGGAACTTGTTTTGAAGCTAAAGAAGGACAATGATGGGTGTGTGTCCACAAATCTGACCGGTCTTAAATAGATTTCATCACCCAGATGCAGTCGGTCTTAGCTATAATACTAACTCACTTATGGTATCAGTTCAGCAACAAACCCCTGAAAATGTGGGGTTCTAGTTCAAAGAATGTAGTATATAGTTTGATTCAGTGATCAATATGTGTTGCTATTTCTTCCATAACCATATTACAATGTTCCATCTAATAAGACCTTGAAGCTTCACCTGGTCATTGTGGACTCCTCAGGCCAGGGAACCAACAGGCAGATAAGAGCAGTTTTTGGGAGTGGGATGGGGTGATTGATAAGATGACCAAGACAAAAGTGGGCAGCTGTAAGCAGAAGGGCAATTTCCTGAGGCAAGCAGTTCTCCAAGTGCTTCCATGTCCAAGAGTAAAAGATAATGGAAATGTGTGGCAACCAACCAAAGGAAAGTCCATTGAGTATTCAGACATTTTTGGAATAAAGATTTGCATTACATCAGAAGCTGAATTATCCCCAACAAATGAGGTTTTAGCAGAGGGCAAAGGAAACAGGGAATGGGAAGTAGAAGAAGAAAGTCATAAACATCAAGTCTGGCATCATGATCAATTGGTGTGTGTGTATATGTGTGAGTGTCCATGTGCATAAGTTAACTTGCTCTTCTGTGTCATCCTTCCTTTTCTCCCTTCCACCCTGAGTGTAGGTGGGGCTCATACTCAGAGATGAAGTATAAGGAACATCATTCCCACACATGGATACCATGACCAGTAAGGTGCCATGAGTATAAAGAACAGTCACATGCAGTTATGCTGCTGCTGCCCTGTATGGAGTTCAAATACAGATAAAATGATGTGGCTGCTGAGCAGCCAAGGGGTGGATGGTACAAGTTCTAGGCTGGTCCCTCAGCTGCAAGACCACACATCTTCACTCCAGTTGAGACACAGAGGCTGCTTTGCCATAAAGGTTAACAGGAGCTTCTGCCAACAAGGCACAGAAGTAGACAGAAAGCCCAGAAGAGGGGAGAGAAAGCAAACCCCTTCTTGATTTCCCATTTCTGCATCAAAATCATCTCAGAAATGTTCTTCACTCTGGCCATTGGTTCCCCTTGCAGATTTTGTCTTCATTCTCCCATCACCAGTCTCCTCCCATCCTTCAGAGGAACAAGCCCTGGCTGACCTGCACCTGTTCCTCAGCCATCTGGGGACAGACAGTGACCTCTGAACTCCTGGGAGACTCAACCAACCACACAGCACCCACTGGTCACAAGCCTGACACCCAGCTCTGCAGGCCCCTCTTCTTCCTCTGGCCTCTAGAGGACCCATTGTGAGTCAGGGCTGTGCAACATTCTCACAAGCCTGGGCAACCCTCACGGACACACCTCTCAGGGACCAGCTGGACCGTGTCTCCTCCTCTGATGCTGGGGTGCCAAGACTCCAGGTTTCACTGATCTGAACCTCTCCCTTCAGATTCGCTGCACCCTAGAAATAGTAGCTTCATTCTGCATGTCTTTTTCTCTGCAATCCTTAGTGTTCTTATGCTATTTCAGTTCTCAAACATATGGTTAGCAACTCTTCACATTATATTTGCTCTATTAGAATATTTGGTGTGGTGTTTTCCTTACCGGGTCCTGACTGATATACATAGGTTTTAAAATAATGGCTCAAATTCTGTTTTTACTTCTGTTCTAATCTACATCCTCCAAGCAGAATACTATGTAGAACTTGAAGTACTAAAGTGAATCACAGCAGTTACAGCAGATTTGCCATGTGAACACATACAGAGCTTTAAAAATGGTTTGTATATTTTATCTCATTTGATGCATCCTCTTGCATTCATTTAACAGGGTTTTCACTGAACAACTTCTACTTATAAGGCACAGGGTCAGGTATTGATATTATGCAAATAAAAAGGCATTACCTGTGCAGAGGTACTTCTAAATAGTAGGGATATATTTTTATTCCATAGAAGAAGCTTTATAAAGTCTTCATTGAGTCAAGGGAGAAAGCTAGGACCTACTCAGGAAGAATTATAAAGATAATTTCTGCTATCTAGAATTCAGATACCCATGATTATTATGCTGAATCATCAATTAAATAATACACAAGTATGTAAAGGGACCAGGACAGTGCCCCACAGTTCATAAACTCTCAATAAAATAGTCACCAAAAAGAACAGTTAAGACAGAGAGTGAATTCACTTCAAGGACTCCATAAATGGGGATCAATGACAATAGCAATGCATTGTTTCTCTGTTAGCCATTTGAGTTCCATGTAGTCATCCCTAGGAGAGTCCCTGTGAGGCAGAGCAGGTGTCATTATTCCCATTTATTGATAAGGAAACAACACTAACAAAAGGTGAGTTACTTGCCAATGTTGTGTAACCAAGACATGGTGGCACCAGACACAGGATGCCCTGGCCATTCATTGTTGGCTGCTGCTCCTGCAACAGTCCAGCCCCTTCTTCAGGGCCCCCATCACATCCCGGTTCCTTAAGCTATAAATGAGGGGGTTGAGCATAGGGGTAAGGACTGTGTAAAATATAGAGATCACCTTGTCATGGCTGGGGGTCCGGTAGCGCCTAGGCCTCAGGTAGATGAACATGGCTGCCCCATAGAAGAGGGAGACAGCTGTCATGTGAGAGGAACAGGTGGCCAGAGCTCTTTTACCAGCTTGAGCAGAGTGCATATGGAGCACGGCCCCCAGGATGCGAACATAGGAGGCCACGATGATGGAGAAGGGAAGGAGCAGCATCAACACACAGCAAACAAAGAGCAGGGCTTCAAAAAGTGAGGTGTCAACACAGGCCAGCTTCAACAAGGATAGCATTTCACAAAAGAAGTGGTTCAGTTCCCTTGAGCCACAGTAGGGAAAGGACATCGCTACCACCATCTGGATCAAACCATCTAGCATCCCAAAGGCCCAGGAACTACCAGCAATCTGGAGACAGACCCTCTGACTCATGCGGGTGGAATAGTGCAGAGGGTGGCTAATGGCCACATAGCGATCATAAGCCATGAGCCCCAGCAAAAGCCCCTCTGATCCAACGAGACAGACAAAAAGGCCAGCTTGTATGCCACAGCCCACAAAGGAGATGGTCTTCTTGCCAGACAGGAAGCTGGCTGCCATCTTTGGCACAATGGTACAGACCAACATGAGATCCATGAGGGAGAGCTGACTGAGGAAGAAGTACATGGGTGTGTGAAGTCGAGCATCTATGCTGATGAGGGTGAGGAGGAGGGCGTTTCCACAGAGGGCCACTGAGAACACCACCATGACCACAGAGAAGAGGGCAAGGTCAGCTGGGCTGTGGGAAAAGATGCCCAAGAGGATGAAGTCATCTGTGCAGGACTCATTCAACCACATGCCCCTGACTCAGTGATTGTTCCTGGTCACCTGAGAACATGAACAAAAATATTGGATTAATTTGCACTTCTATTTTTTTAATGATTTTATGTATTTATTTTTAGAGAAGGGGAAGGGAGGCAAATGAGAGTGAGAGAAACATCAGTGTGAGAGAGAAACATAGATTGGTTGCCTTTTTAATATGCCCTGATGAGTGACTGAACCCAAACCCACACAAATACCCTGACTGGGAATTGAACAAGCAACCTTTCCCTTTGTAGGACCATGCTCCAAGCAACTGAGCCACACCGGTCATGGCTTGACTGTCATTTCTCATTGACTTCTGCATTCAACCTTCTGCCAGCTGTTTTGTTTGTCACTCATGAGGCCTCAACAACATATGCTTTGGGACATGAAAAGGGTCTACTTCATATCTCTGTGATTCAGCAGTAAGAGCCCTGGTAGTTCATAGACCAGTCTGTGTATCTTTATTGGTGAGTATTCTTACCAAGAAGGGTAGAAACCGAGTTATTTTATGTGATAAGACCTTTCTGCAAGCGATGTCTTGGCTTTATCATATGATATTGAGTCTTTTATGATATCACATAGACTTGGTGAATTGCCTCCAACAGGGCTGGACAGTTCAGTCAAGGGACCACTTATGTGTGTTATAAAAAGGGAAGGGAAGAAAATGAAGCATGAGCTGCTCTTTAGTGTACATATTTCTTTATGTTCTGAGAGTTTTAGCTGGCTAGCCACTCTGTTATATTTATAAGGTAGATAAAGAAGTGTTCTCTAGTGCCTCCCATGAGAAGAACAGTTACAACTGGATGCCAGCACTGTCACTCATGTTAGGTTTGACAAAAAAGATGCAGCGTTAATAGGGAGAAGCAATGATTTGGTGTCCAATCCTCAAGAGTAGTGTGGTCTTCAATCATATGGCTACTTTTAAAATACCCCAGGGACCCAGCATGCCCTCTGTTCCTTCGTCTCCTCTGAATCAGACAGCTCTAGAAAGCAAGGCTCATTAGCTAGTTCCTAATGCACTGAGAGAGCCACCCCGTTAAGGAAAACTTCTGCTCAAAACCTGACCTTCTGGAGTACACATGCCTCATTTAGCAGGAAAAGGCAGGGGTTGAATTGGATATATTTACATGACTATGGGCATTGGTGGCTGTAGAATCTTTGACCATAATGTCATATGTAATGGGCAATATCTTATAAGCTTGAAAAAAATAAAGTTTTTATTTTCTAAACAAAAACTTGCCACCAATAAAGCAAACAAAAAAACCCAGGACACAAACTCAGTAGATGTTGGCTGATAAACACATACAAGTAATACCTGCTTAGTAAGTTATCTGTAATAGAAACAAAAGAGCCTTTTTTTTAATCCTTACCCAAGGACATGCCAACTGATTTTAGAGAGAGAGAGAAGGGGGAAGGGAGGGAGAAAGACAGAAACATCAATGCAAGAGAGAAAAATCGATCAGTTGCCTCCTGTACATGCTCCAATTGGGACGGAACCCACAACCTAGTTATGTGCCCTGACTGGGAATCAAACCTGTGCCTTTTGGTTGATGAAACAATGCTCCACACCGGTCAGGGCCAAAGAGCCTTCTTTATAAAAATTTTTCTAATATCTTCCTTCTGACTTTCTAATGAAACATTTATTTGTCTTATAAATTTTTCAATTAACTTATTTGGACCATGCCAATGAAAAGTGTTTCTTTTGATTTTGGCCAAGAATTTTTTCTAAATATGTTATATGAAAGGGAACCAGAGCCTGATTTTACAGATAATAAAGATGGCTTTTTGCAAGTTGCCTAGAAAACAACAAATCAAACATGTGGACTTTGTCAGCCTATTTCTCATCTGCTGAGAAGAGGCAGGGCCTTCTGCCTGACCTAGTGCCAGGCAAAATTCAGTTGGTTGAAATAGCTCTGGCTGGTGTAGCTCAGTGGATTGAGTGCTGGCCTGTGAACCAAGGGTCACTGGTTCGATCCCTAATCAGGGCATATGCCTGGGTTGTGGGCCAGGTCCCCATTGGGGGGTGTGTGAGAGGCAATCACACATTGATGTTTCTCTGTCTCTCTTTCTCCCTCCCTTCCCCTCTCTAAAAATACATAAAATCTTTAAAAAAAATAAAATAATATGACATTCACATCTATTTTTAATTTGACCTTATAGTCAACCATAAAGAAGGTACAGTGAGATTATTAAAATAGACCATCTTTTACAAATGAGGAAATCGAGGAGTTGGCTGCATTATCCAAAGCTACATGGCTAGTAAATGTAGGACTGAGACTTGAGAAGTGGCTTTTGGAATCTAAGCTGTGAACACTTTAAGTTTTATCAGGCTATTGTAGGGCAAAAATATCCTTAGAAGGGCAAGCTACCTTATTTTGGAGAAATTATTAGTTGGGTGTTTCCAATTCCCTTTTTTCTGATTCTTGGCTCACCCAGCAGCCTTCTGATCTCTAATATGGACTCTTAAAAACTGGAGATCCACCTGGCTGGCATAGCTCAGTGGATTGAGTGCGGGCTGGGAACCAGTGTCCCAGGTTGGATTCCCAGCCAGGGTACATTCCTGGGTTGCAGGCCGTAACCCCCAGCAACCGCACATTGATGTTTCTCTCTCTCTCTCTCTTTCTCTCTATCTCCCTCCCTTCCCTCCCTAAAAATAAATAAATAAAATCTTAAAAAAAAAACTGGAGATCCTTTTGCTCAACACGAAACAGGCTTCCTGTCAGATATAGGGTGCTTGTTACTATTCATTAAACAAGGAGGCAATTAGGATGAGTGGTTGCAATGCCTTAGTAGCCTACAAAGCAAATCCAAACCTCAGCCTGTAAATGTCTCAAGACCAACATATCAATGCATAGACAACAGCTAGGATTTCCCAGTAAGTCAAAGGCTTACATAGAGCCAATTAAATAATGTCCTTGCTTGTCTCCTGCCTTTTCTCTATAAAAGTCTTTTCCCTGGTTTGTGGAGCTCTCCTAATCACTTTCAATTTGACGTAGCCTGATTGGAATTTATTTTTGCTCATATAAACTCTTAAAAATTTTAATATGTGTCAGTGTATCTTTTAAAATCACAGATGAATACTTGATCACTTGTGGTTATTATGTCCCTACCTTGTGAGTTGTTTAGTATAAATGGGACCCCCTAAACCTAGATGCAAGTTACAATTACATTTCTGACCCTGTGATACTCAGGGAAAGACCTCTTGGAGATGATCAGGAGGCTGAGGTGGACGAGCCAGAGACTCCATCTGCCCACCTGTCTCCAGACAACTCCAGAATCTCTGTCAGATCCTAACATTCCTCCCCAGGCGCAGAACCATCCCCAAATTGCCAGTTTCTTGAGGAATCTATATAATTGCATGTCTTCCTGACACCCCAAACATGAAAGAACAATTCTTGCATGCATTTACCAGAAAAGTAATATTTCCTATTTGCATCTCTTTTTTAAAAAAAATACTTTACTGTCCCAACCATTCATGTTCAAAGTGACCCTACTTGGATACTCCCTGCATTCTGTAACAAACAATTTCCTGGTCCTGTTGATTTGCACATTATGGAGAACACTGCTTCTTACAACAGCTTCTATTTTCATCCCAGGAGTTGCCGCTGTATTCAGATCATTACTGTTTTGCCAGTGTTCATGCAATGGCCCTGACCAGGTACCTCCCTGGGTACCACACAGAATGTCTCTCTGTGGGTCACTGCACTGCATGAAAATGAGCAGAACTCCACCTCTAACCGATTGATGTCCCTGAATGGTCTGCTCTCCCTTCCTCTAAATAAGCCTTACACTCCACCTGAACTGACCTCTGCAGCTTGCCAAAAATGACTTCTGTTTGCCCCTTTTGGTTTTGCTCATGCTGTTCCATTCTCCCAGCATAACTTCCTCCAAACTCTTTTTGTCATAATGCCATTGTTTCTCAGGGGCTCAGCTCAAACCTGCTTCTGCCATGAAGGGGCCCCCAACTGACCCTACGCCAGGTGATCCCTTTCCCTGAGGCCTCCCACCTCACATTCTGTGACCTGAGAGCACTCTCCATGGGTGCAGTTACAGTTCCCAGCATTCTCGAACGGGGCTGCCTGCTTCTCCACCCAGCAGCAGGAGGATTAGCCTCATCTGAAGTTCAAGGCAGATGATGTCACTCTTGTGCTCTAGCTATGCCATTGGTTCCTACCCCACTTAGGGCAAGGCCAAGTCCTTACAAGGCCCCCCAGCCATGCAAGACCACAACTGACCCAGTGCCATGGCTGCCCTTCCCACACCCAAGGCTGGGATAAAGGCTTCTGCCTCTCTCCTCCCTCAGGGTGCTCAGTTACAGGAGCAGGACAGACACAATCCTAGCTTAGGACCTTTTCTCTTCCCTCACAATAGCGTGTTCCTCCCCCAGATACCTACATGGCTCCCTCTGACTTCAGATCTCCTGGTGTTATAGAAAACTTCTCTCAAACAACCCAGGTTCCTACATCAACATGTGCTGACTAAATAGAATAATGAATCATTAACTGACATGCATCTGCAACCTCAATTTCTGAGCTAAAAGAGCTTGAACTTGTTCATTGCAGAACTTGTTCACAACCCAAATAGGGGTTCACTGTTCCACTCCTTCCTATATTGAACCATGAGTGATATACATATACACAACCCCACCAAAGAAATGCTGAAGGAGGCAGACATTAGGAGGAAGAAAAAATCTTGATAAATAAACAGAAATGAAGACACAAACCAGAAATCAGTAAGTGGAACTGTAAGGAAGGGATAAAAGGGGTGATGAGAAAATGACACACACTCACCTCAGGATGGGTTCTCTGGAGGAAAGGCGACTCCACAGCTACAGTGTAGAGGAGTTTTGGGGATGAACATCACTCCATCATCCCTCACTCACTGGGTCAGAGGGGACAGAGGGGACAGGGAGATGCTGCTCCAGCTCTGACCTCCCTCCTTAGCCCCCTACTTCTTAACCTCCTTGTGACTCTCTAGTTCAGTGGGGCTCAGACAGACAACAGCCTCCTTCCAGAAAAAGGGGGAGAGAGAGATCAGAGACTTAGTCAAGGGGATGGTGGTGGGCAGATGGGGTCAGATCCAGCACCTACATACATATCTCTTGCACCCAACAGTGCCTGTCCACCTGCCTCGGGCTGCCTCTCAGCTCAGCTTGCAGACCTGTCTCCCACTGCCCATTAAGGTACTCAACACAGAGCTGCAGTGAGGAAGGTAAAGCTGTCCCCTCCCAGGAGCCCTCAGACTCCAGCCCTGAAGCAGGAGCTCCCAAGATTACAATTAAAGAGACTCCAAAAGGAACCTTGGGGACAGAACCAGAATAGGCCCTGTAGAGACCATGTGAGGAAACCTGGTCAGGGGAGGACCACAGGGCAGCCAGGGCACACAAATGGGAACAAGTCTCTGTGGGCTCTACCCTGACTCAGACCAATTCCACGCTTCCCCAGTCACCCCCAGGGCCCTCATGGTGTCTCCAGCTGTGACTGGCCAAGTTGGCTCTCCACACTCCATAGTCCACACCTGTTCTTGATCTGTCCCGCAGGTCAGTTCACACCTGCTGAAGGTCCAGGATACACTGAGCACTGGGTGAGATGTCCTGCTGCATTCTGAGTGGGGCCTGGACACAGCCCTGGCTCCCAGGAGTTCATGACCCAGTGGGAGGGAAACAGAGCACCCACCTTCATGAGAGTCAGATGGTGGCTAGGAAGCTACATGTCCTTCAAACCCTGTCTAATGCTTCTCTGCAATCAGTGGCCTCCCTGGTATGCTGCGGGCTGTCCTTCCATGCAGAGGCCTTATGTCTGTTCTCCCTGTGTAATCACCGAGAATACTTCCTTCACTCTCAACAGTGTCCCAAGTTAGGCTATCATTTTATAATCACTCAATCTTTGGCCCTTTTACTCTGGAAGCAGGCCAATTTCAAAATGACATATTCACTGGAAACCAGATGGCTAAATAACCAATTTATCTTTTCCTTCTAATGTTTTAGTTTTATTTGACTGGTTTTCATTCTATTTTCACAATGGCAATGACATGTGTTTGCCTGCCAAGCTCTTGGGGACTTTGACTAGAGGCTAGTGCCCAGACAGGAGAGAGTAGATCACAGAGCTGAGAGGGGAGGGATCTGAGGAGAGCTGGGAAGACCCAGGAAGGTCAAGAAGAGGGAAAGAGGAAAGAGAGGAAACTAAAAATTGGGAAAATAGTAAAGAAAGCCAGAAAGTCAAAAGAGAGACATCAAGGGAAGAAGAAAGGGACAGAGAAGAACAACCAAGCACAATGAACAAAATGGTGATAAGCATATGCCTGTCAATAATTACTTCAAATGTAAATGGAATATGCCCCACTCAAAAGACATAGCATAACAGAATGGATAAAAAATATAAAACTTATCTATAGTCTGTTGATAACAGACTCATTTTAGTGCAAAAGACATACACAGACTGAAAGTGAAGGGTTAGAAAAAGACATTGCATGCCAATGGAAATGAAAAGAAAGCTGGAGCAGCAATACGCATATCAGACAAAATATACGTGAAAACAAAGAATGTAAAAAGATACAAATAAGGAAATTACATAATGGCAAAGAGGTCAACCCAAGAAGAGGATATAACAATTGTATATATCTACAAACCCAACATAGCAGCACCCAAAGATATGAACCAAACATTAATGGATATAAAGGCAGAAATTCATAGTAACACACTAATACCCCACTTCTCTCAAAGGATAGATCATGCACACAGAAAACTAAGAAGGAAATAATGGGTTTAAGTGCTGCATTAGACCAGCCCAACTTAATAGACACTTAAAGAACATTTCATCCCCAAACTGCAGTTTACACATTTTTCTCAAGTGCACATAGAACATTGTCCAGGATAGGCTACCTATTAGGCCATAAAACAAACCTCAATAAACTCAAGAAGATTGAATTATATCAAGCATATTTTCTGATCACAATGCCATAAAACTGGAAACCAACAACGGGAAGAAAACTGAAAAAAAAAAAAACCTCTCTCAAATATGTCAAGATTAAACAACATGCTACTAAATAGCCAATGGATCAAGGAGATCAAAAACTACCTTGAGACAAATGAAGGTAGATAACCTGCCAAAATTTATGGGATGCAGCAGGAACAGCTCTAAGAGGGAAGCTCATAACTATGCAAGCCTACCTCTATAAACAGGAAATATCCCAAATAAACACTCTAATTTTGCACCTACAGGAATTAGAAAAAGAAATACAAACAAAACCCACTGTAAGTAGAAGGAGGGACATAATAAAGATCAGAGTGGAAACAAATAAAATAGAGACAAAAATAAAAACCAGTAAAAAAAGATGAATGCAAGTAAGAGTTTGTTCTTAAAAGGATAAATAAAATTGACAAACCTTGCCCTGGCTGGTGTGGCTCAGTGGATTGAGGGCTGGCCTGCAAACCAAAGGGTCACTGGTTCAATTTCCAGTCAGGGCACATGCCTGGGTTGCAGACCAGGTCCCCAGTGGGGGCCACATGAGAGGCACCCACACATTGATGTTTCTCTTTCTCTCTTTCTTCCTCCCTTCCCTTTTGTCCAAAAATACATAAATAAAATCTTTAAAAAAACAAAGTTAACCTCTACCCAGACTTGTCAAGTTAAAATGAGAGAGGAAGAGAGAGACCAAAGAAGTAATATCATAAATAAAAGAGGAAGATTGCAACTAACACCATAGAAATACAGATCATTAAAGCATCCTGTGAGGCCTTGCTAGTGTGGCTCAGTGGATTAAGCACTGGCCTGTGAACCAAAGGATCACCAGTTCGATTTGCACTCAGGGCACATGCCTGGGTTGTGGGCCAGGTCCCGGTAACCACACATTGATGCATGTGTCCCTCTCTTTCTTCCCCCCTCCCATTCTCTCTACTCCCACTCTTTCTAAATAAATAAAATCTTTGAAGAAAAAAGAATGCTGTGAACATCTATATGCAAATAAGTTGGACAACCTAGAAGAATCTACAAACATGTAACTTCTCAGACTGAACCAAGAGGAATCAGAACAGGCCAATTACTAGCAATACATTGAAGCAGTAATACAATAAATACATACATACATACATACATGCATACCCAGGACAGCTTCACCAGTGAATTCTACCAAGTATTGAAGGAGATTTTAAATAGCTTATCTTCTAAAATATGAAAAACACAAGGCCCATGGGCTGAATCCAGCCCTCCACCTTGTTTTATCTGGCCCAGCACCTGGTTTCTACCTAGCGACAGTGCTGAGCTCTCGCTTCACTGTTAAGGAGTAATTACATTTATACAGTCCTAAAATTACATTCAGCCCTTTGAAGGCAATTGCAAGGCTTATGTGACCCCTGGTGAAAATGAATTTGACACCCCCATTCTAGAATTACTCAAAAAATTTAAGAGGAAAGAACTCTTTTAAACTCATTATATGAGGCCAGCAAGACACTGCAAAAAAAGAGAAGTATAGGTCCATATCCCTGAGGAATACAGATGCAAAAATTCTTGACAAAGTACTAATCTGAATTAAAAAATACATTCACAAGATTATACACCATGGCCAAATGGAAGTTATGCCAGTGATACAAACAATGTGATACATCACATTAATAAAATCAAGATTAGAGTTACCCCTGAGGTGGAGGCTTAGGTAGATACCCTTAACCTCCTCATACAACCAAAGAAGGATAGCAAGCAATTTAAAGGCAAAAAAAAACAACTAGAACTTCCAGAAAATTGACCTGTACGGAAATCCGACGACCGAGGAGTTAAAGAAGAGACATGCATCCAGACTGTGTCACAAGGCTATGAAGCAGGTTGCTACCCCCACTCCCCATCCCCAGTGAATATATAAGGCTCTGCCCCTTACAAGATAACAGGTGCACCAAACCAAAGAAATATGGCCCAAATGAAAGAACAGATCAAAACTCCAGAAAAAGAACTAAGCAACAAGGAGATAGCCAACCTATCAGATGTGGAGTTGAAAACACTGGTAAGCAGGATGCTCAGAGAAATGATTGAGTATGGCTGCAAAATAAAAGAAGAAATAAAGGCTCTACAAAGTGAAATAAAAAATATAGAGAGAATCAACAGCAAAGAAATGAAACCAGGGCTCAGATCAATAATTTGGAACAAAATGAAGAAATACACATTCAGCTGGAATAGAATGAAGAAACAAGAATTCAAAAAGTAAGGAGAGGCTTAGGAACTTCTAGTACAAGTTTAAATGTACCACTATATAAGTCATAGGGGTGCCAGAAGGAGAAGAGAAAGCGCAAGAAATAAAAAACTTATTTGAAAAAATAATGAAAGAGACTTCTGGCCAAGATGGAGACATAGGTAGACACACTGTGCCTCTTTGCACAACCAAGATAGGGACAACAACAATTTAGAAACAGAATAACAACCAGAACTGACAGAAAATTGAAATGTATGGAAGTCAGACAACCAAGAAGTTAAAATAGACATGTGTACCCAGACGGGTAAGAGGGGTAGAGTCGGGCGGAGTCTGGCAGTCAGCCTCCTGTTGCAGCGTGTCAACAGAACAGAGAGTGGTGGGACCCAGCACGTAAGGCATCTGGGGCGCACAAGACCACAGCGGGTGGACCCTGAGTGCGAAAGAGGCAGCTGGCAGGCCCTGGCTGACAGGTGGCAACCGGCAGACCCAGCGAGGCGGCAATTGTGAAGTAAGGCACTGTGTGCAAACCAGGATCACAGTGCTGGGAAATAGAGCCTTGATGCACTGATGAAAACACCTGTGGGGGTTGAGACACAGGGAGATACTCCCAGACTCACAGGAGAGATCCTTGGAAAGTCCCACGGGTGCACAAGCCCACCCACACAGGAATTGGCACCAGAGGGGACCAGTTTGCTCAGGGAGAGCAGTGGAAGGGACTGAGGTCCCACAGAGAGCAGAGCAAGGGCCATTCTTCCCTCTCTGACCCCACCCCCACATACAGCATCACAACCCAGCAACTGGGGTGCCCTGCCCTGGTGAACACCTAAGGCTCCTCCCCTCAACTTAACAGGTGTGACCGGACCAAAGAGAGAGAGAAAAAAAGAAGATGACTCAAAAAAATTAAAAGTCCCACAACCAGCATTTTTAAGCTACCAAGAGATAGCCAACCTATCAGATGCACAGTTCAAAGCACTGGTAATCAGGATGCTCACAGAATTGGTTGATTTTGGTCACAAATTAGATGAAAAAATGAAGGCTACAATAAGTGAAACGAAGAAAAATGCACAGGGAACCAATAGTGATGGAATGGAAGCTGGGTCTCACATCAATGGAGTGGACCAGAAGGAAGAAAAAAAATACAATCAGAAAAGAATGAAAAAAAAATAAGAATTCAAAAAAATGAGGAGAGGCTTAGAAACCTCCAGGACATCTTTAAACATTCCAAAGTCTGAATTATAGGGGTACCAGAAGAAGAAGAGGAAGAGCAACAAGTGGAAAACTTATTTGAACAAATAATAAAGGAGAACTTCCTCATTCTGGCAAAGGAAATAGACTTCAAAAAATTCCAGGAAGCTAGCCCTGGCTGGCATAGCTCAGTGGATTGAGCGCGGGCTGGGAACCAAAGTGTCCCAGGTTCGATTCCCAGCCAGGGTACATGCCTGGGTTGCAGGCCATAACCCCCAGCAACCGCACATTGATGTCTCTCTCTCTCTCTCTCTCTCTCTCCCCCTCTGTTCCCTCCCTAAAAATAAAATAAATAAAATCTTTAAAAAAAAAATTCCAGGAAGCTCAGAGAGTCCCAAAGAAGTTGGGCCCAAGGAGGAACACACCAAAGCACATCATAATTACATTACCCAAGGTAAAAACAAAGGAGACAATACTAGAAGCAGCAAGAGATAAGGAGACAGTTACCTACAAAGGCATTCCCATCAGACTGTCAGCTGATTTCTCAAAAAAGACCTTACAGGCAAGAAGGGGCTGGAAAGAAGTATTCCAAGTCATGAAAGGCAAGGACCTACATCCCAGATTGCTCCAGCCAGCAAAGCTTTCATTTAGAATGGAAGGGCAGATAAAGTGCTTCTCAGATAAGGTCAAGTTAAAGGAGTTCATCATCACCAAGCCCTTATTATATGAAATGTTAAAGGGACTTATCTAAGAAAAAGAAGATAAAAAACCATGTACAGTAAAATGACAGCAAACTCACAATTATTATTAACCACATCTAAAGCAAAAACAAAAAGAAACTAAGCAAACAACTAGAACAGGAACAGAACCACAGAAATGGAGATCACATGGAGGGTTAGCAACAGGGAAATGGGAGGAGGAGAGGGGGGGAAGGTATGGAGAATAAGTAGCATAGATGGTAGGTAGAAAATAGACAGGGGGAGGGCAAGAATAGTATGGGAAATGTAGAAGCTAAAGAACTTATGACACATGGACATGAACTAAAGGGGGGAATGTGGGTGGGAGAGGGTGTGCAAGGTGGAGGGGAATGAACGGGGGCAATGGGACAACTGTAATAGCATAATCAATAAAATATATTTTTAAAAAATAGCGAAAGAAAACTTCATAAATCTGGCAAAGGAAATAGACATACAAGTCCAGGAAGCTCAGAGAATCCCAAACAAGATGGACCTAAGAAAGCACACACCAAGGCGCATCATAATTTAAATGCCAAAGATTAAAGGTAAAGAGAGAATCTTAAAAGCAGCAAGAGAAAATCAGAGGCTTACCTACAAAGGAGTTCCCAGAACACTATCAGCTGATTTTTCAAAAGAAATCTTGCAGGCAAGAAGGGGCTAAAAACAAGTATTTGAAGTCATGAAAAGCAAGACCCTACATCCAAGATTACTGTATCCAGCAAAGCTATCATTTAGAATGAAGGGGCAGATAAAATACTTCCCAGACAAGGTAAAATTAAAGAAGTTCATCATCTCAAAACCCTTATTATATGAAATGTTAAAGAGATTTGTGTTAAAAAAAGAATATAAAAACTATGAACAGTAAAATGACAAGAAACTCACAACTATCAACAGCTTAACCTAAAAAAAAGAAACCCACAAACTAAGCAAACAACTAGAACAGGAACAGAACCACAGAAATGGAGATGACATGGAGGGTTATTAGTTGTGGGGGTGACGGGGGGAGAAAGGAGGAAAAGGTACAGGGAATAAGAAGCATAATTGATAGGTACAAAATGAACAGGGTGAGGTAAAGAATAGTATAGAAAGTGGGGAAGCCAAAGAACTTATATGTATGACTCATGGTCATGAACTGAGGGGGAAGGAATGCTGGAGGGAGGGCAGTGCAGGGCAAAGGGGGGAAAAGGGAAAAAATGGGACCACCATAATACCATAATCAATAAAATATACAAAAAAATAGCACAATGGAGAATTTTACTAGAGAATTGGAATCAATTAAAAAAAGTCCATTTGAAAACTTAGAGTGAAGAAATGTACAAACTAAAATTACAAACCCAGCACATAGATTTACCTGCAAATTAGACATAGGTGAAAATAAGAGCAGTACCAGTAGAAAATATTCAGGATGATGTACATATGGAAAAAAGATGGAAAATATGGAAAAGAGTATAAAATATGTCAGAAGACAGTGGGATCAAGATAGCTGTGTCATAGGCCAGTCCCACACATGAATTTCCCCACAGCAGTCATGCCGGACCTCACAGAAAGTGGAGCAGAGGGCCAACCCCACCCAGCAGTATACTTGAAGCAACTGAAGCCCAACTACAACAGGTGAGTACATGCAACCTACATAGGGGACACCCCAGGAATACCTGACCCTGACAACCACAGAGAATTGCTCCACTTGACCCCACAGAACACCTTCTATGCAAGCCCACTCTTTCAGGACAAGGAGAGGTAGCTAATATGTAAATAACACTGAGAGCTAGGTGACATAAGGAGACAAAAGAATATTTTCAAAACAGGACAAGACAAAACCTCCAGAAAAGGAACTAAACACTATGGAGATGAGCAGTTCACCAAATAATTAGTTCAAAGTAATGGTCACAAACATATGAATGAACCCTGTGAGAACTTCAACAAAGAAGATAAAAAGTATAAAAAAAGAACAAATCAGGAGAGGGTGGGGAAGATGGCGGCTTTACTCTAGGCAGCGTTTTTCTCGGCTTCTGTGAAGAGGAGGGAAACTGACGGATTGGTGGAGAAACAGAGCAAGTGGACTAGGTTACCAAATCACTTTTGAAAGCAGGACATCAAAAATTATTGCAATCACTGAAAAACCAGACGGTAAGGAGACTGCTTCAGGACAAAAGGGGCCCAGGGATCAGCGCGGGGTGTAGGGGTGTGCACTCCCCAGGCCCAGTGCTCCCGGGTCTGCCTCAGGGATCCCGGGAGAGGGGAGTCGCTGCTCCCTACCCCGAATATGGGGGGTGAACAACTCCAGGGGAGAACGTGTTGCTAGAAGGAACAGATTGGCCAGTTGGACTGGGACAAAATCGCCCAGGGACTATGAACACCCGCCCAGAGACCTGGGAGAAGTGAGGGCCTCTAGCCGACACAACCAGGGGCAGCCTGGAAGAGCGCCCGCACCCCTAGCTCGGTGGAAGTGCAGATCCGTGGAGAGCACAGAGCCAGGCCGGGCTCGGCTCCCGCCCCATAGGGAGGCCTGAATCACGCACTGTGATCCTGGGAGGGACGTGGTGCTTGGTGTGTTCCTACAATAGTGGCTCAGAAATTTCCAGCTAGCCAGATCGGGGAAGCCGGGAAAGACACCAACACCCCTAGCCCGGTCGGAGTGCAGTTCAGCGGGGAACACAGAGCTGGAAAGGGCTCACTTGAGCACCATCGGGAAGACTGACTCCCACGCACTGTGAACCCAGAAGGGTTGCGGCGAGGCGCTTAGGGTGATCCTAGACCCCGAATCTCAAAAGTTTGGGGGAGGGCCGTGCCCTTTTACGATTCTCAGGGAGGGCGCAGTGAATCCCAAAATGCCGTGGGTGCCTCCTGAGATCATAGAGCTGGAACCCTGCAGGACCCCGGAGTCCACTGTGGAGGAACACGGCAGTGAGCTCTAGAGAGCGAGTATGCTTGGGAGTGCCCAGGGTACCTGACAGTCTTGCTGAGATCTGACTGGGAAGAGAGAGAAGCATTTCAAAGGTCCCTCAGCCAGCTGAAGCCAGCAAGATCAGAAAAACTGGTCTGGCCAGTTAGAAACCAACAAGAGGTTTTTCTTATTTTGTTTTGTTTGGTTTGGTTTAGTTTTGTTTTTGTGGCTGTTGTTGGTTTATTGATTTTATCTTGTGTTTTATGTGACATTTTATTTTTCAATTGTTATTATTTTTATCTCGCAATTCCTTATGTTTCTCTTCCATTCATCCTAATATTATTCTTTCCACTCCAAATTTATCTCTCCTGCACTACATCTTCTGCTTGTCTTTCCTTTTTTTTTTTTAATCTTGCAAGTTACTGTAAATCTGTACTATCTTTTTCTCACTTTTGCAACATTTTTTATTTTAATAGTATTTTGGTATTCTTTTTCTTTCTGTATAATGTTCTTTGCTTGGCTGGTTATACTGTCATTTGATAGGTTTCCCCTGGTATCTCAGTCACAATGTGTTGATAAGTTACTATTCTTCATCTGTGTTCCATTAATACACCTCTCAAGATTCTATACTCTTTATTCTTCTTATCTAGACCTCATCGATTCTGCCACAAGACAGTCACTTTACTATTACTGTTAGTAAGACCTAGTCTATACAATTGTAAATACTACTCAATACCCATACCTGATCTAAGCCCACTTTGCAATTTTCTGAACTATACTATTGGGGGGGGGTATCTCTATTCTTTTACACACTACTCCTATATACTAATCTTTAATCCAACCCTACCTTAGAATCTGACCTCCCACAGCCTCACAGCTTTCTAGATCCAACTAACAATCCTCTCATCCCCAATAAGAGTCTTACCCTCTTTCCATCCTTTCTAAAACGTGGATAGTGGGGTGGAGGATCACGGTAAACACTATAAAGAGCCAAAGGATAAACCAACTCTTCTCTACTGGCTGCTAATGTAAATATCATAGTACACTGTCTTGCTGTCTTAAACCATTTCACCTTACTCCTCCAACTGATCACAAAAAAGACCAGGGGGAAGCTGTGAACACCAGGATACATGAAGGAGATTGCACCACTGAATCTCACAAATATTCTACCACAGAAGTTCACTCCATAATTACAGGGAATCAGAACAGATCAATTTAACAAACAAGAAGAAAAAAGAAGAAACCCATGAACAATGAGAAAACAAAGAAACAATCCTCAATTGAAGGGAAACGAGGAAGCCTCAGGAAAAATGCTAATTGAAATAGAGGCAAATCAACTATCAGATAGTGAGTTCAAAACAATGATTACCAGGAAGTTCAATGAACTCACAACGAGCTATCAGAAATTAGAGGGAAACTACATCAATCTCACTGCAAACTATATAAACATGAAAAAGGAAATAGAAACTCTCAACAAAGGTCAAGAGGAAATGAAGAATACAATTTCTGAACTAAAGAACACAGTAGAAGGAATGAAAAGCAGGATCGATGAAGCAGAAGATCAGATTAGCAAGCTGGAGGACAAAGTAGAAAACAACACCCAGAAAGAGCAAGAAAAGGAAAAGAGGCTCAGAAAGAATGAAGAGGGATTAAGAGAAATGCAAGACAATATGAAACGTAATAATACCCATATAATAGGGATACCAGAATGAGAAGAAGAAGAGCAAAAGATCAAAAACCTAGTTGAACAAGTAATGAAGGAGAACTTCCCTAATTTGATGAGAGAAAAAGTCACACAAATCCAGGAAACACAGAGAGTCCCAATCAAGAGGAACCCAAAGAGGCCCACCTCAAGACACATCATAATTAAAATGACAAAATTTCAAGACAAAGAGAGAATCTTAAAGGCAGCAGGGGAGAAAAAGGAAGTAACATACAAGGGAGCCCAAATAAGGCTAACAGCTGACTTCTCAATGGAAACACTTCAAGCCAGAAGAGAATGGCAAGAAATACTCCAGGTAATGAGAACCAGACATCTGCAACCAAGGCTACTACATCCAGCAAGGCCCTCAATCAAGATACAAGGCCAAATAAGAAGCTTCCCAGACAAAAGAAGTCTAAAAGAATACACCTCGACCAAACCAGCTGTGCAAGAGATTCTAAAAGGACTGCTTTAAGGAAGAGAAGGAAAAGAGAGAGAGAGAGAGAGAGGGAGAGAGAGAGAGAGAGAGAAACACACATACATGAAAGACAATGAATAAGTACCTATCAATAATAACCTTAAATGTAAATGGATTAAATGCTCCAATCAAAAGACATAGAATAGCTGAATGGATAAGAAAATATGACCCACATATCTGCTGTCTACAAGAGACCCACCTCAGGATAAAAGATCTGCACAGGCTGAAAGTGAAGGGCTGGAAACAAATCTTCCAAGCAAATGGACAGGAAAAAAAATCCTGGGTAGCAATACTCACATCAGACAAAATAGACTTCCAAAAAAGGTCCATAAAGAGAGACCCAGAAGGTCACTTCATAATACTCAAGGGAAGAATCCATCAAGAAGACATAAATATTGTAAATATATATGCACCCAACATAGGAGCACCCAAATACATAAAGAAAATCTTAGAGGACTTCAAGAAAGATATGGACAGCAACACAATTATAGTGGGAGATTTTAACACCCCACTATCAAAAACGGACAGATCGCTCAAACAAAATATCAACAGAGATATTGTGGCATTGAACAATACCCTTGATGAAATGGGCTTTACTGATATATACAGAGCCCTCCATCCAAAAGAAGCTAAATATACATTCTTTTCAAATGTACACGGAACATTTTCAAAGATAGACCACATGATAGGACACAAAACAAGTCTCAAGGATTTCAAGAAAATTGAAATCATGCCATGCATTTTCTCAGACCACAAGGGACTGAAGCTAGAAACCACCCCCAAGGAAAAAACCAAAAACACTCAAAATCATGGAGATTAAATAGCATGCTATTAAACCATGAATGGGTCAAGAATGACATTAGGGAAGAAATCAAAAGGTTTCTGGAAACAAATGAAAACGAACTCACAACAACCCAAAACTTATGGGACACAGCCAAGGCAGTCCTGAGAGGGAAGTTCATAGCGATACAGGCCCACCTAAAAAGGTTAGAAACATTCCAAACAAACAACCTAACCCTACGTCTACAAGAACTAGAGAAACAACAACAAAGGCAGCCCAGAGCAAGCAGAAGGAAGGAAATAACAAAGATCAGAGCAGAATTAAATGACATAGAGACTAAAAGCACAATTCTAAGGATCAATGAATCCAAGAGCTGGTTCTTTGAAAAGATAAACAAAATTGACAAGCCTTTAAGCAGACTCATCAAGAAAAAAAGAGAGAAGACCCAAATAAACACAATCAGAAATGAAAGAGGAGAGATTACAACAGATACCATAGAAATACAAAGGACTGTAAGAAATTACTACAAAGAACTGTATGCCAAAAAATTTGAAAACCTAGGTGAAATGGACAAATTTCTAGAAAAATATAATCTTCCAAAACTCAATGAAAAAGAAGCAGAAAGCCTGAACAGACCAATAACAACAAAAGAAATTGAAGCAATAATCAAAAAACTCCCAACACACAAAAGCCCGGGACCAGATGGTTTCACAGGAGAATTCTACAAAGCATTTAAGGAAGAGCTAACCCCTATCCTTCACAGACTATTCCAAAAAATCCAGAAAGATGGGAGTCTCCCAAACTCTTTTTATGAGGCCAACATCATCCTAATTCCAAAACCAGATAAAGACACAACAAAGAAAGAAAACTTCAGGCCAATATCACTGATGAACATTGATGCTAAAATCCTCAACAAAATACTGGCAAACTGCATCCAACAATACATTAAAAAGATCATACACCATAACCAAGTGGGATTCATTCCAGGGATGCAAGGATGGTACAATATTCACAAATCAGTAAATGTAATACATCACATAAACAAAAGCAAAGACAAAAACCACATGATCATATCAATTGATGCAGAAAAAGCATTTGATAAGGTACAGCACCCATTCATGATAAAAACACTCGGCAAAGTGGGAATAGAGGGAGCATTCCTCAACATAATAAAGGCCATATATGAGAGACCTTCAGCTAACATCATACTCAATGGCCAAAAATTAAAATCTTTTCCACTAAGATGAGGAACAAGACAAGGCTGTCCACTTTCACCACTTCTATTCAATATAGTACTGGAAGTTTTAGCCACAGCAATCAGACAAGAAAAAGAAATAAAAGGCATCCAAATTGGAAAGGAGGAAACAAAACTGTCATTGTTTGCAGATGACATGATAGTATACATAGAAAATCCTATAGACTCTACCAAAAAACTGCTTGACCTAATAAATGAATTTGGCAAAACAGTGGGATACAAAGTCAATATCCAGAAATCAAAGGCATTTCTGTACACCAACAATGAAACAGCAGAAACAGAGATCAAGGAAAAAATCCCATTTGACATAGCAAAAAGAAAAATAAAATATCTAGGATAAACCTAACCAATGAGGTAAAAGACCTGTATTCAAAAAACTACACAACACTGAAGAAAGAAATCAAGGAAGACACAAACAAATGGAAACATATACTGTGTTCATGGATTGGAAGAATTAATATCATCAAAATGTCCATACTATCCAAAGCAATTTACACATTCAATGCAATTCCCATTAAAGTACCAATGGCATATTTCACAGACATAGAACAAACACTTCAAAAATTTATATGGAATTATAAACGACCCCGAATAGCTGCTGCAATTTTGAGAAAGAAGAGTAAAGTAGGAGAGATCACAATACCCGATACTAAACTATACTACAAGGCCACTGTAATCAAAACAGCCTGTACTGGCATAAAAACAGGCACATAGACCAATGGAACAGAACAGAGAGCCCAGAAATAACCCCAAGTCTCTATGGTCAATTAATATTTGACAAAGGAGGCAGCAACATAAAATGGAGTAAAAATAGCCTCTTCAACAAATGGTGTTGGGAGAACTGGACAGCCACGTGCAAAAAAATGAAACTTGAGCACCAACTTACACCATATACAAAAATAAATTCAAGGTGGATAAAAGACTTAAATATAAAACGTGACACCGTTGAAGTCCTAGAGGAGAACGTAGGTAGGAAAATCTCAGATATTTCACGCAGAAACTTTTTTACTGACTTGTCCCCTAGAGGAAGGGACATAAAGGAAAGAATAAACAAATGGGGCCTCATCAAAATTAAAAGCTTCTGCACAGCTAAAAAAAAACAGTATCAAAATTAAAAGAGAACCAATCATATGGGAAAACATATTTGCCAATGATACCTCAGACAAGGGTTTCATCTCCAAAATATATAAAGAACTTACAAGACTGCACTCTAAGAAGACAAGGAATCCAATTAAAAAGTGGGCAAAGGACTTGAATAGACACTTCTCCAAGGAGGACATACAGAAAATCAAAAGACACATGAAACAATGTTCAATATCGCTAGCTATCAGAGAGATGCAAATTAAAACCACAATGAGATACCACTTCACATTGATCAGAATGGCCATCATAAACAAAGCAACAAACAACAAATGTTGGAGAGGTTGTGGAGAAAAGGGGACCCTAGTGCACTGTTGGTGGGTCTGCAGACTGGTACAGCCACTATGGAAAGCAGAATGGAACTTCCTCAGAAAACTAAAAGTGGATCTGCCATTTGACCCTGCGATTGCACTGCTGGGACTCCATCCTAAGAATACTAAAACACCAATTCAAAAGAACCTATGCATCCCAATGTTCATAGCAGCACAATTTACAATAGCTAGATGCTGGAAGCAACCAAGATGCCCATCAGTGAATGAATGGGTAAAAAAAACTATGGTACATTTATACAATGGAATTCTATGCAGCAGAAAGAAAGAAGGAGCTCCTACCCTTGCAACAGTGTGGATGGAGCTGGAAAACATTATGCTAAGCAAAACAAGCCAGTCAGTGAAAGACAAATACCATATGATCTCACCTTTAACAGGAACCTAAATAACAAAACAAAGAAACAAGCAAAATATAACCAAAGACACTGAAATAGAGGTCAGGCTGACAGTGCCCACAGAAAAGAGTAGAGGGAATTTCAGGGGACAGTGGGAAGGGTTCACGGGAACAAACTTGAAGGACACATGGTCATAAACTAAGGGGAGGGTGGTAATGGGAGGGAAGTGGGGAGGGGTGGGAGGGGGGCTGGATTGGAGTAAAAAGGAGAAAACTGTATTTGAACAATGATTAAAATTTAAAAAAGTAACAAATCAGAACTAAAAAATACCATAACTTGGATGAAATAAATACATTAGAAGGAATTAACAGCAGAGTAGAAGGTGCAGAAGAATGAACTGGCAAACTAGAAGACTGGAAATAACCCAATCAGAAAAACAAAAGAAAATTTTTTAATGAGGGTAGTTTAAGGGACCTCTCCAACAACGTCAAACATACTAATATTTGAATTATAGAGGTTCTAGAAAGTGGAAAGATAGAGAAAGGAACAGAAAACCTATTTGAAGAAACAATGATTAAAAACTTATTTTCTAAGCTGGTGAAAGAAACAGACATATAAGTTCAGAAAGCATAGAAAGTCCTAAACAAGACGTACCCCAAGGAACCACAAAAAAACACATCCCAATTAAAATAAGCAAGGATGAAAATAATAAAAATTAGAGCAGAATTAAGCAAAATAGATAACAGAAAACAATAGAAGAAAATTAATGCAAAAAAGAGTTGGTTCTTTGAAAAGATAAAACTGACAGACCTTGGCTAGGCTCACTAAGAGAGATAAGAGTCAAATAAATGAAATCAGAAATGAAAGAGAAGTCACAATGGACAGCACAGAAATACAGATGACTACCAAGTTTAATAACCTAGAAGAAATGGAAAAATTTTAAAAAATATATAAAGTTCCTAAACTGAGACATGAAAAATTGGAAAATCTAAATTAACTGATCAACAGTAAAGAAATTGAAAGAGTCACCAAACATCTCCCCAAAAATAAAAGTCCAGGGCCTAATGGATTCACTAGTGAATTCTACCAAACATTCAGAGATTATTTAATATCGACTTTTTTCAAACTCTCCCCAAAAATTAAAGAAGAGGAAATACTTTCTAATTCATTTTATGAGGCCAACACTACCCTGATACCCAAACCTGGCAAGGACAACACAGAAAAGAAGAAATTGCAAACTAGTATCACTTATGATATAGATGCACAAATTCTATGTAAAATACTAGCAAATTAAGCAAAACAATACATTAAAAAGATAACACACCACAATCAAGTGTGTGGGGAACAAGGATGGTCCAGAAATAAAAAAAATAAAAATTATATGATCATATCAATAGATGCAGAAAAAGCATTTGACAAGAAAAAATATTCATTTATGACCAACCACACACAATAAAGTGGATATAGAGGGAAACTACATCAACTTAATAAAGGCCATATATGACAAACACTCAGCTAATATCTTACTCAATGGTGAAGAACTGAAAGCTTTTCCTCTAAGATCAAGAACGAGACAAGGATGTCCAGTCTCACCACTGTTAATCAGCTGGAAGTACTGGAAGTCCAAAGCAATCAGGTAAAAGAAATAAATAAAATGCATCCAAGTTAGGAATGAGGGAGTATAATTGTCATTTTTTTGCAGATGACATGATTCTATATATAGAAAACCCTAAACACTCCACCAAAAAAACTAGTAGACACAATAAAATGCAGTAAAGTTGCAGAATACAAAATCACTGTACAAAAGTCCATTGTAATTCTTTATACTAATAGTGAAATATAAACATAAAAATGAAAACAATTCCATTTGCAATTGCAACAAAAAGAATAAAATACTTAGACATAAACTTAACAAAGTCGGGAAGGACGGAAAACTACAAGGCATTATTAAAAGAAATTGAAAAAACACAAAGAAGTGGAAAGATATTCCACGTTCATGGATTGAAAGAATCAACATAGTTAAATGACTGTGTTACCTAAAAGAATATGCAGATTTAATGCAATTCTTATATCAATCTCAATGGTATTTTTCAAAAAATGTAAACAAACACCCTCAGTTTTGTATGGAACCACATAAGTCCTCAAGTAGCCAAACCAATCCTGAGAAAAAAAGAACAAAGCCAGAGCTATCACATTCCCTGACTTCAAATTATACTACAGGGCTACCATAATCAAAAGCACATGGTATTAGCAGAAACACTGACACACAGACCAATAGAACAAAATTGAGGGCCCAGAAATAAACCTTCACATATATAGGCAATTAATTTTTTAACAAAGAGCCAAAAATATACAAGGAAGAAAGGAAAGTCTTTTTCAACACCTTTTCAAAGGTGATGAGAAAACTGGAAAGTCACATGCACAAGAATAAAACTAGACTGCTATCTGACACCCCACACAAAATTAATACAAAGTCAATTAAGAATTTGAATATAAGACCTGAAAAAATAAGTGATCTATAAGAAAATATAGATAGTAAACTTATGGGCCCTTTATCAGAGGGATTTTTGTGAACTTGACCCCAAAGGCAAAAGAAATAAAGAAAAAAATCAATGAATGGGACTACATCAAACTAAAAAGCTTCTGAACAACAAAAGATACTGTCAACAAAACAAAAGGCAGCCACTGAATAAAAGAAGATATTTATAAACAATTCCTCCAATAAGAGACTACTTTCCAAAATATATAAAGAACTCATACAACTTAACAATAAACAACAAAACAATCTTATTAAAAATGGGCCAAGGTCTTGAACAGGTACTTTTCCAGTGAAGATATACAGATGGCTAACAGAGAGATGAGAAGATGTTCAACTTTACTAGCTATAAGGAAATGCAAATTAAAACTACAATGTGATACGACATCACACCTGTTAGAATAGCTATTATCAATAACACAAAAAATAGCAAGTGTTGGGTGGGATATGGAGAAAAGGGAACCCTTGTACACTGCTGCTGGGAGTATAAATTGGTGCAGTCTCTGTGATGGATCCTCAAAAAATTAAGACTAGAGCTGTCATATGACCCAACAGTCTCTCTCTGGGTATCTACCCAAATTATTTGAAAACATTTACTTGTAAAAATACATGTATTCCTATGTTTATTACAGCATTATTTACAATAGCCAAGACATAGAAACTACCTAAGTGTCCTTTCACAGACGGCTGAATAAAAAAGATCTGGTACACTTCCCGTCAAGATGGCAGAGTAGGTAAACACAGCACTCGTCTCTTCCCACAACCACATCAACAATACAATTAAACTACCTCTGGAAAACTTAAAATAATACCCACAAGAGCAAAGCATTAGAATCAGCACTCAGTGGGTCAGAGGCCTGCAGCATTTAAGGACATGTCTCCAGGAGGAGGGGAATGGTCAGCAGTGAGACTCACTCTTGTGTCTGCTCACTGATGCTCTTTTGGGGCCCTTTAGGTTTGGGCACAATGAGCAGAGGTAAATGGCAAAGTCTTATGGGACTAGCACTCTTGGGGTCTTTTGAGCTGTCCAATTCCCCTTCTTCCCCAAGGGCTATGTAGTGAGACCTGAGCCATCCGTGCTGAGATTTGCTTTATGGAGCAGCATATGATCAATTCTGCCAACTGCTGTATGTGCACTTGAAGAGAACTTGCATTTTGTAGTAGATGGCTGTGGTTTTCTACATATGTCACTAGGCTAGGTTGCTATTCTAGTTGTTCAAATCACCTACATCCTTATAGCTATTTTTGTTACCTTGTTTTAGAGTTACTAAGAGATGTGCACTGAAATCTCACATTATGATTGTAAATTCTTCTATTTCTACTTGTAGTTCTCTCTAGTTTCTTTTCATGTAATTGAGGTCATATTATTAGGCACATATAAATTTAAAATTGTTGTAACTTCTTGGTGGATCATCCCCTTTATGAAAATTTTACTTATTCTCTTAAGGAGGTTTTGCTTACCTTACTGTTTGCTTTGCTTAATACTAGCATAGCTTCATTGACATTTTTTAATATTGTTGGCATGACATGTATTTGTCTATCCTTTTGCTTCATGCCTGTTGATTTACTTAGTTTTCAGAGCATTTTCAAAAATTTACTACACTTTCAAAAAAAAGATTTTATTTATTTATTTTTAGAGAGAGGGGAAGGCAGGGAGGAAAAGAGGGAGAAAAACATTAATCCATGGTTGCCCCCTACACGCCCCGCACAGGGGACCTGGCCTGCAGCCCAGGCATGTGCCCTGGGTGGGAACCCAACTGACTACCCTTTGGTTCACAGGCCAGCACTCAATCCACTGGGCCGATCAGCCAGGGTTTAAGAGTATTTTTGTATGCAATTTATACTTTAAAAAAATTAAGTCTGACTATCTTCATCTTTTATTTGATATATTCAATCTATTTAATATAATGTCTGTATTAGCTTGCTAAGACTGCCATAATAAAGAACCACAAACTGGTGGATTAAACAAGAGAAATTTATTTTCTCACAGTTCTGCAGACTGGAAGTCAGAGATCAAGATGTCAGCAGGCATGGCTTCTCCGGAGACCTCTCTCCTTGGCCTGATGTGGCTGTCTTCTCTCTATGTCCCCAAGTCTTCCCCTGTGCATGAATGCCTCTGGTGTCTCCATTGTGTCTAAACATCCTTGTCTTATAAGTCACCAGTCAGATTGGGCTAAGGTCCACTTTAACAACTTCATTTTTTTTAAAGTGGGTTTTATTTAAGATTTTATTTATTTATTTTTAGAGAGGGAAGGGAGGGAGAAAGAAAAAGAGAGAGAGAGAAACATCAATGTGCTGTTGCTGGGGGGCATGGCCTGTAACCCAGGCATGTGCCCTGACTGAGAATCGAACATGCGATGCTTTGGTTCGCAGCACGCGCTCAATCCACTGCGCTACGCCAGCCATGGCAACAACTTCATTTTTAATGTAATCCCCTCTAGTATATAGTCGTGTTCTGAGGTACTGGGGGTTAGAGCTTAAATATATGAATATTGAGGGAACACAGTTTAGCCCCTAACAATGTCTTCTATATTTAGGTTTCAACCCACAATTTTCCTACTTAGTTTTCACTTGTCCCACTTGTTAATATCTACCTGCATTTTTTTGCATTTTTCAATGTTTATTTTTCCATTACAGTTTACATTCAGTATTATTTTGTATTGGTTTCAGGTGTGCAGCATAGTGGTCAGACAATTACACTTTACAAAGTGGTTCCCCACTTGCCTCCCAATATTTCCATTACCTTCTTGGTTCCATTCATATTTACCACGATACTATTGACTATATTCCCTGTGCTGGACTAGATATCCCTGTGACTAGTCATTACAACCATTTGT
This sequence comes from Phyllostomus discolor, assembly GCF_004126475.2. Lineage (NCBI taxonomy): Eukaryota > Metazoa > Chordata > Mammalia > Chiroptera > Phyllostomidae > Phyllostomus > Phyllostomus discolor. Next base: position 4,546,764 of record NC_040915.2, on the reverse strand, counting down.
ACTTCTTACTCCCTTCCTCTCTTTCACCCAATGCCCACACCCTCCCTCCCTGCTGTCAACCACTGGTCCACTCTCTGTGTCTGAGTGTTTCTCTTTTGTTTGTTCATTTATTTTGTTCTTCAGATTCTACAGGTAAATGCAATCATATGTCACTTGTCTTTCTCTGATTTATTTCACTGAGCATAATACCCTCCCTTTCTTTTGTATGGCTGAGTAGTACCCCGTTGTATAATTGACCTACCTGCATCTTTATTATTAATGAGGTAAATTTATCATTCTTTCCTTTTAATAACTTTTTAACTATACTTTATTTTTTCTTCTCCTTCTTTGAGTGGCAACAGAAATTAGTCTGCCTAACTTGACTTACTAGTGCCTAATACATAAATAAGTCTTTTTGCCAATTCCTGCCTCACATAGGACCTTAGAACACTTTAGTTTTATTAACCTCACTCTTGTTTTTTGCCGTTGTTTTCACATAGCTAAATTCTACATATATTTTAAACCCCATACAATGTTAATTAATGTTATTTCATGCAGTCAACACTCAGATTTATTCACATGCTTGCTCTTTCCATTGCCCTTCAGTTCTCTGCATTCCTGTGCTTCCCCCTGCAATCATTTTCCTTCCACTTCTGCTTGCAGAATTCCTTTTAGGCTTCGTTTTCATTTTGACTTGGTGCAGGTCTTCAAACAGAAACTTCTCTCAGTTTTTGTTTGCATGAACTCATCTTTGTTTTGTCTTCATTGTTGAGTATATTTCTTTTAAAAACATAATTCTACTTGAACAGAAATTTAATTCCAAGACTTTAAAGATGTCATTTTATTGTTCTTTAGTTTTCCTCATTTTAAAAAAAAGTCAACTATTAGATCCCTGGCTGCTGTAGCTCAGTGGATTGAGCACTGGCCTATGAACCAAAGGATTGCAGGTTCAATCCTTAGTCAGGGCACATGCCTGCATTGCCAGCCATGTCCCAGGTTGATGTTTCTCTCCTTCTCTTTCTCCCTCCCTCTAAAAATAATTAAATAAAATCTTTTAAAAAGCCAACTATTCATCTTCTTATTGAATTTTTAAAATAAAATCTTTTACTGGATGTTGTTAAATTTTTCTTTTTGTTTTGATTATTAACAGCAGTTTTATTATGATGGGCCTTGCTATCGATGTTATTTATTCATTTTGTTTTGGTTAATACAACTTCTTAATCTGTAGGTTGAAGTCTTTTATCACTTTTAGAAATTTCTCCACCAGTATTTTCTTTAAATATTGTTTCTGCCCTACTCTATTTTTCTCTTCTGCTTTTGAAACTTCAGTTACATTTAAGTTAGACCTTACTGTGGTCATACATTTGTCACTTTTCCATATTTTACATTCTACATTCTTTTTCCTCTGTTTCAACCTTGATTTTTCTATTGACCAGTAGGTCTATTGACCAAATTCACTACTCCTCTTTCACCTGTGTCTAAACTGTTGCTAATTTCTTCTATTAAGTTCTTAAGTTATTTTGTTCAGTTTAACATTTTTATTTTATTTTTTCATAGTTATGGATTTCTAATGAAATTACCCATCTTGCTTTCTTCGATTTTCACATAGTAATAATAGGTATTTTATTTTATTTTTTAATTTTTTTATTGTTGTTCAATTACAAGTGTCTCCATTTTTCCCCCATTACTCCCTTGCCCTACCCACACCCCCACCTTCCATATTCAATCCTCCCCCACCTTGTCTTTTTAAAATATATTTTATTAATTATGCTATTACAGTTGTCCTATTTCTTCTCCCCTTTATTCCCCTCTGCCTTGTACCCACACCCACTATCATTTCCCCACTGTAGTTCATGTCCATGGGTCATACATATAAATTCTTTGGCTTCTCCATTTCCTATACTATTCTTAACCTCCTCTTATCTATTTTGTACCTACCATTTATGCTTTTTATCCCCTGTACCTTTTCCCCTACTCTCCCCCATCCCTCTCCCTACTGATAACCCTCCATGTGATCTCTATTTCTGTGAATCTGCTCCTGTTCTAGTTGTTTGCTTAGTTCATTTTTGTTTTTGTGGGGGTTTTTTAGGTTCAGTTGTTGATAGTTGTGAGTTTGTTGTCATTTTACTGTTCATATTTTTTATCTTCTTCTATTTTTTAGGTAAGTCCCTCTAATGTTTCATATAATAAGGGCTTGGTGATGATGAACTCCTTTAACTTGACCTTATCTGGGAAGCACTTTATCTGCCCTTTTATTCTAAATAATAGCTTTGCTAGATAGAGTAATCTTCGATGTAGGTCCTTGTTTTTCATGATTTTGAATACTTCTTTCCAGCCCCTTCTTGCCTGTAAAGTTTCTTTTGAGAAATCAGCTGATAATCTTATGTGAACTCCTTTGTAGGTAACTGTCTCCTTTTCTCTTGTTGCTTTTAATATTCTCTCCTTATCCTTAATCTTGGGTAATGTAATTATGATGTGCCTTGGTGTGTGCTTTCTTGGGTCCAATTTTTTGGGGACTCTCTGAGCTTCCTCAACTTTCTGGACATCTATTTCCTTTATCAGATTGGGGAAGTACTCCTTCATTATGTTTTCAAATAAATTTTCAATTTGTTGCCCTTCCTCTTCTTCTGGTACCCCTATGTTTCAGATGTTGGAATGTTTAAAGTTGTACTGGAGGTTCCTAAGCTTCTCTTGATTTTTTTGAATTCTTGTTTCTTCATTTTGTTCCAGCTGAATATTTCTTCCTTCTGGTCCAAACTGTTGATTTGAGTCCTGGTTTCCTTCCTGTCACAGTTGGTTCCCTTTATTTCACTTTTCGCAGCTTTCGCTTTTTCCTCTATTTTATGACCATACTCAACCATTTCTGTGAGCATCCTGATTACCAGTGTTTTCAACTCTGCATCAGATAGGTTGGCTATCTCTTCGTCACTTAGATGTATTTTTTCTGGAGCCTTGATCTGTTCTTTCATTTGGACCATATTTTTTTTGTCTAGATGCAACTAATATGTAGTATTGAATGGAACCTTAGGTATTCACCAGGGTGAGGCAACCCACTTTGCTGTGTTGTGGTGCTATATGTGGGGGAGGGGTCCGAGAGGGAACAACGCCACTTGCTCAGCTCATGGCTGGCTTACAGTCACTTCCCCCACTACCCACAAGCAAATTAGGCCCTTCTGGTGCTGATCCCTGGGTGGGTGGTTTTGTGTACATTCCAGGACCCTATGGGCCTCTTCAACAAACTCTCCTGTAAGGCTGGGAGTTTCTCCTGCCACCTCAACCCTCACAGGTTTTCTGAGTCAGAGATTTTAAAAGTTTATTTCCCCACTCTGGAACCCTGGGTTGCAAGGTCTGTCTCGACCCCCAGTTACTCCTCCCAGTTTGTCCATATACAAATGTGGTAACACCTGCTCTACCAGCTGGTGTCTGGCTCACCCAGTCCTCTAGCTGCTACCTTGCAGCAAGTCTTCTCCATCTTGGCTGCCCCTATCTGCCTCTCCTACCAGTCTGGATAAATATTTCTTCTTAATCTCCTCGGTTGTTGGACTTCCATAAAATTTCATTTTCTTGAAGTTCTGGTTATTTTTTGTTCTTAAGTTTCTTGTTGTTCTTCTTTTGGTTGTGTGAGGAGGTAAAGTGTATACCTACACCTCCATCTTGGCCAGAAGTCCTTAATAGTTGATATTTTAATGTCCATGAATGGTAATGTCAATATATGGGTCTATTTTAATTTTTTTTATTTTCCTTCTCTCTTGATTTTTAAGTCATTTTACCCTGTTCCTGGAATGCATGGTCATTTTTCCTTGAATAGAATACACTGCAATTACAAATTATAAAAAAAATCTAAAGCTCTGGGTGGTAACCTTTTCCTCCAGAGATGATTTACTTTTCATTTTGTCATGCAACCAAATTGGCAGCAAATTACATTAACCCAGACTGTGACTGATCTGTGTGAAGCTGAAGTTGGGTTCAGTATTTATGAGAATTTGATTATGATCTCATTAACCAGTTATTCTTGGGGTACAATCTTTCTGGGGTCTTTGCTGAAACCCTGGAATGTTTTAAGGGTTCTAAACTTCATTTTTTTTGTCTCCTAGATCTATGAGATTACCAAAACCTCTGCTCAGGTCTCTGGCCATTATGTCTTGTGCCACTGATGAATCAGCAAAAGCCCTGAAAGGAAAGACACCACAGAATGTCCAACTCATCTAAAAACATGTCCTTTCTCCCTGGGATCTTGGCTTCTTGAGTCATGGTTGTTATTAGTATTGTTATGTTGCTTTCAAAAAATTTTGCCTTCTTAGATTCTATTCAACTTCTATAATTACTCTCATTGTAAAAGTTGTTCTGATAAAAACTAGCCCTTGAGAGTTCTAAGTTTTCTTTTTATTTAATTTTTATTTTAATTGGTGAAAGATTTAGCAAAGTTTAATCTATAAAAGAAGGCACATGAAAACATTTTTAGTTTCTATCTCTGTCTCATCTCTACATTTCTACTCCTGTATGTAACATATTTATTCATTTTTGGCTATATATTCCTTATTTGATTTTGAATTACATACAAGTGTGTGTATAATTATTCCCCTTTCTTACACAAGAGATAGCATATTATGTACACTGTTATATTCTGAAGATCACTCTAGCATAGCAGATAGAAATACTTTATGTTCCTTCTTACAGTTGTATAGTACTTTACCAGGTGGATATGTTGTAGTTTACTCAAATCACCTAGAGTGAGCTTTTAGATTTTTGAGACATGTATGTGAAATCAGAAAGAATAGTATAATAAGCTTCCATGTACCCATTGCCTAGTCTTAATGGTTATTAACTCATTCCCAATATTGTTTCATCTACTCTCCTACCCATTTCTCCTTGCATCCCTCATCTCTGAATTATTCAGAAACAAATTTCAGGAATCATATATCTTAATCAATACACACTTTTATGTGTTTCCCTAAAATATAAGGAAATTAAAATTAACATTATGATAAAGATTTAAAAAGAATTTCTAATAGTATTAATAGTGACATCTCATGGACATTTATGTGATAGTTACTACTTTCATTATAGGGTTTCAAATTTGGGGAAGTAATCTGAATGCCCTTAGCCACTTTCAATTTCTTTTTTAAATTAGACTTACAAATTAAAGTAAAAGAGAATGTCTCTATATGTACATGGCAGCTTTCAAAGTAAAATAGAAGGGATCAGTTCAGACTTCCTAGTTATTTGAAAAAAGTAGACATTTCAAACACTTTTTTTACAGACTTTAGAATTTTAAAAGATAAGCAATAATTATTATTACAGACTCTTCTCTCTTTCCTACAGTGAACCTCTAACCCTAGTTAGTCTTGATATAGACTGAATCAAGGAGAGAAACATTGGTTTGGATATGGGATAGAAGTCTTGAATTTCCATGTTTTGGATTTTCGAATAGCTAAATGAACATTAGTTTTTGTGCTCAACTCTTTCATGTCCACTAGATGTCATGAAAAGTGAAGGGAGGAATGAGGTATCAGCCCTGGCTGCTTTGACTCAATGGATTCAGTGCCAGCCTGTGACCCAAATTACATTGCATTCCAAGCCAGGACACATGCCTGGGTTGCAGACCAGGTTTCTAGTAGCGGGTGCATGAGAGGCAACCACATTCTGACCTTCTCACCCTCTTTGTCTCCCTCCATTCCCCTCTCTAAATAAAATCTTTTTAAAAAGAGTTGAGATATCGTATTTAATTTAAAAACAGTGATTCTTACAAAAATAAAGATATTTTCTTGTTTGCATATAACCAACTTCAGGCTGTTCAGTACAATCGATTGTAATGTAGGAGCTGTCATGGGGCAGTAAGACTATGTTCTGCAAGGTATAGACAGTGAGGCTTCAGGGATTCCCAGGACATGGAAGTCAGTGTGATTGAGTGCTTTGGGAAGTTTGAAAGAAGATAAATTTCATTGGATTCCTGGAGAATTAGTAATGACCTAAGAGGAACATAGTCAGGAGACAAAGTAGTTTCCAGTGGGGAAAAACAGCTTGAGCAAAAGTATGGATGTGGGAAAACAGCAGGTGCATAGGGAGGAGAAGAGGAGAAGAATGAAAAGGAAGAGTGGTAAATGAGCTAGGTCAAGTCCTCACAAGCCAATGTGCCTAAAATTCATTTGCTAGGTGACCATTTCTCTTCCACTCTCTCTGATCTTTGGTCTTCCTGCCTCTTCCTCTTAGCAGCCTCTGCATATTCCTTGCCTCCAGATAGTAGCTGGAAGCAGAAGCACAGAAAGAGGTAAACGTGAAAACATGTAAGATGATGAATTAACCTTTTGGCAAGCTAATTGCAATGATATTAGCTAATGAAAAAATCAACTAGCTTCTACAGGATATAAGGCCCAAAGTAAAGTGGCCATTAAATTTGTCATTTTGCCCTGGCTGGTGTAGCTCAGTGGATTGAGCATGGGCTGCGAACCAAAGGGACGCCAGTTTGATTCCCAGTCAGGGCACATGCCTGGGTTGCAGGCCAGGTCCCTACTGGGAGCCATGTGAGAGACAACCACACACAATGTTTCTCTTCCTCTCTTTCTCCTTCCCTTCCCCTCTTTCTAAAAAAATAAAAATAAAAATAAATTTGTCATCCAAGCTGAGATACTCTAGATAGTGAAGATTTGGCCATTCATGGTTACACTGGGAAAACAGGCATAAAATGGCAGACCCCAGCACACCGGGGAGGGCACTGACTGCAGAGAATCACCAGACAGCACTTGAAGGACACCCAGCTCCCATGCCACAATCTGACTCTCATGAAAGTGGGTGCTCTGTTTCCCTCCTACTAGGTCATGAACTCCTGGGAGCCAGGGCATTGTCCAGGACCCTCTTGGAATGCAGCACAACATCTCACCCAGTGCTCTGTGTATCCTGGGCTTTCAGCAGGTGCGGGCTGACCTGCAGGGCAGATGAAAAACAGGTGTGGACTATGGCGTGTGAAGCACCAACATGGCCAGTCACAGGTGGAGACACCATGAGGGCCTTGGGGATGAGTGGGGAAGCGTGGAATTGGTCTGAGTGGAGGTAGAGCCCACAGAAACTTGTCTTCCTTCCTGTGTCCTGGTTGCCCTGTGGCCCTCCCCTAACCAGGTTTCCTCACATGGTCTCCACAGGGCCGTCTTCTGGTTCTGTCCCCAAGGTCCCTTTTGGAGTCCCTTTAATTGTAATCTTGGGAGCTCCTGCTTCAGGGCTGAAGTCTGAAGGCTCTCCTGGGAGGGGACAGCTTTACCTTCTTCACTGCAGCTCTGTGTTAAGTACCTTAATGGGCAGTGGGAAACAGGTCTGCAGGCTGAACTGAGAGGCAGCCCATGGCAGGTAGACAGGCACTGATGGGTGCAAGGGATACATATGTAGGTGCTGGATCTGAGCCCATCTGCCCAACACCATCCCTTGACTAAGTCTCTGATATCTCTCTCACCCTTTTTCTGAGAGGAGACTGTTGTCTATCTGAGCCCCCATGAGCTAGAATCACAGGGAGGCCGAGAAGTAGGGGGCTAAGGAGGAAGGTCAGAGCTGGAGCAGCATCTCCCTGGCTCCTCTGCCCCCTCTGACCCAGTGAGTGAGGGATGATGGAGTGATGTGCATCCCAGAAACTTCTCCACAGGTAGCTGCGGAGTTACTTGTCCTCCAGAGAACCCGTCCTGAGGTGAGCGTGTGTCATTTTCCAGTCACCCCTCCTGTCCCTTCCTTACAGTCCCTGTCACTGAGTTCTGGTTTGTGTCTTCATTTCTATTTATTTATCAGCATTTCTTCTTCCCCCTAATGTCTTCCTCTTTCAGTATTTCTTGGTGGGCTTGTGCATATGCTTTCTAGTGTTATGTCTCTTCTCACTCATTTTCTGGTCCTCTTCCTTTGATCTACTCCTATCTTTTTCTTTCCTTAATGTCACACTGACCTTTACCCTTCCTTCTTCTCTTTGTCTGGACTGGGGTCTCCATGGTGGGGTTCCAGGTGAAGGGTAGTTGAAAATAGGAAGACAGAGGATAAATGTGGGGGGGTGAAGGGGAAGAAAGGGAGGACTGATATGGGACATAGAGTCATCTGTTCTCTGAAAGAATATTGTAGAGACAAGGTAGGTTCTTTTATGGTGTCATTTCTAGGAAGAAAAATAAAGCCATTAATGAAACACCCAGCATACAGGAATGAAGTCAGAGAGGAGAAAATATTAGTATGTGACATGCTAGAATAGCTTCTTGAGTTGTTTTGCATGCACAATAAATTATTCCACAATACCTACTGAGAACATCATATACACTGGCACTGTTCTGTGGGCAAGGGATCTGCCCAGTAGCAAAGGTGACATCAGGCAACATGAGTTCTACTTGAGAAAGGAGAAACTAATCCATGTAAGTAAAGAGTAGTATGGCCAATTTTTTTAGTGCTATGAGAAAAGCAAGGCAGGGAAGGAGTGGGGAGAGAAGATGGATTTCAAATCTAAGTAGTTGTTGAGAAAAGACCCGGCTGAGAAGGTGAGGAGCAGTCAAGACAACAGGGTGGACCAATCAAGGAAGGGCCTTCCATGAAGAGGCTGAGTGAACCTGAGCCCCCAAGGCTGGCGTCTGCCTGCTGGGTTGGAGGAAAGGCAGGAGGCAGGTGAGGCCAGCAGGAAATGAACTCCAGGGAGAGCAGGGTGAACCTGGGTCCAGGTGATGGAGAGCCAGCCAGAGGAAAGCCTTGACTCATTTTGAAGGATGTTGTCTTTTATTCTCATGACAATGGTTCACTCCAGTGCTATGTGCAAAAGAAGCAAGGGGGCAACGGGGAAGAAAGTTTAGTTAGGGACCATTTTCATCATCCAGGGGACAGTGGTGATGGTGTGGCCAGATGGGGTAAGCAGGAGTGTAAGTGTCCAGGGTTGAATACAGTTTGGAGGAGAGACAGTGGGCGATTCTGACATTGGGGTGAGTGTGTGAGAGGAGAGGTACCAAAGATACACCCTGTGGTGTGTCCTGGGTGACTGGATAGACCTGCCATTCTAGTCTGCTAGATACTATTGTCATCCATTTGTAAAAAAAAGTCCCTGTTTTTAGTAAATATGTAAAAATATTTCATGCTCTATGAGTTACTGTCACTCAGAGGAAGGAAGACAGCAACAAACTAGTACATGTGAGTGGAGAACAAAGGCTCCTGCAAGGGAGGGGAGTCCTCTGCTCTCAGCAAACAGAAGTAGAGTCTGCACATCTCTCTACTGTGCATGGTCCCTTCAGTCAGCCCCCTGTGCTGAGGGTGCCCCATGAGCCAGGCCACACTCCAGGGGCTGCCAGTGTCATGGTGAAAGTAAATGGTGCTTTTCTGTTTCACTGAGATGACACAGACAATAAAAGTTAAAAATCTTGGCATATGTGTGTTAAATGGTGTAAGTGCTCAGGAAAAAAAAAGCAGGAAAGGGCTTGGGCTTGAGAGTGCAAAGACATTTGTACATATGTTTCATATATCTTTCACAGAAGACATCTCTAAAGAGGCTGGCATTTAAGTAAAGTTCTAAAGCAGGTGAGAGATAGAAATTGGGGGAAAGACAAAGAAAAGGCAAGGCCCAAAGGTGAGAGTGAGTCCTGGTTGTGTGAGGAAATTAATGGAAGCACAGTGAGTGACAGGGGCATAGTAAGAGATGAGGCAAGAGGTACTGGCTCAAGTGTGCGTGTTGGTTGGGGAGGAGGGAGAGACAGACAGAGAGAGAGAGGGGGGAGGGAGAAGGGGAGAGAGAGGGAAAGAGAGAGGGAAAGATTTAAGGCCAGATACGGTTTGGGCTTTATTTGGAAGTTTTTGGATAGCCAATGATGTACCCTTTAGTAACAGAGTTATATCATACGACTTATATTTTCATGGAATCATTTGAAGTGCTAAGAGAATAGACTCAAAAGATTCAATGAATAGAAGCCAGGAGACTGAGAAGAAGCCTGAAACAATCCATCAGAGGAAGGACTGTAGCTTTAGCATTAGGGCAGTTGCATTAGGATGATAAGAGTTAGATGTATTCTGAGGTGCTCTGAATGTCAAGTTAAGACTCTTTGCTCGTAGTTTGGATATCAGGAATAAATGACGTAAAGGATGAAAATGATTTTGATTTATTTCATCTGAGCAAAATAAAGAACATCTCCTGTCTCTATTACCTACCCATTGAAACCCATTTTATTAACCCACACAGTAATATATTATATGGAATTTTAACTCATATAGATTATCTCTTGGGCATGAAATGGTTCTAGTCTTGTTAGAGACAGTTGGCTGCATCCACAGAATCCCTGCTAAAAAAAGTTGGCGTCATATGGGAAAGCCAATATTTTGCTTGCTGAAAGGGGATTGTTCAATAGTCCTGTGACACACAAAATAATTCAGTTTCTATTTTTTTGTTATAGAAACATGCAAGTAGAGAAATGCAGTCCAACTCTGAGCAAACAAAGATCCTGCCATGGGAATATGAAAGAACATGCACTTGTATGTTCCAAAGCTTATGTTGTTGAGCTCTGGTAGGTTACAAAATATAGAGCTGAAAGAAGAAGAATTTAGAGGTAAATAAAGATATATCACTTAATTCAGAATTTCTTTGTCCAAATTCTCAGGATGACTGTGAACAACAGAGCCATGGGCATGTGGTTGAATGAGTCCTGCACAGATGGCTTCATCCTCTTGGGCATCTTTTCCCACAGCACAGCTGACCTTGCTCACTTCTCTGTGGTCATGGTGGTGTTCTCAGTGGCCCTCTGTGGAAACGTCCTCCTCCTCACCCTCATCAGCATAGATGCTCGACTTCACACACCCATGTACTTCTTCCTCAGTCAGCTCTCCCTCATGGATCTCATGTTGGTCTGTACCAGTGTGCCAAAGATGGCAGCCAGCTTCCTGTCTGGCAGGAAGACCATCTCCTTTGTGGGCTGTGGCATGCAAGCTGGCCTTTTAGTCTCTCTTGTTGGATCAGAGGGGCTTTTGCTGGGGCTCATGGCTTATGATCGCTATGTGGCCATTAGCCACCCACTGCACTATTCCACCCGCATGAGTCAGAGGGTCTGTCTCCAGATTGCTGGTAGTTCCTGGGCCTTTGGAATGCTAGATGGGTTGATTCAGATGGTAGTAGCAATGTCCTTCCCCTACTGTGGCTCGAGGTTTGTGGACCACTTCTTCTGTGAGGTGCCAGCCTTATTGAAGCTGGCCTGTGCTGACACCTCACTTTTTGAAACCCTGCTCTTTGCTTGCTGTGTGTTCATGCTGCTCCTTCCCTTCTCCATCATTGTGGCCTCCTATGTTCGTATCCTGGGGGCCGTGCTCCACATGCACTCTGCTCAGGCTGGTAAAAGAGCTCTGGCCACCTGTTCCTCTCATATGACAGCTGTCTCCCTCTTCTATGGGGCAGCCATGTTCATCTACCTGAGGCCTAGGCGCTACCGGACCCCCAGCCATGACAAAGTGGTCTCTATCTTCTACACAGTACTTTCCCCTATGCTCAACCCCCTCATTTATAGCTTAAGGAACCGGGATGTGATGGGGGCCCTGAAGAAGGGGCTGGACTGTTGCAAGAGCAGCAGCCAACAATGAATGGCCAGGGCATCCTGTGTCTGGTGCCACCATGTCTTGGTTACACAACATTGGCAAGTAACTCACCTTTTGTTAGTGTTGTTTCCTTATCAATAAATGGGAATAATGCCACCTGCCCTGCCTCACAGGGACTCTCCTAGGGATGACTACATGGAACTCAAATGGCTAACAGAGAAGCAATGCAGTGCTATTGTCATTGATCCCCATTTATGGAGTCCTTGAAGTGAATTCACTCTCTGTCTTAACTGTTCTTTTTGGTGACTATTTTATTGAGAGTTTATGAACTGTGGGGCACTGTCCTGGTCCCTTTACATACTTGTGTATTATTTAATTGATGATTCAGCATAATAATCATGGGTATCTGAATTCTAGATAGCAGAAATTATCTTTATAATTCTTCCTGAGTAGGTCCTAGCTTTCTCCCTTGACTCAATGAAGACTTTATAAAGCTTCTTCTATGGAATAAAAATATATCCCTACTATTTAGAAGTACCTCTGCACAGGTAATGCCTTTTTATTTGCATAATATCACCACCTGGCCCTGTGCCTTATAAGTAGAAGTTGCTCAGTGAAAACCCTGTTAAATGAATGCAAGAGGATGCATCAAATGAGATAAAATATACAAACCATTTTTAAAGCTCTGTATGTGTTCACATGGCAAATTTACTGTAACAGCTGTGATCCACTTTAGTACTTCAAGTTCTACATAGTATTCTGCTTGGAGGATGTAGATTAGAACAGAAATAAAAACAGAATTTGAGCCATTATTTTAAAACCTATGTATATCAGTCAGGATCCGGTAAGGAAAACACCACACCAAATATTCTAACAGAGAAAATATAATGTAAAGAGTTGCTAACTCTATGTTTGAGAACTGAAATAGCATAAGAACACTAAGGATTGCAGAGAAAAAGACCTGCAGAATGAAGCTACTATTTCTAGGGCGCAGCGAATCTGAAGGGAGAGGTTCAGATCAGTGAAACCTGGAGCCTTGGCACCCCAGCATCAGAGGAGGAGACACGGTCCAGCTGGTCCCTGAGAGGTGTGTCCGTGAGGGTTGCCCAGGCTTGTGAGAATGTTGCACAGCCCTGACTCACAATGGGTCCTCTAGAGGCCAGAGGAAGAAGAGGGGCCTGCAGAGCTGGGTGTCAGGCTTGTGACCAGTGGGTGCTGTGTGGTTGGTTCAGTATCCCAGGAGTTCAGAGGTCACTGTCTGTCCCCAGATGGCTGAGGAACAGGTGCAGGTCAGCCAGGGCTTGTTCCTCTGAAGGACAGGAGGAGACTGGTGATGGGAGAGTGAAGCCACAATCTGCAAAGTGGAACCAATGGCCAGAGTGAAGAACATTTCTGAGATGATTTTGATGCAGAAATGGGAAATCAAGAAGGGGTTTGTTTTCTCTCCCCTATTCTGGGCTTTCTGTGTAATTCTGTGCCTTGTTGGGAGATGTTTCTATTAACCTTGGCAAAGCAGGCCCCGCATCTCAACTGTGGTGAAGATATTAGGCCTGGAGCTGAGGGAACAGCCTAGAAATTGTACCATCCACCCCTTTGGCTACTCAGCAGCCACATCATTGTATCTGTATTTGAACTCCATACAGGCAGCAGCAGCATAACCACGTGTAACAATTCTTCATACTCATGGTACCTTATTGGTCACAGTATCCATGTGTGGGCAATGATGTTCCTTATACCTCATCTCTGAGCATGAGCCCCACCTACACTCAGGGTGGAAGGGAGAAAAGGAAGGATGACACAGAAGAGCAAGTTAGCTTATGCACATGGACACTCACACATATACACACACACCAATTGATCATGATGCCAGACTTGATGTTTCTAACTTTCTTCTTCTACTTCCCATTCCCTGTTTCCTTTGCCCTCTGCTAAAACCTCATTTGTTGGGGATAATCTGGCTGTTGGTGTAATGTAAATCTTTATTCCAAAAATGTCTGAATACTCAATGGACTTTCCTTTGGTTGGTTGCCACACATTTCCATTATCTTTTACTCTTGGACATGGAAGCACTTGGAGAACTGCTTGCCTCAGGAAATTGCCCTTCTGCTTACAGCTGCCCACTTTTGTCTTGGTCATCTTATCAATCACCCCATCCCACTCCCAAAAGCTGCTGTCTTATCTGCCTGTTGGTTCCCTGGCCTGAGGAGTCCACAATGACCAGGTGAAGCTTCAAGGTCTTATTGGATGGAACATTGTGATATGGTTATGGAAGAAATAGCAACACATATTGATCACTGAATCAAACCATATACTACATTCTTTGAACTAGAACCCCACATTTTCAGGGGTTTGTTGCTGAGCTGATCATGAGTGAATTAGTATTATAGCCAAGGCTGACTGTATCTGGGTGATGAAATCTATTTAAGACCATTCAGTTCTGTGGACACTCACCCATCATTGCCCTTTTAGCTTCAGAAGAAGTTCCTGGCTCCAAAGCCATGCTGTACAGAATACTGTGAGGATGTCCCATGCATTCTGTCAGTGCATAGGTGGGTGTGCTGCAGAAACATGATGGGCAGTGCAAGGAGATTCATCTGCAGAATAGATGTCTATATTCCAGTGAAATCAAACTGCTACCTCACCCATGATAAAAGGGATCAAATACAATCAACTATTAATAGGTGATAGTGATTCCTTAAGGAAAGGCACCATGTTGAAGCTCAAAATTAGTTTCTGCTCATACTACAGCATAGGGAATATAGTCAATAATATTTTAATGACTATGGATGGTGCCAGTTGGGTACAGGACTTGTCAGGGTGTTCACTGTGTAAGTTATATAATGTCTATTCACTCTCTTGTACACCTGAATATAATATAATATTGTATGCCAATTGTAACTGAAATTTTTAAGAAAATTTTAAATTAGTGTCTGCTAATGGAAGGCTAGCACAAAGTGATAGTAGTAAGCAGGTCAGTATAGTGAGGATGAGTCCATGTTGATAAGCCTATATATAATCTCTGTTCCTAGCACCATTGTCCCCTACTACCTAGTCCACTGAAAAAGCACCAGAGTGGCCCATAGAATGTAGCCTACAAAATGTTAGGAGAATCAAGATCTGTAGACTGTATTGCAGAGCAGAAGAATCAATGTAATCTGAGACAAGATTGTAAAGAGCACTGTTAGACCTGAAAGATAAGCAACCTGCTTTGATTGGTCCTTGCAAGTTGTTATAGAGAAAAAGAATGTTCTAGGTCAATAAGCTGCATACCAGGAGTCAAGGGCTATGTGATTTATTCCAGTAAAGGCGACCACATGGTTAATAGCCTCTATGGTTAGAGTTATCATCTGTTTAACTTTATAATAATCTACAGGATCTTTTAAAGATTTCTTCCTCTTCTTTAAAGAACAAAAAATGTGCATATTCTAAGTTTATGGTGGCACTGATACCTGGAATTTCCCTAGCAAAGCAGTATTGATTTCAGCTTGCTATTCCGGGAAACAACAGAAGTTCCTGAACTTCCACTAGCTCTCTCTACCATAATGGAACTTACTGCACAGTCCAGACAGAAAATGCCAGTTTTTGATAATGTTTATTCCAAATAATCATTGAAGATATGAGAAATAACCACACGGTCAGTTTACAGACATACTTTGAGCACTGTGATTAGAACTTGGGCCAAAATACCACTTATTAACTCATTGTCATAAGCCTCTGCTTTCACTGGTGGACCACAGTGGTGTTTAGGGTCACAAAGATTTAATAATAATTTAGGGCCATTATCTAGAGAGAACTAAGACTCAAAATGGTTTAATGATAAAGACTCAAAATTAGGTTCTGGCCAAGATGGAGGCCTAGGTACAAACTGTTTGCTTCCTCACACAACCAGAAGGAGGATAACCACCAATCTAAAAACAGTAAACAACCAGAAGTACCAGAAAATCAAACTGCATTGAACTCTGACAACCAAGGAAATAAAGAAACCATCAACCAGAACAACCAGACCCATGGGAGGGAGAGGGGGAGACAGGGAAGACAGGCAGATAGAGAGAATCCTCAGTAAGGCAGCAGACCATGGGGGTGGAGCTGACTGAATGGGAAACTAAAGAGTCAAAGCTGACTATGGACTACTGTGGGGGTTGCCATGGTGGGAGAAACTCCCAGTCTCACACGAGAGTTCATTGGAAAGTGGGGCTGGAGCCAAGCAAGGGAGCTACATTGTTCCCTCTCTGACTCCTTCCCCACAGACAGTGACACAACCAGGAAAGAGGGTTGCCCCACCCTGGTGAATATCTAAGGCTCCACCCCCTTACAACTTAACAGGTACTCCGAGACAAAGAAATCTGGCCCAAATGAAAGAACAAATCAAAACTCCAGAAGGAGAGTTAAGCAATGAGGAGATAGCCAACCTATCTGATGGAGAGTTCAAAACCCTGGTAATTAGGATATTCACAGAACTGATTGAGCTTGGTCACAAAATGTAAGAACAAATGAAGGATACCCAAAGTGAAATAAAGCAAAATATTCAGGGAACCAACAGTGACAGGAAGGAAACCAGGACTCAAATCAATTGTTTGGAGCAGGAGGAAGAAATAAACATTTAATCAGAACAGAATGAAGAAACGAGAATTCAAAAAAATAAGAAGAGGCTTAGAAACCTCTGGGACAACTTTAAACATTCTAACATCTGCATCATAGGGATGCCAGAAGGAGAAGAGGAAGCACAAGAAATTGAAAACTTATTTGGGCAAATAATGAAGGAAAACTTCCCCAATCTGGGGAAGGAAATAGACTTCCAGGAAGTCCAGGAAGCTCAGAGAGTCCCAAAGAAATTAGACCCAAAGAGGAATCCTTAGTAAATAAAAACTAGCTTAAGTTTGTTGGTTAAAGTAAAACACACATGTCTTTATTTTACCTCAGTTTTACAAAAATAAGTCTATGTTAATAATTGGCTTTTTATGTTTATGAAAACTTTCTAGAGGTTATAAAATGTAAAAAAAAGCACTTACTAAAAATTAATTGATGCATCTGATAAAAGTCAGAGTAAATGTCCAAGTGGCCTTTCAACTTGAAAATTTCGATTTCCAATGCCATGCACTCTTCTTTAAACATCCTTCCTCCTTTATGTGTCTATTTTTCCCTCCTCCTTTACATTCTCCCTGCCAGCACCTGGTCCAGAGCATAACAAGTGATGCAAGTGATGGACATCATAATAGCTGCCACAGTGGGTTTACATGCCAGACACTAGAGTGGGGATTTTCACATACATTGTCCTATTTTATCCTCACAGCCACCATAGATGATGAAACCAGAGATCAGAGTGGTTAAGAACCCTTCCCAAGGTCACACAGCTGGTGGCCCTCTGCTTCTTAGACAGTCAGAGCTGCTTCCTAGTGTTACAGAATGGACCTGGGGGTTACGGGGTCCCTCTGTCACTGTGGATTCTTTGCCCACCACCAGGGAATTGGAATTATGGCTATCAATGTAACAGGATGCTGCCAGGGGACCCCCCCAAAGAGGGATTTGTAATGGGGTCCAGAACTCAGGGTGTCCAGGAAATATTAAAAATATAGGATGTCCTCACCCCCACAAGTCTGTAACTGGGAAATGGAATATATGGAGCAGGGCCATTGAATTATTTTGCATAGCAACAGTTTTTTCAATTAACCTCTAGAATGGTCCTTTAACATATCTATAACTTTTAACTGGTTTCGTGGATATGTTAAATAGCCATGGCCATGCTTTGAGCCAGGGAGATGGGAGTGCCTTTGACCCATGACTAACTGGGAGGCAACTCCCCCTGGTCACAGCACCTACATGGGAGCTTGGAGATGATTGGCTCCATACCACAGGGCCATGCCTGCCCAGACTTACTATGGCAGCCCAGAAAGGCTGGGAAATACAGGAGTACTGGCAGGTGTAGCAGATTATGGGAGAAGTCAGAAATGGGGATACAGAGGAAGATTGGTGCTTGGATTTAAACTCAGGTGTGGCAGCCATATGAAAAGAAGGACCCACACGGCTCTGGAGCTCCCTTTGCCATGTGGCTTAGAAAACAGGAGAGACCTTGCAGGGAATGAAAAGGATGAAAAGACTCTTGCTGGTGGGCCAGGAGGATGCCACGCTGATTTGGATTAAGAACTGGAGATCCCAGTGACACAGCTGATGGTGCTGGGAACTGAGGGAGGCCTGCCAGCTGAGCACAGATTACTAGGAAGGCTCAGGGGCTACCAGAGCCACAGACTTCTATTTCTTTTCCTGAGATACAGTACCCCGGACTGGGCAAAGGGGGGAAGGAAGGACTGTATGTGTTTGTGGGTGTATTAAGAGACTATAGGATATTAACAAAGACATTAAGTTATTACTCTAAGTCTGTATAACTTTTTGAATAAATACTTTCTTTCCTTTTCACCAATCTCTGGCATTGAGAGCAATAATTCTCTGGTGGCAGTCAAGGCAAACCTAGCACAGGGGGACTCCGGGAGAAGGACGATCCATTTGGTAATAGCATCTTCCCCCTGCCCACCATGGGTCTGTTCTGTAACACACCAGCACGAGTTCTTTCACCCCTTTCCTTCCCTGCAAGGTCTTGCATTGTCCCTATCCCTAGTCCTGCATTGTCTCTCCTGTGTTCTTCCAAACTGCTAAGAGAGAGTTCTGCATGTCTGCTACATCTTGCTCTCCTGCTTCCTAAGCTGCATGGTAAAGTGAGCCCCAAAACTACATGGTTGCAACCCAAATGGCTTCAGTGCCTGGGTTTTAAATCCCAGTGCGAATCTTCCTCTGCAACGTCATTTCCAACTCCTCCCACAATCAGCTACACCTGCCAGCACTCCCATGTTTTTCTAGGATTTCTTGGCTGTCATACTAAGTCCTGGCAGGCATGGCGCTGTGGTATGGAGCAAACCGTCTCCAAACTCTCACGCAGGTGCGGTAACCAGGGGAAGCTACCTCCCAGTTACATCGTGGGTTAAAGTCACACCCATCTCCCTGGCTCAAAGCATGGATACAGCTACTTAATATATCTATAAGCTAGCCTACTGTTATAGATATGTAAAACAACCATTTTTGCATATCAGGTATGAATTTGGCCAACTGTTGATATGCAAGATAACTCAATAGCCCTGCTCCATATGTCTCATCTCCCAGACCAGACTTGTGGGGGTGAAGATATCCTGTATTTTAATACTTCCCAGAAACCCCAAGTTCTGGACCCTATTACAAATCCCTCTTTGTGGGCTCCAGCTGCACCTGGTTATACTAGATATTTCTTTCCTTTTCTGGTCTCCCTGAATCTCTGCCATCCAATGAGCAGGCTTAGACCTATTCCTTTGCTCAACAGCCAACAATGGCCACCATTTGTTCAGTCTTTTCTGTGTGAACCAGGCAAGTGTCTGGTGCTATTGAATATATAAACGCATTTAACCCTCATAACCACCCCAGAAAATGATTATTGCTGTCTTCATTTGCAAATGAGATAAAAGGCCCAGTGGGTACTTTCCCAAAGCTAATGATTAGCCGAACCCTAGCTCCTAACTATGACCCAGTGAAGCCAAAGATCCCAGGTCCTCATCCTGGCATTCACACCAGGCTCCCTCCACTGCTCTCCTGTGTGGGCCTCATGCTTGGCTGACAGGCCCAACTTTACTCCCCCCCAACACTGTGCTTTTGCCTCTTTGCCTCTTTCCTCTGCTTGACATACCTGATCGGCTTCTACTCAGCCTCAGATATTCCAGTTATCCTCCAAGATCCAATCTCCCCTTGGGACTCCAGGAGGCCTCTTGCAGTTCCGCCAAACAGATGAGAATTTCCTCTGCAGCACCTTCAAGGGCAGGGCACCCAGGTCACCTGTCATACCACCACCTCTCCCAAGAGCTACCAGCATTCGGATGGAATACATGGAGACCACACTCAAGGCCTTTATGCTCAATAAACACGCAATGAGTTTGGAGAGATCCACTCTTGAAAATGCAAATACTGATACCAGATAAATAATTTCAATTAAACAAAAAAGGGCAGGGTCTTTTCACTTTTATGAAGAATGTAGCCCTGACTGGTGTGACTCAGTGGATTGAGTGCTGGCCTATGAACCAAAAGGTTGCTGGTTCAATTCCCAGTCAGGGCACATACCTGGGTTGCAGGCCAGGTCCTCAGTAGAGGACATATGAGAGGCAACTACACATTGATGTTTCTCTCCCTCTCTTTCTCCTTCCCTTCCTCTCTAAAAATAAATAAAATATTTTTAAAAGAAATGATAATGCTTTAAAAAATGAAAAATATAATAAAATTTTGGACATTCTGTGCAGAACTGTACACATAAACACCAGAGTTTACATACAGTTTCAGGGTTCATAGACCCCCATATTAGGAACCTTTTATATTCTCTTGGTCACCAAGGGGACACTTGATTAATCAGCAACTTAATGATTATGGACACCAAGTGCTCTAAGAAAGGCGTGATCACTGAGGAAGAGGAGGGAATTGATTGAAGAGTGAGGTTTTGGGGCAGTAGGAAAGGGCTGACTGGAGAGTCAGCTCCCAGGGGGAGACTGTGTCTCCTTGTTCAGTGTATTCCCAGCACCTAGGGCAGTGCCTGGCACATGGTAGGTGCTCAGTGAATATCTGTTTATTGAACGAAGTATCAGGGAAGGCATTCCAGGCAGATGGATTGGTAAGTCTGGCCATCTCTATGTGGGTGGACTTCAGCTTATTGAGATGAAGAAGAAAGCTGAGACTGCAGGGACAGTCCTGGAATGCTATAGGCTGGCAGGCTACATGGGGCTCTGGTCACCTACAAGAGACCAGGCTGTCGAATATGAACACAGGTGTTCCAGCGCTATTGGAGGAAGTTGGGAAGGGTGAGGCCATGACCCTCGTTTCTGCCACATTGCCAGTAGATACTCTGGTGTCTAAGGGACCAGGGACATTTATGAGAAGACCCTAAGGGGGCAGGGTAGTCCCTGTGATCTAAAGGGGTTTGAAGGTGGTGCAGTTGGCTCCATAGCCCTTCCCAACACAGTGGGAGAGTCGGAGACACTGGGTTCTCACAGCCCCTGAGCCCCAGAAGTCAGAGAGCTCATTGCAGCATTGGTAACCGTAGTGCTGCCCCTCTGCCCCTCTGCCTGGCTGCCTGCTTCACTCAAGTACCCCTTTTTTTCAGTGCCTTGTCCCACCGGTGCCATTGTCTTTCCCCTGATTCTTTTCTCCTCACATGAGTTTTCCTTTCTCACCACACCCACGTCCTAGTATCCATTGCATTGTGTCTTTGTCTTCTTACTTTACATCTCCTCTGGGAAAATAACATTTCTGATATTCTAACATTTCCTCTCTTTCTTTTCTTATTCATCTTAATGGCATTTCTTTATCTTGTCTCCTTTACCTAGACATTTTCCCATTACTCCTTTCGCATCTCCCATCCTCTCTTGGTCCACAGTTAATGTTTTTTCCACTTTCTGTCCTCCCTGATGGCTCCCCCTCTTTCTCTCGTGCCTCCTTGCATTCCATGCTCTCTCTCTAAGAGAGTTACCCTAGTTTTCCACAGGGGGAGGGGTGCTTCCCATTTGTTCCTATGTGCTGTGACTGTGGTGTGTATGGCCAGGTACTTTTGACAACAGAGATCGCTCACAACACCCAGAGGTGACACTGAAGATAGTATCCAATCAATGTTACTTATTTCTTTAATAATTTATTTATTTTTAGGAAGGAGAAAGGGAGGGAGACAAAGAGGGAGAGAAACATTAATGTGTGATTGCCTCAAGTGGGCCCCCCACTGGGGACCTGGCCTGCAACCCAGGCATGTGCCCTGACTGGGAATTGAACCAGCGACCCTTTGATTCACAGGCCAGCGCTCAATCCACTGAGCTACACCAGCCAGGGCAATGTTACTTTTTTCCTAAAAAAATATGTTAAAACCTGAATTTATTAGGTTCTCACCTATTACCTTCTGGTTTCCCTTTGTTGCCTAGCACCCAACACAAGTGTCTATTCCATTTTACTTCTCACTGCAAATTCTGGGCTTTGTCCACACATCCTTTTGAGCTTTATTAACTGAGTGAGCACAGAAGAAATGGACAACTTTCTGCTGTGCTGGATGGAGGGGCACAGCTGTCCTGACTAGAGGGTGCTGCCAATATCCTGGGAGAAGTGATGGCTGCAGTGGTGGTGTCTGCAGCTACCCGGCGGGCCGGTGAGTCAAACAGCCAGGAGCATGGTGGCACCATTTCCCAATAGGTGAGTCATGCCTTAGGGGTGGAGCTGGAGCTGGAGCCTGTGGGCTCCCAGACACTTGGAGTGGAAATAAGGGACAAAGCCAGATAAGAAAGAGATAAGGGCTGGAGATAAAATTCAGAGGCATTGACCATATTTGCAGTTGTTAAACCAAAAACTTCCAGAGGCTGAAAGCCTTTTTAAAAGAAAGGGTTTTTTAGACCACAAAGGTCCAGGTCCTGGGGCTTGTAACACTGGGTGGAGAAGGCAACACATCTACCTCCTGGAGTTGATGAGCTCTTTTATACATCGAGTAGGGGAAGAAAAATGTAAGGTGTTTGGGAAGACTTTACACTGGCTGCAGACAAGGGGGGCAGGATAAGGTGAAGCAGGGGCAGAGTCCGTAAGTAAGAAGTATTTACTAATTTTGATTGGTTACAGGCAAGAGTTCTGAAGGTTAGTGTATTTGCAGAGTGCCATGGCCCATCTAGTGGCCAACTAGCAGACGCCTGGAGCAAGTTTCCAACAAAAATCAGGAAAGTTAATGCTCTTCTGTTAGCTGGCCCCCAGCTATTTACTTGCAAGCTGCTTTGTCTCTTTCTCTCAGTGTCTAGCACCATAATTTAATTCAGAACACCTCAGAATTTTGTTCTTGTCACAACCGTAGCAGTGGGTGAAGTTGCCTAGGAAGAGAGTGAGCACTGGAAGAGCAGAGACCCATGCACAGGTGCTACAGAATTCTAACATTTACATCAGATGGAGGAAGAAGAGGAGGTTCAGGAGGTCAGGGGTTGGGAGGAAACCGGATGTGGTGGCATAGTTCAAGTTCAGTGTGTTGATGTTTCAGAGAAAGATGAGGACTGGAAAGTGTTCTTGGCTTTGGCCACCTGAAGGTTGCTGGCAACCATAGTGAGATATGCGTTGGGCAATTCACTCAATATCAGTGACGCTGCTGCCTTGACTCTGCCTGAAGCTGATTTTAGATATGATCCAATAATCCCACATTAGGGTATATCCCTAAAAGAAACATAATCAGTATTTCAAAAATATATCTGCAAACCCAAGTTCATTGCAACATTATTCACCATAGCCAAGATATGTAAACAACCAGAGTGCCAATCAGTAGATGAATGGATAAAGAAAATGTGAGAATAAAATGGGGCATTATTTAGCCTTTAAAAATAAGAAAAT
Source organism: Phyllostomus discolor (assembly GCF_004126475.2). Lineage (NCBI taxonomy): Eukaryota > Metazoa > Chordata > Mammalia > Chiroptera > Phyllostomidae > Phyllostomus > Phyllostomus discolor. The sequence continues at coordinate 4,523,880 of NC_040915.2, read as the reverse complement.
CTTGCCATTTGTGACAACATAGTTGAACTGGAGGACATTATGCTAACTAAAATAAGCCAGACACAAAACAAACACTGTATGATCTCATTTATATGTGGAATCTGAAAAAGTCAACTCATAGAAGCAGAGAGTAGAATGGTGGTTGTGGATGCTGGGGGTGGGCTAACTGGAGAGGGGTTGGTGAAAGGCTAGTAAACCCGTAATTATGAGTAATTTCCTGAGGCCTAATGTATAGCCTGGTGTCTATAGTTAATAATACTGTATTGCACACTTGGAGTTTGCTGGGACAGTAGACCTTAAGTGTTCTCACCACACACACACATACACACACACACAATAACTACAGCAGGTGATAAAGGTGTTAATTGGCTTGATTTTGGTGATTACTTCACCACAATGTATATGTATATCAAAACATCACATTGTATACCTTCAATATGTACAACTTTTATTGCCATTCATACCTCAATCAAGCTGGCGGGGGAGGGGCAGCGTGGTCTAGAGACACATGAGTTAACACATGGGACAGCCAGATGACTAAAAAGGAAACCAGTAAGTGACTCAGATGATTTCAGCTACTGATCAAGTCCAGGTCAACATTTGAAAATCAATCAATGTAAATTTCCATATTAATAAACTAAAAAGGAACAACCTCTACTGATCATCTCAGTAGATGCAGAGGAAATATTGGACCCCCCCCCCCAAAAAAAAGAAAGAAAGAAAAAGCTTCAGCAAACCAGGAATAGAAGTAACTTTCTCAACCGTATGAAAGGCTAACACCATATTCAATGATAAAATTTTTTTAAAAAAAGAAAGAAACAAAAAACAAAACTGAAATCTTTCCCTTAAAGATCAGACACAAGGATGTCCACTTACAGATATCTACTCTCACCACTCCCAGTCAGTGTTGTCCTGGAGCTTCTTCTGGACAGGGCAAGAAGGTGAGAAAAGCAAGCAAGAAGTAAAATTCTCATTAATTACAATGAATGAGTGGGGGAAATCCAATGGAATCTACAAAATAAACTACTAGAATTGATTGAGTTTAACAAGGTTGCAGGGTACCAGGTCAATATGGTAAAATAAAGTGTATCTCTATGTACTAGTCATGAATAATTGGAAATTGTTTTGTTTTTAAGAAATAAAAGAAACCCCTGAATTCTGTTATTGACATAAGCAACATTTAAACCTGTAGAGAACTTTTATGAGTTTATTTGTGCCAAACTGACAACATATGTTGGGGACCAAGATTTAAAATGCTGTTTTGCAGCTTATTTTATACATTAAAATCAAAGGAGGAGACATAAGGAAGGTGCAAAAAATCCATTGGTGGTAGATTAAGGAGACAGGAGAAAACAAGGGGAGGAGTGAATTTGCTAGGATTGGATAAAAGGCAAAATAGAGAAACACATACTTCTTTTACATTGGTGGGTAAAGGATAGTTAACATTTAACATTTATAGCACATAGAGATGATATGTGGGCAACAAGATAACAATAAGGGGTTCTGTGTTCTTGTGCTCAGTGTGGTCTTGAGATTTGGTGCTAGCAGTTGTGCCCTCCAGGGATAGGAAAAGCAAATTACCCTGACATTTTAAAGGTATGTTATCTTAGATGTATAAGAACCATGAACATGGCTCACTTAAGGTAAAGACTGGCTTTTGCTAAGGAAGCTATAGTCCCAGGGTACAACTACTTACCACTTCCTGCCCAATTAGAAATTTGTGCTCATACATCCTGTGTGGGTTACTTGTGGTAACCGAGCTTGTCCAGTTTATTGCATAGCCCCATTGTCATTCACACTGTTCCGTTCCTTTACTGTTGACCTGAGTAAAGAAACAAAAAGTTTTATGTAATTTCTGAAGAATTGTATTGAGGAAAAATGCTGACACAACCCAAATTTTGCAGGTTTACAGAATTACGCATGCCTCATAGCTGAGTGCTTACCACAATTGGGTTTTTTGTTTGTTTATTTGTTTTTGTTTGTTTGTTTGGGCTTGGGGGTTTAGGGGGCAGTTTAAGAAACAAAATAACAATCATTTGCTGGTAGGCTCAGCCAGCCTACCCAGGGCAGATCCCAAACCTATGCCTGTGACAGCCTCCAGTCGAGCAGTTTACCCGGGAGAAAAAGACTCACTATTTCAAGACTTGCTGTGAGATTTCTCTTTTGTCTTCCTTTTATAAATCTTACATTTGCCTTTATTCAAGAAAATCAGCCAGTTAATTAGTCTCTGTCGCACTCACGAACAATCTCAACAAGTGAGTTTCCTAGCTATTCCCTGACCCTTCACGCAGCCCCTCATTTTAAATGGTTGCAGTAATTACTTAGACTGGCCGTCTATAGGTAAAAATATTATAAAACGGTCTTTTTAAAGTCATCTGAAGCTTCTTATAAGGAGTTGTGGACAACTATCCAAAAGTACGTTTAAATAAACTTCGGTTTATTTCTTTAAAAGTACCCCTGCACACACACACACACCCCTTTGCGTTATTGTTCTTTGTTTAAAATTCCATACGTACAAGGAAATTTTCGTGAGGCTGCTGGGGACTTTATCAACATTGAAAAAAGACACCCAAATCGCTTCTTTCAGTGAGGTAGCGTGGCCGAGCGGTCTAAGGCGCTGGATTAAGGCTCCAGTCTCTTCGGAGGCGTGGGTTCGAATCCCACCGCTGCCAGCTCTTTTATCCTTCCATAAACTCTTCTCTCCATGCATAGCAAAAGAAGAATATGAATTGAACTCCAGCGGGAGGTGCTGCCCTCACTCGGGATTTAGTACTCCGTTTACAGCGTGTGGCTGTAAAGTAGACGGACTTGATGCAGTCTCCTTGCTCACAGGTGTTTCTGACCAAAAATGAAGTGATGTAATTAAGATCTGCACAGGTGCCTGTGGCTGAGGCAGGAAATCAGGAATGAAGACAAGACATCTCTGTAACCAGAAGGATATGAGGCGATGTCCTGAACTGGGCCCTACTTTGTCTCACAGATTTCCAAATTTACCCCAGCGTAATAATTTTCAAGTAGTAGAAGAAAAAATATACCATACCATCAGCCTGTTTCCGCCCGGTTTCGAACCGGGGACCTTTCGCGTGTTAGGCGAACGTGATAACCACTACACTACGGAAACGCTTACAAAGCTCCTTGCAGTTTCACTATTGGTTGGTAGAAAAGCTTATCCTGGTCATGGTGTCTCCACATCTGCGTAACGGCGAAAGGACCGATCCTATCTATAACTGACAACAATTGTTCGTACAAGAAAAAAAATTTTGTTTTGTGAAAAGAAAAAGTGGGCTCGTCCGGGATTTGAACCCGGGACCTCTCGCACCCAAAGCGAGAATCATACCCCTAGACCAACGAGCCAGCTGACATAACACTTCACAATTCAGTCTTTAATTCTTTGTGGAGTAATTTCATCACCAGGAAAATGGATTTTTATTTTTGATGTATTAAAATCCTCTCTGGATTTTGGTGTTTCCTGCGTTCGTCCAATTCCTCTCAGCCATCTCCACGTCCGCCGTTCACTCTCAGACGCAGGTAGGTCACGCGGTGCAAATGTTACGTCCCTCTGGGCCCCTCTCAGATGTCCTGGGCTCCAAATGAGGGCCTGATCGCTAGGGCTACCCAAGGAGCAGGAAGGGACATTCTTCCGCTTCTGGGGACTGGAAGTTTCGTCCCAAGGGAGCCTAAATAAGACGCAAGACAGGAGGCCCAGAGACCAGACACAGAGACCGGGAGTTCCGTATGGCTCCTGGAGAGAACCGTGCTCCGGGCTCGGAGGGGACACGTACAGACTTGGTCCTCAGATGACAGACGAAATGAAATCCAGCGTAGTCTCTTCATGTGGGGCGCCTGGTAAAGGGGAGGGACTTTTCTATATCGTTTTATGAAAATATTTTTACAAGCAACACATACCTATTTGCAAAGCGTTCGAGAAATGTAAGCAAGTGTAAGGCAGAAATGAGATGACAGAGAACTCCGCTCCCAGCGTCTGGCACCAGTGCGCGCGCGCACTGGTGGGTACTCTGGCCCTCCGCCCTCCTGAGAATGCCCTAGTGCAGCCACCCTTACCTGGAGAACCAGGGACCGTGCGGGCGCTCTCTTCCTCCCTGGTCTCGGACCTGCTCTCCTCAAAGGGGTTTAATTGCACTGTTGTTTAGGAGTAAAACAGTGATTCTGATTCCCTGCTGTAAAATTCACAAAATTCACTCAAACCTCAAATTCTGACTCCCTGCTGTAAAATTCACAAAATTCACTCAATTCACTCAAAATTCACCCACAAAGGTTTATTTTGTGCCACCAGATGGCTGTTGCAAAACAGTATAGGAGACACAAAGTGGTTGACCTACTCTAAGGAAAAAGGTGCTAATTTCTTCCATTGACACTCTCCACTCTCTTGCTCAGCCTGTAATGGGTTGCAGCCAGGGGCCCCCAAACGAAGGATTTGAAACAGGGTCCAAACCCCGAGTGTCCAGAAAATATAAAAATATAGGATATCCCCACCCCCACAAGTCTGGACTGGGGGATGAGACACAAGAAGCAGGGCCATTGATAGTTATTATGCATATCAATAGTTGGCCAGCTTCATAACTGCTGGCTAGCTTCATAGATATGTTAAGTAGCTGTGGTCATGCTTTGAGCCAGGGAGATGGGAGTGACTTTAACCCATAGTGTAGCGAGGAGGCAGCTCCCCTTACAGCGCATCCTTGCGTGAGAGCTTGGAGATGGTCCGCTCTTCGCCTGGAACCTCGCCTGCCAGGACCAACTATGGCAGCCAAGAAAGGCTGGAGAAATATGGGAGTTCTGACAGGTGTAGCCGATTGTGGGAGGAGTCGGAAATGGGGTTGCAGAGGAAGATTGGCATGGGGGTTAAAACCCAGGCCCGGGCTAACCACAGGGTTTTGGGGGTTCTTCACCATCGGCTCAGAGAGCAGGGAATCAAGACATACAGAGCTCTCTCTTAGCCGTTGGGAATAACGCAGGAGAGACAATGCAGGAAGGAAAGGGGTGAAAATGTTACAGAGTGTGGCCAAGAGTGGGGGGGCCCAAATAGGGATTTGGAATAGGGTCCAGAACTCAAGGTGTCCAGGAAATACTAAGATGTCCTCACCCCTTCCCCTTCAGGTATGAGTTGGGGGAAGGAACAAATGGAGCAGGGCCATTGAGAGCTGTTTTGCATAGCAATAGCTTTGCAAAACAACAGGTAATCTCTGGCATGGTCATTTAACATATCTATAACCTTTAACTGGTTGCACAGACATGTTAAATAGCCGTGGCCAGGCTCTGAGCCAGGGGAATGGAAGTAAATTCCCCACCAGGACGTAACTAGGGGGCAGGTCCCCCGAGTTACAGCGCCTGCGTGAGAGATTGGAGAAGATTGGCTCCATGACATAGGGTCACACCTGCCCAGACTCATGATGACAGCCCAGTAAAGCTGAAAGGATATGGGAGTGTTGGCAAGTGTAGGCAATTGTGGGAGGAGTCAGAAATGGGGCTGCAGAGGAAGATTGGCCCGGGGATTTAAAAAAACAGACGCGGCAGCCATTGCAGGGAGAGTCATGCAGTTTGGGGGGAGTGGGGTCTCCCTCGGCCATTGTACAGAGAGGACCACGCGGCTGTGGCAATAGAAAGGAGAGTCACGTGACTTTGCCAGAGTGGAGAACCCATAGCTTTAGAAAGGAGGGACCACCACCCACCAGCTTTAGCAGAGATCCCAGGAACACAGCTGATGATGCCGGCAACCGAGGGAGGCCTACCAGCTGAGAGGGGTTACTGGGAAGAACCAGGGTCTGCCTGGGCCCTGGAGTTCTATTTCTTTTCCTGAGATACGGCACCCCAGACTGGACAAAGGGGGAAGGAAGGACTGTGTGTGGTTGTGGGTGTTTTAAGGGACTTGGGATTTTGATGAAGACATTAGTTCACTACTTTAAGTCTATAGCATTAAATAAACAATTCCTTTCCTTTTCACGAATCTCTGGCATTAAGAGATGTCTTTCCTATAAGGCCGCGGACATAACGAACCTGGGAGTTCCTTTCAGAAACTAGTATATTGCCTTCCCCACCCCCCACCCCCACCCCCGTTGTTCTGTAACAAAAGGACTCTTACTAGTGGGCCATGAGAAGGTGCCACATGGGTTTGGACTAAGAACCGGAAATCAGGACACACAGCTGATGGTGCTGGGAACCACGAGAGGCCTGCCAGCTGAGCTCGGATTACTGAGAAGAACCGGGAGCTAGCCGAGCCTCTGACTCCCACTTTTTCCACCCCCTGAAATAGGGTATCCCTGATTGACCTGACTGGGCAAAGGGGGGAAGGAAGGACAGTTTTGGGGTGTTTTAAGGGACTTTGGGATTTTATCAAAGACATTAAGTTATTACTCTAAATCTATAAATTTTTAATAAATTGTCCCTTTCCTTTTCACCAAACTCTGGCATTGAGAGCCGTAATTCCAATTCCCTGGTGGTGGGCAAAGAATCCAAAGAATATGGAGAGACCCCATAACCCCGCGGTCTGTTCTGTAACAAGCCCTCTGCGCCGGCTGCTCCGGCCCTGGGTCTCTTCCTGAGGGACCTGGAGGCTAGTGCGCCCCTTCGGGTTCACTAAAAGTAAGGTGGGCGCTCCTGGCTCTCCGCCTCCGTATTGCAGGCTTCTTATTGCTTCTCTTCTCCAGGTAATTATTTAAAGAAAAGTGCAAATAATCATCCACATCCATGACTTCCAGCCTAAAGGCTATAAATGTGTCATATTCGCTTTGAGCCTTTTGGGTTTTTTACTATTCACGGTTTTTTTTTTTTTCTTTTAACAGCCAAACAAGCAAAACCCCCACACAACTAATACCTGCTGACCTTCTAACATTTATTTATTTATTTATTTATGCTGTTAACGAAGTCAAATGTACAAAATGAGCCTAAATCCCTGTTCACTGTTCTTCCAGTGAACAATGGAGGGGGTAGCTGCCCGGCAGGCAGTTCTCGGGCGCCCACGCGCTGCGGCCTTCGCAGGCACGACCCCAGACCGCAGGAGCCTTCTCTCCAGCCAAAGTGGACCCTCTGAAAAGCCCTGAGCGACTTGCAGCCCCACGTGGGGACACCCCTGATTCCGGGGGTGGGGAGAGCGTTCTAGAGCGGCTCGCGGATAGAAAACAGAACCCAGGTCTGGTGTACCAGAGGAGAGAATCACTCGCGGAAACCTGTGTAGACTCCGGAGAAGGGGGTGAATGGAGTAGGTGGGGTGCGTGGAGGAGTGGGGACCCGCTTCCCTCTCCCCACTTTAGGCCCCGGGCTCCCGGGATTCATCGACCCCTGTGTGCCTGCCCTACGGGAAGGCCACCTCATATATGGAAGCCAGACTGCGAGGGCCAACGGAACTTTTAGTCATCCTCCCAGCTAAAGCAGTAGGTGCCCAGGGGGCAGGAGGGGACCTTACCAAGTGGACCCCCACTCAGCTAAGAAGAAAGAATGAAAAACCTGCCCCCGCTCCTGGCCCCAGGAGGGAAACGGAAAGACCCGCCACGAACTCGCCAGGAACGTGCGCAGAAGGAGTCGAGACAGGGGTCATGGGGGAGAAGGAGCGCGGAACCCCGGAGCCTGTGATCACAGGGCCAAGGACGCAGTGGGTACAGCTCTTCCAAAGATAAGCGATGGGCGGCTGACACCTGTAGGGCGAAGAACAGGAAGCTTCACCAGGGTCTGGCCTCCACGAAAGGCAGAATTTGTGTTGGCTTACGCATTTTGCAGTTTTCCACCTTACAGTTTAAAGTGGGAGGGGGGGAGGAAAAAAACAGAGGAAATTAAAAAGAGTCGACAATAGGCCCCAGCGAGATTTGAACTCGCGACCCCTGGTTTACAAGACCAGTGCTCTAACCCCTGAGCTATGGAGCCAACTGCCAGCTCCCTTACTGCGCACAAGTAGTTGATGTGAATCAGTCTTCATACAGCTGCAGACAACAATTTTGCTGGCAAGTTAAGCAATTGACAGTTAGGATCCGCGTTCCTGCGCCCTGGAGGGTCCAGCCGAGCCGCCACGGCTTAGCCTGAGGCGTCTGTACGTGTTGGTGCTGCAAGCGGAGCCTCGGATCCTGGGAGAGGGCCCTACAGGGGAAGGCCCGCGTTTAGCTAGTAAGCTGAGCCTGTGAGGGCCGGGCGTCCGGTGGGCGGATCCAAGCGGAGGTCCCGGACTTCCGCGCTTCTGCGGGGTCACACCCGTTGAGAGCAGGGCCTGCGGATTACTGTGTGCGAGGGTCGTAGTCCTCTGTCAAGGCTGCGAGGGAGGAATTAGGGGAAGGATGTCAATGTGCCTCTCCTAAGGGGAATTCAGGGCCTGGGGCTGGTAAGGTAGGCTGGCCTTGAGGAAGCAGTAGGGAGGATCAGGAGAGAGAAGCTGAGAGAGAGTGGTGTAAAAATCAGAGTGCATGGGTGTGAGGAAGTGCTGGGCCAGGGACTTGGTCTGGGCCCAGGGTCCTTAGCCACTACCGCTCCGTTAAGCAAATTAGGAAAAGGCAACCTTTAGGGTCCACCTTGGACTCTTGGGGAACTTGTTCTGTAACAGGGCCCATGGGGCCGAGCACAGGGAAAGAGGGCGAGAGCTCAGGTGAGGGACAGGAGCCCTAGCCCTGCAATGGTCAGTTAAGTGGCAGCTGTAGGTGGTAGGTTTGGCCTGGTTGCCCAACCAGCCCTATGGTCCCTACAAGGCCCAATGACTTTGGTCCCTGGGTGGCCAAGCCAAAAGCAGGCCCTTAGGGGACACCCAGTTGGGACACGGAGGAGCTACCTGTGTGAGAGTCTAGTGGCAAGAACCTGGGTTCTCACCACTGCAGCTCACAAGGATCTGGGACTAATGGGTGGCATCAGAAGAGCCGAAGTTAGGCCAGTATTTGCTCTCAGAGGCCCAGAGATCTCGGAGACTTTATGATGCCCAAAGGAAGGGAGAGAAAAATGCAGACATGCACACATACTCTCACACCAGCATTGTGACACCCAAAGTCACCATGCTGTCCTGGTGACCAAGAGAGAACATTTCTCTCATCCTCCACATGCAGCTGTTAGGTAACTGTTGTTGCAGCTCTTCAGAGATACAGCTATCTCTGTACCGGTAGTTCTACAAACTCTTACAGACTCACAAACACAAAAGCTGAAAATATATACACAGACAGCCGTGCCTGCAGTCCCCAGACCTGGCCCTACAGGGCCCCACCAGTCACCCTACCTTCTGTGACCCATAATATGTGTTACAATACTTTAGCACAGTTGCTAGATGACATAAAGAATAATTGTAATATCTAGTTTAAAAGTCATACAATTCCAGAAAACATTAGGGCTTGATGATAACAAAAGGCCATTTAATTAGCAAATAAATGTTAAAATGAGTTTTCCTTGTGGAATTCAGTAGTAGTCAAATACTTTGACTGGCTACAGTGTTCCAGAGCTACACTTCATGTATGAACAGGGCATAGAATTCACCTTCTGGAATGCTGCTGTAGGCTAAACTCTTAAATGGTCCTGTCCCCAGTCTGTAGGACACTGGATTCTGATGGCCTGGTGCTGTGTGCACTCAGTCCGCCTCCAGAACAGTGCCATGCCTGCCTTAGAAGAACCCTGTATGCAAAGTGTGCTTGAAACACCTTAAGGGACAGAGCACTGAAGCTCCATGACTCTTGCAGGCCAGGCTACTTGACTGTCACTGTCCCTGCATCTGCATAACAACCTAGGCAGGATAGAATTAGGTCTGAAACTGGCTTTCATCTAGCCAAGCAGCCCATTAGTGAGGTTGGAAACCTAAGGCCATCACCTAACTATGGGGTGGCTAATACTTAACCACAAGTCAATAATAGGGTATGACCTAATTGCACTAGGTCTGTTTCAACACCTAAACCCTATGCATGTGCTCATACATGCCCCCTCCAAGATCTACACATCCCTCTGTCCCCACAATCTGATATAAACACATGTGTGCGCATTTCTCACACACAGAAGCACACTTGCTCACCTCGGCTGGCAGAACTCCCTGCTCATACTTGTGCTCTTGCATTCAAACTAGGAAAGTCAAGAATGAGCTAAGCCACTGTAGAAATAAGCTCACAATCTGTATTTCCATTTTCATCTCCCTTCCCTGGGGAGCACTAAGCAAGGAAGAGCCCACTACCACCCTCCCAGAAGCCTAGCCTAAAAGAAGCTGGTGAACAATTAGCCAAGGTGATAGCAACCACCAGGGCACAGGCCGAGCTAGCCTTGGCACCAGGGTCCTCTGCTGTTAGCATACATTTGGCAAGTTCCAGAAAGAATCTGTCAGGGGCATGTTTGTGCTCTGCATTTCCATGCTTGTGTTAGTTACATCTGTAAAATTATATGTGCTCTCCTGTGTTTCAAAATTCCAGAACCTTTGGTCTCCTTACCCAGAAAGACTGTACTTTGGCACTTGAGAGGGATTTAGGTATCTGTGAGAACACGTGGTTAGCACTGTGGCTAAGGATGGACATATCACTCTGTATCATCAGTTTAGGGGTCTTAGAGGGTAGCCATGCCTACAGAATGTTGTCTGGAGCTATTCCCTCATGCACAGGTCAAGGGTCTCCTTCCAGCTCTGACCCAGACTGTCCTCGGAGCTGGGAGGCTCCTCCCTGAGTGGATGATTGGTCAGGCCAGCTGGATTCAGGTCTCTGAAGGCAGAGCTGACAGTTGACAAGAAGGCAAAACAGAAGTGATCATGAACGTACTTGGCCTGGCCCCAAACATTGCCCTTGGAACTGAGACAGCACAGGACCAGGGTTTGGTGTTGTTCCAGGGAGCCAGAGGTCTTGCTGAGTCTAGGCAGTAAGCCCTGGTGAAAGGAAGCACCCCTGTCAACATGGGGCTCCAGTGCTCATAGGCTTCCACCTCCTCACAGCTGGAACCAAATTTGCATGCCAGAACAACAGGTAGGGGACAGGCCTGGGGATCCAAAGCATCCCTTCCTCTGCTCAGTTGAACACAGGGGCTTCTTTCCCACCTTGCAGTCTCATGCCTCTGCAGCTGGGTCTCCAGAAGCCTCTCTAAGGCAACCTGTGGCAGGAGAGGGAAGGGCAGACCCAAGGTGACCAGGCAGCTCCAGTGGAGAACAACATTCCTTCCCATGGGCAGCCAGGAGAATGCGTTCACCCTTGACTGACTGCCCCCTCTCTGGGAGGCCTGCAATGTCCCTCAAGGCCAGATTCGCAAGTAGGTGCCAGTGGAGCAGACAGAGAAAAGGGGGAACACACGCTCTTGGAACTTGACACGAAAGGTGTAGAGGTGGCGCATGTCCTCAGTGGCGTAGAAGGACACGGCCCCCACCTCCAGGTCCAGCGCCACCCTCACACGGGACAGGTGGCCGCAGCTGAGGGGTGTCCGCTCAGGGCTGGTCACAGCCCAGTACTGCCCGCCATTGAGCTGCAGCGCCCAGACGCCCTCCTCGGGAGTGAAGGGTGTGAGGCCCTTGCGGCGCACGCTCTCACGGGCCACGCCAAAGGCCCAGCCATCCTGGGAGCCCACTTCCACCTCCCAGTGGTGCCGCCCAGAGGAGAAGCCGCAAGACGCCAGCACTCGGGTGTTGGTATCAAAGCGACGTGGGTGGCTGGGCAGGTCCTGGGCTCGTTGTCCAAGGCGCACGCTCTTAAGATCCAGAGAGAGGATGAGGCGGGGATTGGCAGTGTCAGGATCCAAGGTCAACTCCACTGCAGTGGGGGAGACAGGGAGAGATGGCCCAGGCAGGCCCCTTGGACAGCCCCTACTCCTTATTCCCACCGGCCCCTCCCAACATGTACCTGCTGAAATCAAACAAATGCAATGTATGGACCTGATTTGAATCCCAGTTCAAACACATGGGCAAATCCAATGGAAAAACAATTGAGGAATGTCAAACACTTAGGTACTAGAAAGAATCATCAATTTTTTCCTAATTATGATGGTTTTGTGGTTGTTTTTTTTACAAAGTCTATCTCTTTAGAAATCAAATACTGAGATATTTATGGAAATGATATCTGAGGTTTGCTTCAAAATAATCCAGTGAGGAGAAATGAGTAGGAGTGTGAGTGAAGATTACCGAGGGTATATTATGAGTACATAATATTTGTTATGCTCATCTCTCTACTTTAGTGTTTTCCACACTAAACAGCTCAAAAAAGCACACTTGTAAGCACCGCAGTGTTCCAGGCCTATGCTAGGCCCTGGAAGTCCCAGCCCCACTGAATCTTCCTTTCACAGGGGAGGGGAGAATAGACAATATGTGATTTATAAAAAAAAAAGAAAATAAGAGGTGATCAGGACAGCAAGCTGTGATTTCAACTAGAAGACCCAGGGAAGGCCTAGCTGAATAGGTGCATTTAAGCAAAGACATACAGAAGGTGAAGAAACCAGCTATAGCCCTGGCTGGCGTAGCTCAGTGGATTGAGCACGGGCTGTGAACCAAAGTATCGCAGGTTCAATTCCCAGTCAGGGCACATGCCTGTGTTGTGGGCCACGGCCCCCAGCAACCCCACATTGATGTTTCTTTCTCTCTCTCTTTCTCCCTCCCTTCCCTCTCTAAAAATAAATAAATAAAATCTTAAAAGAAAAAGAAAGAAACCAGATAGGCGCTGTCTGGTGAAGCATGTTCCAGGCCCAGGTGAGTGTGTGCTGGGTGCATTCCAGGAGGAGCAGAGTGCATGGGGGTGGGGGTGGGGGTGGGGGTGGGGGTGGGGAGCAGGGGACAGGGGTGGGGAGGGCATGGGATGCAGTGAGGCCAGACCCCCTGGGGCCTGGAAGATCACTGTGAGAAGTGCAGCCTTCACTGAGTGAGAGGGCCTGGTGCAGGGTTCCAGCCGAGGAGGGACGTGGTCTTGCCCAGCTGGTTTAGATTCTGCCCAAGAAAAGTCTGACTTAGCCCTCCTTATGGCTTAGCCCTCCTTATGGCATTGGATCCCACTCACCCCAGAGCTCTGCAAGAGTAAGAACCACCTCCTGCCTGGTCCTCAGATTCCTCCAGCTTCCCCTCAGCCCTCCCCATGCACACAGCCCCAGTCCCCAGAAAAGGTCTCAGTGTGAGGTCTCAGTTGGGAGAGAGGACAGGGGAGAGAGGCCAACTAGCCTTCCCCAATCTAAGTATCCTAAGCCACAGGGCACTCCTGCTGTGGACCGTGGTCTACAGGCCCCACTGTGGCCTGAGGGAGTCAGCGCTTGAGATGAGGGGGGGAGGGGGCAGGGCTGAGGAGGTCGGCGGGCAGAAGGAAGCAACCACACTCAAAGCCCATAGACACAGTCACCAGCAGGGAGGGAATTCTCTACATAGCCAAAAACGAGCTCGTTCTCGCTATCAGCACAATCCTTGTACCTTTCTCCTCTTTCTCCAGCTCTTCTCGAAGATCCTCTGAGGAGGAGAAACAAAGTAGGGTGTGCGTGAATGACAGGAGATTGTCTGTCTGGCCATGGCAGCGACACCACCTCCTCTGACATATTCATGGCCCCCGTGGCTCACTTACCACCCCAGATAGGCTAGGGGCACTGGGCCCAGTGTGGGGCGGGAGAGGCAGTAGTCTGGTTTTCCCTGTCCAGCTTTGCCCTGGTGCTGGTCAGAGCTGAGATCTCCTTCCTCACCCCTCTTTCTGTCCCCAGTGTCCCTCCAGCCTGTCTGCCCCCAGGGGAACTTTGTGCCCTGGGGGCACCTGAATAAATTAGCCACCACACACCCCAGCTCTGGTCTTCTCACACAGCTTCTGAAAAGGCACATCTTTGGACCCCAAATCACCAGAGCCACACCACTGCCACTGGTATCTCACGGCCCAGCCCCCCACACATGGGCCCTACCTTTGAACTTCTTGAGTAGCCCCTTTAAGACAAAGGTCTTGAGGGAAACATTCCAGACTTTATTCTTCATCTCAGAAGAGACTGTGCTTGGCTTGGAGGCAGGCACATTGCTGCACCTGCAGGACAAGGAGGAAGGCCCACCAACACTGTCCCACTCCCACAGTTAGGACGGTGGGGTCCTCTTGATGGAGACAGGCAGAAGAGGAGAACCTGATCTGATGCCCATAACCATGATCAGGTGATCCCGATGGACGGGACGGCTGCCTCAGAAGGTACCAGGTAGGGCAGTGGGGAATCAGAAGGTGAGAAGCTGGGGGAGGAAAATGAAGAGAGCACGCAGTGGAAAAAAAGAACCAGCTTAGAGGAGGCCAAGGAACTACTCAGGTCCACTCACCTGCTTATTGTGTTTTTGAATTCCTGAAAAGAAAGATGAAAGCAAACCAAATCAACACCTTTGAAAAAAATACAACCGCACCCTGCCCCACTTCCAGAGAAACAAGCAATACGCAGGTGTCTCTGCTTATCTGCTGCCTGCGTGGGCCCTGATGGTCTTCCTGCTGTGGTGGCAGCTGGGCGTCTTGTCAACATAGCAGACCCCTACCTGCCCACAGTCTGCAAATGCTCCTGTCATTACAGAATCATCACTGGAGCCACATGCTGGGGCCCAGGGTTGTCTCTGCTCTCCACACCACAGAGACAAGTTTTAGCCTTTATGCAGCAACTGCCCATTCCAACCAGTGTCTTTTATATGACTGTTCTTGACCCATTTGTGATAGTAGATTGTTACTATTTTTTAATGAAATAAAATAGAATAGAAAATATCAAAGTGCATCACATTGGTAAAGGTGCTATTTTCGAAGACTTTTGTCTCAAGTACATATACACTGAAATATGATGTAGGATATATTATTGTTACTCATGGCTAGGAAAGTTTTATCATAGCTCTTTAGACCTCTAATCCCAGGAGAATCAGGGCACCTCTCTCCGGTCCTTTTTGGCTCCAGATTTTGTGAGTCCACTAAATTCTCATGATCTGACTCTGTTCTCACTGCCTTCACAGCGCCTTAGGATAAAGACTCAAAAGTCCTGGGTAGCCAGACTCACCTGGAGAAAGTCAAGGTCAGGCTTTCGTGCTGTCTCCTGGATCTGGCTGCTGAGCTTGGATAGCTGGGTGATCTCGCCCCCAAGCTGGGCCAGGTTCTCATTCTGCTTCTGTGTCACCTCCCGGGACAGCTCCTCCAGACGGCCCAGGAGTCGGCCCTCCTGCTCCACCAGGAAGGCCCGCAGTGCCTGAAACTCGGCCCCCACCTTCTCTCGCTCAGCAGCCATCTGCTTCTGTCTCAGGAGAGGAGAAGTTGGAGAGGCGAGGGGACATGGGCATCAAGACTTGGCATTTGGACAGGAGCCTGGAGCCATCCCACAGGGCAGGGCTCCATCCACCACACTGCTCAGAGGTCACAGGGTCACCCACATGTGTACACTCTGCACAGGCTCTAATTTAAATATTCCAACTCTGAGCTCACAGCAGCTTCAACACATGTTCTTGCTTCTCCAGTCACAGATGTGGCCACATGTTCCTTTATACCTGGGCTCTCCTACCAACATAGGGCAACTTTAAACTTGCCTGAGAACTACTCAGGGCAATGGTTTCCTCATTTGAAAAGTGGGAGGAATGACTCAGTGCCTCCTGGGGCCACTATAAAGATTAAACTGAGGTCACATTCTCTTCTCCAAACTCATTTATTATGTGTTAAATTCAAGAAAACACTATCGAAATGGAGTCACTTATGCCCAGACCCATATCACCAGACTTCATTATAGTTTCTGCTCTCCCAGAAATGGAATCTTAAGCCAGCCAATCAGGAATTGCCTTTGTTCAGTAATCTGCCATCCCGTATAGGGAAAGTAACCTTGCAATAATCAGTCCAGGTTTTTTTGCAATTTCCTTGTTCCTGCTTTCTCTGCTTATAAAATATCTTGCCTTATACAGCTCTTTAGGGATCTTTTCTATCTGTTACATTAGTAATTCATCAGTCACTGAATAAAGCCAGTAAGACCTTTAAAATGCACTAAGTTGAATTTTTTAACACTCATCTGTCCTCCAACTTCCACTCCTCACTTTACTTCATATTAGAGCACCATTTCTCTTTAGCAGCCATGAAGATAACACATGCTCATTATACATAATCTGGGAGTTGCAGAAAAATCGCAAGAAGGAAGGAAAATAACACCAATGACCAGAGGTAGCAGCACACCCACATGACCCAAGTGAGACTACATTGTGTGCAGGCTTCACATTCTATTATTTCCATTATATTACCCACAGGATTTTTCACTCCTGTGTTTCCAGACACAGGCTCATGTTCCTGGTCCTTGGATTCTTTACATGAGTATGTGGGAGGGACCGCACATGACATAACAAGCAAGGCCTCCCATGGCTAATGAGAAGGGAGAAGGATTCTGTTCCTCCAGGACAAGCTCTGCTGTCACAGTTCCCCTTCTTTAAACTTCTAAGGTTTAAAGGATGGCTGGAAGAGGAGACTGTGAGTGGATTTTGAGGTCAGGAAACCTGGGTTCAGGCTACAGCTCCCCCAGGGCCTTCATCACCAGGACACTGGGCAAGCAGGCAGCTGCAGCCTGGGGCGCTTCACGTGAGTTAAGAGTCACTCAAACCAATGAGGTGGGTTCACGTCACCAGTAAGTGGGAAGCCAGGAGTCTAACCCGGAGAGTCTGACCTCAGAATCTGAATTTCTTGCAATTTTATCATACTGTTTCCCAAGGTAATAACACAAGTGGAACAATATTAGCCAAAATACTCTAAATCAGGGTTTCCCAACCTCTTCATTACTGACATTTGGGACCAGATAATTTTTTGTGGTGGAGGGCTGTCCTGTGCATTGAGGATGCTTAATCTGAGCACCCTGGCCTCTACCACTAAATGCCAGTAGCACTTCTGCCCAAGTGTTGATTGACAATGGGAAATATCGTCAGACATTGCCAAATGTCCTGAGGGCCAAAATTGTTCCCAGTTGAGAAGCACTCCTAAAGAGTAAGAGCATTTTTTAATAAAAGTATTCATTCCCTTTGTTATCATGCAACAAGGGTTGTCCTCCACCTCTATTGTTTCATTAAGCATGTATTTTGTAATTCTAAACCACGTGTGGGCCAGAGGGGTGGTGAATTGGCCGAGGACTGAGTGGAAGGGGCTAAGCAGTGTCATGGTGGGTGGAGTCCCACCATGAAGCTGCCACGCTGTGGGAGTCCCTCTGAGTATGGATGGAAGAGCCACATGATTAACAATTTACCCAGGAGGGCAGGGTGGAAGTCTGGAGATGAGTGTTTAGCTCTTCCGTGGGAAGGGAAGTGAATGACCAGTTGTACATTGGAACCAGGTGCAGTTGAGGGTCAGGAAAGGAACGCCTGAAGTCAGGGTTTTCCCCTCCATACCACCCTCTCTCAACTTTGAAGACAGAAGAGTCTTCAAGTACCTGCAATTCCCAACTCCAAAACTGACTGGCCCTGTCCTAACAGACCCTAGTAGTTCCTTTCACTCTTTTAACACCTATTTATTGAACTAAGGACTGAATTTGCGAGGTAGAGAATTATAGTCGGTGATCCACGTTGCCTGTCTTAATCAAAATGAGCCCCATTTCACTTCCGTGATCCACTGTAAAGAAGACAAAATAGCATTCCTACCCACCAGGGGGCGCTGGGCACACTGGGCTAGCAGCGGGGGCTGCTGGAAACCCATCGCCAGACCTCCTGCCCTCAGCAGCTCTGACACCCTCTAAGCTTCCTTACCCTTGGCCCGATTTCAAAGCCTAAAAAAACTCTAAAAATGAAAAAAAGCTTTTTCATAACTCTTTTGGTGGCAAAAATGCCCTGGGCTAACATGAAGCTATTTACTGTATTTATGTTTTCACTTGCATTTAATTACAAGATGCTCCAAGGCCCTAATTGGGGTGTCATGTATTGTTAAAATGATTATATATCCTGATTCACTGGGACAGTTTCAGTTTTAGCCAACTGTTCTAGAAGGATTATTTTAGCACTTCCATTGACTTTTAACAGTTCTGGTTTTGCCCTGGTTGGTGTGACTCAGTGGGTTGAAAGACTGGCTGCAAATGAAAAGGTTGCCAGTTTGATTCCCAGTCAGGACAGGCGCCTCGGTTGTGAGCCAGGTCCCTACTTGGGGACGTGGGAGGAGCCAACCGATCTATGTTCCTCTCACACGTCAATGTTTCTCTCCCTCTCTTTCTGCCTCCCTTCCTGTATCTCTAAAAATAGTCTTTAAATAAAAAGCTCTGGTTTTTAATAAAGGATACATTCACCCTCTATAATATGCATCCTATTATCTTTCTGTAATCCACCCCTGTTATTCCTCTGGCACACACTCCTACACCACACACCAGACAGAGCCAGGGTGGTGGGTAGCCCTCTGTTGTTGGAGGTGGGGTGGCCACTCACCAGGAGCTCCTTGCCCTCCTTCTCTTCCGTGGAACGAAACATCTCATAGTCCTCCAGATCACTCTTCAAGACCTTCAGCCTGGACTCTAGGAGCTCCTGCCAGAGGGTGAGAAGGGAGATACTGTGTGGAGAGGACTCTGGAAACCCCAGTGACTTCCAGGAGCCATCCAAGAGCAAGGGGAGGCCCTGCACATCGAAGAGACCAGGTTGAAGCCATCTCTGGACAGGATGGAAACAGCCTGCTTGGACTTCACATAAGGGGACAGGGCAACTTCAGGGCAACTCCAAAAGCCCAAGCGTCTCACTTCCCCAAGGCGACCACCAGTGCACCATTCGGGCTGAAATACAGGCTCCTCCCACTCCCAGCAGCCCAGAATAGCTTGTCTTCTCTCTTGTTCTCCTCCCCACCATCAGATATCCCTCTGTATGGAAGGATTGGAGCAGTGTAGGAAGCGAAGAAAGTTGGGACTGTGTGCTAGAGGCCTCCACACACCTCAGCTGAGGCCCCAGCAAGGAGGCAGGAAAGTCAGGAGCCTAGGATCGACAGCTTTGATACAGCCCAGACGGCTGTCTCCTTGCTCTCCTCAACCCTGGAGCCACCCACCCTTTCCCGACCTCTTGGGAAGGTCGTCCGGCTCGGAGAAACAGCTGAGAGTTGGGGCAGTGGGCGTGTGAGTTTGCCCAAGTCGCCGCTAGAGGACGGGGACGGACGGAACGAAAATCGCCAAGCCTGTGGGACATCGCCCAGGCTATCCAGCCTAGAGGAGGATTCGGGGGTATCGGTGGTGTGGGGGTGACAGAGGGACAGCCACACTCAGCCCCGGAGCTAGTGCTGAGCAAGAGAAAAGAGACAAGGGCTCCCCTGATCCTCCTGTCTGCATGGATGCGGGTCATCTGCATTGCGGGCGCGGGAAGGCAGGAGGAGACGCGGGGTCTCGGGGACCCGCAGGAGTGGGGCCGGCGCTCACCTTAGCCTCCTGCACAGCCTCACCGAGCGGTACCACCGCGTGCTCGCGGTGCTCGCGGGCGCGGTCGCACACCACGCATATGGCGCATCCGTCGTCCTGGCAGTAGAGCTTGAGCGGCTCGCCGTGCTGCGCGCACCCAGTCGCCGCCGCCGCCGCGGCCTCCTGGGTACCGCGCTCGCCCGGGGCAGCGGAGGGCAGGCTGAAGCGCCGCAGCAGCGTGGCCACCGCGGCCAGCTGCCGGTTGGGCCTCAGCTGACTCGGGCGCGCTGGCTCGCGGCACTGCGGGCAGGGGAGCGGGTAAGGCAGCAAGCGGGGGACGGCGGCGGACCCCGCGCCGGGGCGCTCCCAGCAGCGCGCGATGCAGGAGCGGCAGAAGCTGTGGCCGCACTCGACGGACACGGGCTCTCGGAAGAGCTCCAGACAGATGGAACACGTCGCCTCGCCCTGCAGCTCTGCCGCCAGTGCCAAGGCCTCGGCCCCAGAGCCGGGGCCAGTCCGCGGCCCCACCGCCGCCATGCGAGCGCTCAGCGCACCGAAGTCTGGTGGCCCGGGGGAGGCCAGGGACGTGACAGTGCGCCGCTGGGAGCGCTGCGGCCGGGGCGGGCCTCTCGGCGCCCTCGGGAAGGAAGGGCGCGGCTGACAGCACGGGCGGGCGGAGACTGGCACTGAGGGCGCGCCGGGCTGGGAAACCCGCCGGGTAGGCGCGCGTGGAAGGCGCGCCAGGCGGCGCAGCCAGTGGATCCAAGTGAGGCCCAGCGCTCTGCGCCCCGCTTCTGGACCCCTCAATCACCGGCCTTGGCCCGCAGCGCCCTCTCTCCGTCGCCCCCTCGCTCAGCCCCTCCACGGGCCGGTCCAGGCCTCCCTGGTTTGACCCAGTCAGCTGTTGTGGGTAATGGGCTGGGACAGGTGGGCACACATGCCCAGCTGGCCGCCACTCCCGGCTGCTGTCTGAGGCCGACCCAGCACTGGGCAAGGGTCTGGCGTCCGGGCCACAGTATCAGGTTGCCGGCGTGCGGGCTTGTCCCAGCTCTGTGCCGAGCTAAATTTGGAGTCTGGACCCTAGCTCTTGCCCCCTCACACCGAAGTGTGGTCTTCTATCAACCTCTGTAGCTACCTTTCCAGCGATAGCCCCCTCCCCCTTATTTATTCTTTGTGGGGTTTTTTTTTTTTTAACAAATAACACATTTACAATAAAACTTCCTAGTTTACTCGGTGTTATTCCTCTGCCTCCAAATAAAACCCAGTCCTCTATGTTCCTCCAGCTTATTCCCACAGCCCCACTCCAAAGCTGCTAGTATTATTTGCTTCCATCCCCTTTCTCCTTATGCCCTCCAGAGATCACTGAAGTCAAACTTTCACCCTCAT
Source organism: Phyllostomus discolor (assembly GCF_004126475.2). Taxonomy (NCBI): domain Eukaryota; kingdom Metazoa; phylum Chordata; class Mammalia; order Chiroptera; family Phyllostomidae; genus Phyllostomus; species Phyllostomus discolor. Next base: position 4,503,294 of record NC_040915.2, on the reverse strand, counting down.
CCTTTTCTGAAATGCTGTTTTGGAAGTCACCAGTGACCTCAGCGATCCTAACTCAAAGGCAAAGGCCCCTTCTAAGGCCTCACCTCATCTGCCCTCTCTTCTGTTGTTTCCTCCTTCCTGACACCCTCTCTCAGCATTCCCCCCAGCTCCACAGCCTGCTACTGATAAGGGACTCAAGAGCTGGAAAATTTTAGTTTAAGGCAAAAAGTTATAAGCCTCATAAGTAATGTATATGGCTAAAGCTTTTGTTTCAGAAACTACAGATAAGGCCCATCCTGGCTCCTGGGAAAACAGCCAACCTCCTGGGGCACTGCTAAAGGTCACCGCCTGGGGACAAGTGGAAGCATCTGGGCCATGTGTTCCAGGGAGAGACAGGCACCACCCCGCCCCTGCTCAAATCATGGCCCTCCTCTGCTCAAACCCTCCAGTGGCTCCCACCTTTCAGAGGGACAGTCGCAGGGAACAGCTAACTGCCCAGGACAGGAATGTTGCAGTTTCTTTCACCTAATCTTCCCTGAACTTCAAAACCCCTCATCACACCTTGTTTATTCCCTGTTATAAAAACCTTGGCCTGGAAGGAAAAGAAAAGGTGGTCTGTTAGGGTATGAAGCTGCCATTTTCTCAGATCTCTGGCCATCAGAATAAAGCTCCCATAGATGTTCAATTGCTGTCATTGCTTATTGGGTTTGGTAGTGACAGGCAGCCCGAACACAGGTGTCTTTTGCGGTTTCACTACGTTCATCTCTTCTTCCTACCAGGCCCAGTCCTTGGACCTCTGTCTATACTTAGTCCCTTTTGATCTCTTCCACTTTACAGGCCTGGATGACACTTTTCCTGCTGACACCACAATACACAACCCCAGTCCAGGAGCCCTAGGATGTCTGGCTTCTACATCCAACTCCAGTGTAGCTGCTTCACCTGCATGTTCTAAGAGGCATCACACACTCACGGTGTCCACAACTCTACTTCTGGTCTGCCCCACCATGTGTTCCTCCCACAGCCTTCCCCACTCCACTGCATTTAACAGCATCTCCATCTCTCCAGGTGCTCAGGACAAAACAAGGGAGTCTGTGGAGGACAGTGAAGGCTGATGTGAAAGCACAGGTTAAGTGTCTGGCAAAGCCACACTTGACTGTTTGCATCTTCAAAGCGGAGCAAGCCAGCAGCTGAGGACAGCCAGAAGCCGTGGGGGTTAAGAAGGAATTAGATAACCTCGAGCTTCAGCTGAATGTGACTGTAACCTTCGCAGAAGACATCTTTATCATTTAGATAGCCTGGGAACAGAACAGTCTTTGCCCACAGCGTGTCCCTAAGTCTGCAAAACATCCTTGAGCTTTATGTAACCAACCCCTGTAAAATAAACGCGGAGGCCATGTTCAGGGTCATCGTTTCTCCATCAGAGGACAATACCCCACCTGGCCCCTGCTTTTCCTTAACCTGTTTGTGTTGTGTCTTTCTTAATCTCCCATTGCCCCCACTAGGGGACCTCCCCCCTCCCCCCACCGATCACAGCAGGGGTCCTCTGTGACCCCAAGAGAAAAAAACTATACACACTTCATCCACAGTCCTCGGCATGTCCTCAGCCTCTCACTCCCTCCATTGCATGATTTCCAGTGAGCAACAGTCTCTCCCCTTTTGTCCCACTCCCCCGCCCTATTGTCTCCACTCAGCTGTGTGAATAGTTCTGTTACAGTGTTATTTTTAAGTCAAATCATGGCCCTCCTTGCTCAAACCCTCCAGTGGCTCCCACCTTTCAGAGGGACAGTCTCAGTCTTTGCTGTTGTGTAAATTTCTATCCTGTTCTTCATCCCTATCCCTGGTACTAGGCCTCCCCTTCGCACTCACCTCTCATCACTCCAGCCTATGGTTTCCTTCCTGCCAAAAGCACCTTGTTAACTTTCCTGAAACACATCAGACAGCTCCTGCCTCAGGGCCTTTGAACGGCTGTTCCCTTTCCTTGGGCCTCTCCTCCAAGATACGTGTGTGACTCATTTCCCAACTCCTTCAAGTCTTCTTTCAAATGCCCCCTTTTCCAGTGAAATCTGTTTTCAGTCGCACCTTACCACCTTCTCTCGCCCAATGCTGGCTCTGTTTTCTGTCTAGCCCTGTCCTTCCTCCGGAACGCGAGCTGTGGGAGGGGACGGACTGTGGGAGTTGTGTTCACCGCTGGACCACCCATTTCCTCCAGCAGTTCTGGATACCCAGTAGACGCTCCGTAAACTGTTCTTGGATTGAATTAATTTGGACGTGGCTCGAAATTCAGATAGACAGTGGTTTACAGAGAAAAAGGCCTATTGCCTAGACCCCAGTCTGCTCCCCATCCCCAGAAATTATTAATTATTTTATACAAATATTATATATTTTACTATAGGTCTCCCTCTTTTTGTTTTATAAAACGCAGCATCCTGCATAGGGTCTTCTTTACTTTTCTTTCTCGGCTCACAGTTCATTTGAGGCATCGTGTCAAATGACTTCCCCTTCTTTTTCCACCGCCGCCTCCAGGTGTTTATACCGGCCCTGTTCTCTCCCCGGCGTCCTTCGATCGAAGTTGCGCCCCTGTAGTTACTTAGTAGAAGACTATTCGCGACATTGTCCCCTCAGGTTCGCAGCCTCTGGGACGTCGTGCCCTGAGGAAAGTGTCAGCCCACGGGTGCCCTTCGATAGGAAACTTCTAGGGAAGCAGAAGGAGAGCTGGTCTCGCGAGGAGGGGATGTAGCTCAGTGGTAGAGCGCATGCTTTGCATGTATGAGGCCCCGGGTTCGATCCCCGGCATCTCCAGTGTAGTTTTGTGGTTGCTTTTAGTTCTTGTTTGCGAAATGTAGTGTACTCACGTATCCCTGGGGGAAACCCTCAGGTCGTGGAAGTCAAAAAAAAAATTATTTGTTTACTGGTGTGGTATTGGTTAATAAATTTCAATAGGTTTAAGGTGTACAATTCTATAATACATCTTCTGTACATTGCATTGTGCTCACTACCCCCAGATCGCGGCGTTCTGCCCACATAGAGGGGTCGGCTGCGGCCCTCACACACTCCCATTACTTGACTCTGCCTTTTAACTCTAGATTAAAAACTCACAGGGTGAGCGCCCCAGAGACTTGGGGATGCGCACGTTTCCTCTTCACTCCGTGAGCTTCCCGCGGATAGTAAAGGGCTAGGTCATTGGCAACAGACAACAGAAAACGGACGGAAGTGGGAGGGAGGACCTGGTACGATCTGCAGAGTTTGAGTTTCCGGCCTTGAACTTCACACTTGGAAGTGAACGCTAGCCGAATGGCATCATCAAGTTAATACTTGTTAGTGACATGGAAAAGCCCTCAAGCCAGCTGCGCCCGGCTAGCTCAGTCGGTAGAGCATGAGACTCTTAATCTCAGGGTCGTGGGTTCGAGCCCCACGTTGGGCGGAGTGGTACTTCCTTTTACTCCTAAAACACTCATTAATTACCTGATCAACCAATCTCTGAAAAATGAAGAAATAATACAGTGAAAATTTCCTGTGCTCAATACTTTGTTTGGTCTTTTAGTGGCAATACTCTTGATCATTGAACAAAGTGAGTTTTAAAAAGCATAAAACATGCAGAACAAAATTTACCACTTTAACCATTTTTAAGTGTACAGTTCTAGCCCTCACCACAATCCATCTCAAAGTTTTTATAACTTCCCCAACTGAAACTTTTGACCCAGTAAACAATTACTTCCCACTCTTTCCTTCCCCTAGCCCCTGGCATTCCACTTTCTGTCTCTATGAATTTTACTACTCTAGGTATCTCATGTAAGACAAATCATACAATATTTGTCCTTCTGTGACTGGCTTATTTCACTTAGCATAATGCCTTCAAGGTTCACTCATGCTGTAGCATGTGTCAAGTTTTCCTTTCTTTTAAGGTTGAATAATAATCCATTGCATGTGTATACCATATTTTGTTTATCCACTCATGTATCCATAGATACTTGGGCTCCTTCCACATTTTGGCTATTGTGAATAATGCTGCTGTGAATTTGGGTGTACAAATATACATTCGAGTACCTACTTTTGCTTATTTTGGGAATATACTAGGAGTGGAATTTCTGAATATGCTATTTCTGGGTTTAACTTTCTTTGAGGAATCTGCATACCATTTTGTACAGAGGCTTCATATACACACAAAAGAAGGTTTTTAAAACATCTTTTGAGTAGGTAATACACTGTTCAAAAATTGAACTACCTATAAATATATTCAATGAAAAATGTCTAACTTCTACTCTCCCCCCCTAGATAACAACTTGTGTATCTGCACATATTCTGCCAGAATTTTGTCATGGAAGTATATTTTTATTTTCCTTTATTCTACACAAAAATATAATTATAGATCTGTTATATTTTGAAGATATTTCTATCTCAAGACAAAGTTTTCTCAATCTCTTTTTGCACCCTCTTATTGTTCTGTTGTAGATGAATCATAATTTGTTTAACATATCACCTCCTGATGGACATTTATATTGTTTCCAGTCTCTTCTTATTACAATTAATGCTGCAGGTAGTAAGCATGTAGTGTTGTCATTTTGTACTTTTGCACTTGTATCTATGAGGCAAATTCCAGAGATAAGATTACTGGGTCAAGGTATATATACTATTGTAATTAATAGAAATAAGCAAATTATCTACCAGCAGATGGGTCCTACAGCTACGGATCCTACCAGCTAATATTTCCTCCCACCAGTCCTGAACAAAATTCCATTTCTCCACTGCTTTGTTGGCAATGGGCTGCTTTAGCAAAAAATCTAAATATGTGCCTCTCCCCTCCCCCACATCCTTAAAATTACCAGGGCTCCTCACTGCTTATTCTACAAGACAATGTCAATTGCAGGGCCTGCAGGGCACAGCCTGATAGGAAAAAGAACCCTCCTTTTGCCACTCACAGGAGTATACTTTGACAAAAATTCTGAAGGTCACAGTGTCACTCTCATGTATGGTTTGTAATCTAATTCTATAGGACAATATATATTTTTTTCAGGTCTGTTTCTGTAGAGACCATCATGTTTTCTTCACTTGCAAGCCACAACATCATTGGAAAAGCCTACTCAGTTATTTCTTACTCTGCAAAATTTACTCTCTTGTACAGGAAGAATCCAACCAAATATAAGAAATTAAATTTGTATATGATTTTTTACTTGGTTGGTATCACATGAGGCATATACAAACTGTTAGATCATGCATGTAGTTTGTGAAGCAGTATTATAATAATGATTATATATAATTTACGAACAAATTATTCATCAACCATCCACTTGACTATATTCATTTGAAAACCTCATTTGAAACAGAAAATCATCTCTAAGTTTAATATATTCATGCCTATTTTCTAACAAGTCTAAAAATACTCCAGTGTCAGCTCTTAAACCATCACTGGTTTCCCTTTCTAGACTTTACCAAGTCATTCCCCCAGGGTCTGTGGGAGACATGGCCCAACCCACATCAGATGCTCATCCCCTTATTTCATTGTCATTTATATCACTTCATATGGGCTTAAAGGTGCAAGCCTCCCAGATAAAAGACAGTTCTCAATCACAAGCTGGTGTCCTGGGGAGTGTGAATTTTGGGTAAGGAGAAAGATAAAATGTCACCCAGAGCAACCTGATTCTGAAGGACTGCCTGCAAAAGGAAGAGTGGCCAAAAAGATGACCCAGAATGACCTGCCTCTTCTCTCAGTGTCAGGACTCATTGGCTGAAAATCACTGGATATTTTGGGAAACCCTCTCTGTTGTCATTTGAGATGTTTAGTGTCTAAGGGCAAGGGGAAGCCTTTTGAATATGGAAAAGAATGCAAACTTGTTCTGTACTTAATGTTCAGTGCATTACAGTTGTAAATGTTCAAACCTACACTATTCCTAACGTATTTTTAGATAAGTACAATTTTGAAAAAGACTTTATTTGTTTATTTTTAGAGAAAGGGGAAGGAAAGGACAGAGGGAGAGAAACATCAATGTGTGGTTGCCTCTCACACACCCCCTAGTGGGGATCTGGCCCTTAACCCAGGTATGTGCCCTGATGGGGAATCAAACCAGCAATCTTTTGGTTCACAAGCCCGTGCTCAATCCACGGAACTACACCAGCCAGCGCCACTTTATTCTTTTTTTGTTCTTCAGTTCCAATTGTCCCACATTCCCCTCCCCCGACTTGCTCTCCCCTGCCCGGACCCCTCTCCACAGTCAATCCGTACCCTGTTGTCTGTGCCCATGGATCTTCTATACATGTCCCTTCACTTGCCCATTCCCATTCTTCTTATTTATCCCCTCTCTCCTCCCTTCTGGTCATTGTTACTTTGTTCTTTATTTCCATGTCTCTGGTTCTATTTTGCTTGTTTGTTTTGTTGCTTAGGTTCCACTTATAGGTGAAATCATATGGTACTTGCCTTTCACCACTTGGCTTATTTCACTTAGCATAATGCTCTCTAGTACCATCCATGCTGTCACAAAGGCAGGAGTTCCTACTTTCTTCCTGCTGTGTAGTATTACATTGTGTAAATGAACCACAGTTTTTTGATCCACTCACTTACTGATGGGCACTTAGGCTGCTTCCAGCACTTGGCTACTATAAATAATGCTGCTATGGTTATTCTTAAGGTTTTAAATCAAATATTAAAACAAGGTTTTAAAATAAATAGCATTTAAAATGCAAATAGTATTTTTCTTATAAATTAGCAATTTTTGAAAAAACCCTTTCATTAAATAAGGTATCATCATGAACACCTAAGCCATTGGTGATATTTATTCTCTTAGACATTTCAAACGGCAATTACAGATGTATCTATCTAAAACCTCTTTTAGTGGGAGGAGAGGGAGGCACTGGTTAGGTCATACAGCTGGAGTGCAGAGCAGATGTCTGAACCTTCATTGCTCCTGCAGACCCCTTGCTTTAACCACCTACCCACAGCACCTAGAAACCCCAGGTGTACTGCTTATTTGCAATCTTTTTTTTAATATATTTTATTGATTATGCTATTACAATTGTCCCATTTCCCCCTCTTCACTCCCCTTCCCCACTTCACACCTCCTCCCACCCACATTCCCCCGCTTTAGTTCATGTCCATGGGTCATATGTATAAGTTCTTTGGCTTCTACTTTTTCTATACTATTCTAACGCTCCCCCTGTCTATTTTCTACCTACCATCTATGCTACTTATTCTCTATACCTTTCCCCCCTCTCTCCCCCTCCCACTCCCCTGTTGATAACCCTCCATATGATCTCCATTTCTGTGGTTCTGTTCCTGTTCTAGTTGTTTGCTTATGTTTTTGTTTTAGGTGTGGTTGTCAATAATTATGAGTTTGCTGTCATTTTACTGTTCATTTTTTAATCTTCTTTTTCTTAAATAAATCTCTTTAACATTTCATATAATAAGGGCTTGGTGATGATGAACTCTTTGAACTTGACCTTATCTGAGAGCACTTTATCTGTCCTTCCATTCTAAATGAAAGCTTTGCTGGATAGAGCAATCTTGGATGTAGGTCCTTGACTTTCATCACTTGGAATACTTCTTTCCAGCCCCTTCTTGCCTGTAAGGTCTCTTTTGAGAAATCAGCTGATAGTCTGATGGGAACTCCTTTGTAGGTAACTGTCTCCTTATCTCTAGCTGCTTCTAGGATTCTTTCCTTCATTTTAACCTTGGGTAATGTAATTATGATGTACCTTGATGTGTTCCTCCTTGGGTCTAACTTCTTTGGGACTCTCTGAGCTTCCTGGACTTTTTGGAAGTCTATTTCCTTTGCCAGATTGGGGAAGTTCTCCTTTATTATTTGTTCAAATAAGTTTTCCACTTGTTCTTCCTCTTCTCCTTCTGACACCCCTATAATTCGGATGTTGGAACATTTAAAGATATCCTGGAGGTTCCTAAGCCTCTCCTCGTTTTTTTTTTTTTAATTCTTGTTTCTTCATTCTGTTCTGGTTGGATGTTTCTTCTTCCACACTGTTGATTTGAGTCCCAGTTTCCTTCCCATCACTATCAGTTCCCTGTACATTTTCCTTTATTTCACTTAGTGGAGCCTTCATTTTTTCATGTAATTTGAGACCAAATTCAACAATTCTGTGAGCATCCTGATCACCAGTGTTTTGAACTGTGCAACTGATAGGTTGGCTATCTCTTCGTCTCTTAGTTGTATTTTTTCTGGAGCTTTGATCTGTTCTCTCCTTTTGGCCATTTTTTTGTCTTGATGCACCTGTTATGTATGAGGGATGGAGCCTTAGGTGTTCACCAGGGCGGGGCACCTTAGTCACTGTGTTGTAATGCTGTATGTGGAGGCAGGGTCCGGGAGGGAACAGTGGTGCTTGTTCTGTTCTTGCTCAGATTTCAGTCCCTTCCACCGCTTCCCCCAAGCAAACTGAACCTGTCTGGCGCTGATTCCAGGGTGAGTGGGCTTTTGTATGTTCTAGGACCCTGTGGGTCTCTTCATTGAACATTCCTGTGAAGCTGGGGGTCTCTCCATGCAACCATAACCCCCACAGGTGTTTTCAGTCAGAGGTTTGAGGCTTTTTTTCCTGGCGCTGGAACCCTGGGTTGTGGGTCTCTCTCGATCCCCAGTTGTTCCTCCCAATTTATCTGCACAAGAATGTGGGATCACCCATTCCACCAGCCACCATTGCCACAGCCTTGCTGGCCACTGCAGCCTTGCTTGCCCACTCCACAATCTGGCACTGGGTCCTCCAGCCACCGCCTTGCCACGAGTCCTCTCTGAGCGTCCGACTCTGCCCCTCCTACTGGTCTGAATGACTTGTGTCTTCTTTGAATCCTTGGTTGTCGGACTTCTGTACAGTTCGATTTTCTGTCAGTTCTGGTTGTTTTTTTGTTTTTAAATTGTCGTTGTCTTTCTTTTGGTTGTGCAAGGAGGCACAGTGTGTCTACCTACACCTCCATCTTGGCTGGGAGTCACTTATTTGCAGTCTTCTGAATGAACCTATGTGTTCATCCATCTGCTCTTAAGAACTCCACATTGAGGTCCTACTGTTTTTCTTATTGACCTGGGAGTCCTCTAAGAATCCAGTGTCCTCCACAAAGTTTTCAACCCACTTGCAAGGAGAAACAACAAATGATGGAGGTGGTGCCATCAGGATGCAGAGCCAAAGGAGGTATTTGCTGTGGCTCCTTACTCTCCAAGCTCCTAGTCTTTCCTCTGTCCTTGAACCTACTAAGCTCCCTCTTACTTTAGGTGTCTTCTCCAATATCTTTGAAAGGCTGGCTCTTTATCTTCCTGACTCAGTTCATTGTCAAATTGTTCCTGGCCCATCTCTCTAATGTTGTCATTTGCTTGCCTGCCACTTTATCAGGTCACCATCTTTAATCTTTAAGTTTTTCACGGTCCTTATGTAACGGGGTGCAGCCAAGAGGGGAGCCCCAAATAGGGATTTGTAATAGGATCTAGAAGAGCTTGGAGATAATTGGCTCCACACCACAGGGCACACCTGCCCAGAAAACTGGCAGCTGTAGCCAATTGTGGGAGGAGCCGGAAATAGGGCTGCAGAAGAAGATTGGCGCTGGGATTTAAACTCAGCAAGGCAGCCATTTGGTGTCTTTTTTGGGGACAGAATGTCTCTCTTTTGGGACTGCGTCTCTCTTTTTGGGACCACATCTGTTTAGGACTACAGGGCTTTGGTGTCTTGGTTGGGACAAGGAGGCTTGGGGGAGAGTCAGGACCATGAGGCTTTGGAAGTGCTCCCTTTTGCCACGTGAAGGGTGCTGGGAGGACTGTGTGCATTTGTGGGGAACTTTAGTTTGCATTATTTCAAATGAATAATACATTCCTTTCCTTTTCACTGATCTCTGGTATTAAGAGACATCTTTCCTCAGGTGGTGGGCAAAACGAACCCAGATAGGTGGGGAAGAACCCTCTATAGACTGTAACACTTATAACTCTGAGGTGTTTTGGCTCTTTTTTTAATCCTTACCCCAGAATATGTTTATTGATTTTTTAGAGAAAGAGGAAGGGATAAGGGGGAGGGAGAGGAGAAAGAGAGAAAGATCCACTGGTTGCCTCTTGTGCATGCCTAGATCTGGACAATGCTCCAAGCAATTGAGCCACCCTGCCAGGGCTGTGGTTATTTCTTTATCTATTTACTTGTTTGTTATTTTAATTGCCTGTCAGAAGGTAAACAGGAGGGTAGGGACCTAGCCTGTTTCTTATTGCAATGTAATGAATAAATAGATGAAGTTTCCTTTTAATAGGGGCACATCATAGGTTTGATGCAAGTGTCTCATCCATAGCAGAGCCCAAATTCATGAAATCTGTACCTATTAATATTATTTCCTAAATTTCAAAGAAATTTCAAGTTCTACAGAGTACCAAAACTACCAGAGGGAAGGGGAGATGGTCAACAGAGTAACTATAGTATAGAAGGATAGTCTGTGGGATCTGAGGACTATAAAGAATTTGGGGGGGGTTGCCCTGTGCGGGGGCAGGTAGTGAGAGGGTGGGGGTGGGGGTGGGAAATGGTGGAGGTAGAGGTAAAACAGGAATTGTGGAAAAGAGAAAATTGTTGAAGCTGGGTGATGGCGTACTTGGGGTTTCATAATACCATTCTCTCTAGTTTGTTTCTTGATAAAAAGTTTTTTTAAAAAGCAACATAATTAGTTTTTAGTAAGAAATTAAAAATTTAGGTAGAAAATTTTGTAGAGTAATGGTGTTATAGAGTGAAATATTTATTCAAAAAAAAAGTAGAGATCTAGCAAAGCTACAATTAAGTAGAACCCTCAATGTGAATGAACTCACATCCTTTAAACTATTTCCCTAGGGTAACTTGGAAATGGGGAGCCAGGGGCCTTCTGCCCCAGGTACTGCCCTGGCACCCAGATTTGGCTCTTTTCTTTTACTCTTCACTGAAAAAAAGAAAAAGAAAATGAAAAATTGAGCTCCCTGAACATGCTCTTGGATCCTAGGACAGGAAAAATTATAGCCAGGCTGGGAAATGTGCTTGCTGCCAGGAAACAAGAATGCTTTCAAATTGTCTGAGCAACTCTGGAAGGACAAAGGGGCTGAAGGAAAGGGGCCTACACTGACAAGCAGCTACAATTTCAGCCTCAAAATCAGAATAATAGTGTTATTGAAGCAAGGCGAGTATAAGAAAGCTACAAAGCTATAATGACAAGTTAGTATTAATTGTAACCCCAAAGCAGTATGACTTACACAAGCTTGTTGTCCAACCCAGCTAGTGCTTTGAGGTTGTGTTGTTTTGGATTCTTTTAGTGTCTCACAAGGAAGATGATGAGAACTCATGTTAGCTGAGGCACAGATCAAAATCTACCTGGAGAGAGTGACAGGAGTGAGTGATGGTTCTGGCCTCCCAGAGTCCTGGGGCCACCGAGGAGCTCAGCTTCGTGGGAGGGGGGTGGGGGGCAGGACATGAGACACTGTCCTGTGTCTCGCCCGCCGTGCTGTGCTGACTGGAATTTCTCCCCGTGCCCCCTCTCTTTTCCCTTCCGCCTCCTTCGGCTCTGCCCCCCATTTCCCCTACCCTGGCCTTTCCTTGCCTTCTGCATTGCATCAAAGCTTCAGTGGCCTCGCGCTCGAGCGGGACTATTGGTTCTCTCTGAAGGACACGCCACCGCCGGCCGGGACGCATTTGCCCGCCGCATTGTCCACGGTGTGGTTATTGCAACCGCGCTTACCGTCCCCTAAAAAATCTTTTGTCTGGACTCATTTCCGCCATACATTCCCAACTCATTCCTTCTTCTACTGTTTTATATTTCATTTCTCATTTTGTGGCATTCCCGCCTTTTGTTGCCTATTTATCGGCCGTGATTGCAAGACCCTTGAAGGCAATTCCTAAAGACATCGGCCAGCTTCTTTGCACCACAAACCCAGAGAGGCCGGGAGTATCCTAACTGAAGTCAACTGACAATCGGCTTGGAAAAGACAGGAATAGGGATAAAACTGCAATGTCGTGTTACGGAGACCTGCACGCGCATTCCAACAACAAATTACTGATTAGACTAAACAAGAGGAACCCCATAAGGGTACCAACTGTTTCCGTCCGGTTTCGAACCGGGGACCTTTCGCGTGTTAGGCGAACGTGATAACCACTACACTACGGAAACAGACAAGTGCAAAGGCTTTTCCTGAATCCTATAAGTATTACGTCATAGTCACCACCCGGGTCTTCCAATCTCTTCTGTCAGTTTGGAGCCTTCTGATAATATTCCCGAGTACAAATACTGTGGTGTTCGTGGGTAATAATTTTTGTCAAGCTGCAGAGCGCTACCCGTTAGTGGGTCATGAAATCAGTCACATCCAGTAATAGAAAATAAAAAAAGTAAGCAAAAGCAGCGGGCATAGCAGGAGGGAAAGTAAAATGCAGCTTTGGAAATATTTCTTAGAAAGACAGTTGCAGGGTTGAAATCTTCACATAATTTGTGCTCTATTGACAGTTACAATCTAACGAACTAAAAAACAAAATGCATTCAAAGTATATGCATATACTTTGAATATATTGAATATATTTCATCAAAATGTAAATTAAAATAGCTGTAGAGGCAAAAATAATTTTACACATGCTTCTGAAAATAACTATATTTCTTATAAATTATGTAAAATATCTATTTTAAAAGGGGAAATTGAAATGAATGAATGCCCAATTTTAAGTCAATGATATTTAAATAAAGCTAAAAGTGTTATTAAATTTTGAAAATATAATGTATTATATAAAAATAAAACTCATCGATCCTGGCATTTAATGTCCAGAAATGGGATGTTTTAACACGCTATATGAGGATCTACATATATGCAAATTCAAAAGTATCGATGGTTTAATATTGCAAATGTTTTCCCTCTATTACTCTTATTCCTGTAGACCTGGGGAGTCAGGAATTGGAATTGAGACTGAGTCCTACTGAGCAGGACACCTTTGTGGGTCTGTGACTCGGAAGCCACTTTCCAGAGCACAGGCGAGGGGACCTCTCGCCCAGCCTAGTTCAAGTCACCAGGAGCCGGCAGTGATCCCAATCCATGAATGCTTTACCATTTTCCCACAGTAGACCATAATTTAATTCTACCTATCTGTTCCTCTGACCCCCTTTTTGCACATTTCGACTCCCTTGGCCTTGGTGGAAGCTTTCCTTCTAGTTCCCCTCCTCTTCCAACTCCTCTTCCATCTACTGCAGGCCATCTTCCCTGGAGAGTCAGATCTTGGCTTACAGCTTGACCCAACCTTTATCCCGGCATCTATGGCTTCAGCAATGAGCGTTCTCCCCAGGCTTTCAGATCCACGTGTCCTTTTAGACATCTCCCAACCTGTTCAAGGTTGAACTCATTACAGTAGTATCCCTTGTTTGCACAGGATATGTTCCAAGGCCCCTAATGGATGCCTGAAACCGCAATTATGCTCTTTCCTTTACATTTGCCAAATGTACAGAAAATACATTTGGCATACCGAATTGCCAGCATCAGTATTCTTGCACTTTAGGGCTATTATTAAGTAAAATAAGGTTTATTTGAACACAAGCACTGTGACACCTTGACATTCTGAGCTGATAACCCAGATGGCTACTAACTGACTAACCTTGGGTAGCATATACAGTGTGGATACTGAGGACTAAGGGATTATTGACGTCCTGGGCCAATGGGATTGTAATGACATAAGATTTCATCTTGCTGCTCAGAATGGCCAGCAATTTACAACTTATAAATTGTTTATTTCTGGATTTTTTCATTTAATATTTTGGGACCACAGTTGACCCAGAGTAACTGAAACCAGGGAAAGCAAAACCACTAATAAAGAGGACTTCTGTGGACTTCTCTCTCCTCTGTAACTCCGTTATTAAATCACCTAAAGCAGAAACACAGGAGACCCTCTACTGCCCAAGGTACAAACCGTGCATCCAGCTCCTTCACTGGCTGCTGACTCACCCCTTTGTTAGCCATCTTTTGTCTGGACTATAGCAATTCTTCCAACCACACTTCCCTTATACCTACTACTCACCATTTCTGAAAGATCACTCTTAAATGAAAATTAGAGTGAGTCCCTCTGCCTCTGTGGCCTATCATCACCCTTCAGTATAAAGACCAAAGATCCTGCCAGGATCCTATACTTTTGCTGAACAAATGAACTGAGGAATCTGACTCCTTTGTGCCAAGAGAAGTGTGGGTCACTTACCCGGAGGGGTGCATTTCAGACTGGGCAAGCAGGAGGGGCTGCAGTGGAAGGAGGGGAGAGCAGAGAGAAGCTGGAATTGTAGCAAAAACCTCCCGGAATACTCAGATTATGGGAAGACAGGAAAGAGAACCTTATATACTATGGTTTCCCTTTCATTAAAAAGTCAGCATTTATAAAGGAGTATTTTACAGTCCCGGTGAAGGTGGTAAAAGTTTTTAAAAATTACCCTGAACCCACAATTTGCAATGGAATCCACAAGCCTTTGTGCAAGATGAAATATCAAAGTTCACACTCTTCCAGCATCAGGTTTTTTGACCCTTATACTGCAAGATAAGACCAGAGCAACAGTAACTCCCCAGAGGCGCATGAAAGAGGACTGAACTAGCAACTCTGCCTATTTCACAAACTCTAACCTATTCCAGTGCAAATTGCTCTCAGGGGGCGTCAGGATACCACCTCCAGGACCCATCCCCCTTTAGCTATCCTTCTTAGCAAGGTTAATAAACCAGCTTTATATGACCAGCAGCCTCCTCTTGTGGTTTGCTGTATATGTGGGGAGACTTCTCTAGCCGCAAAGTAGAAAATAGGCTGGAAATAGTCAACAAAATACTTGAATTTCAATTGCAGTTAAGGAAAATTTTTGTGATAAGACGTGAGGGCGCTCATGTCAGGCAGGGTGTTCCAAAATAAAGGATATTTTTTCATTCCTTTATGTGTGGGGGCAAATGTGGACGCTGCAATGTGCGAGGTTAACATCTCGCAAAAAAGAGTGACGCTTAAAATCGAGCATAAAGAAAATATAATGAAGATGAGGGTCCATTACAGTGGGGAAAACAGGCGGTGGTACTGAGAACACGGAATCTCGACCTCTATATCACCTAGTAAGGTGATATCTAGCATATCACCGGGCTACGATTTAGACTGAGGAACGTCCAGGCGGGGGGGGGGGGGGGGGGGGGGTTCTGGCGTCCCATCACAGCTTCAGGAAACTACGTGTCCTTCCCAGCGCTTCAAGTCTGGGACACACAGGCGGGTCTTCTGATAAACAGAAGGCGCTTGGTCCTAGCTGAACGTAGGCAGGCGGACTTCAGTAACGGCTGTTGGAGAGACAGACACTGGAATTTGTCCGCCGGCACCCCACCCTCACTCAAATCCCTAAGGCCGGCAAGCGCTTTAGTGTGGAGTGTATTCCAATTGGAGGTCCTTCGCTCAGCTACTGGAGATCACTTTTCTAGCTCTGGCTCTGACATAACTGGGAAGGCTTTGGTGCGGAGAGTGCAAAGTTGCTTTTGCAACGAAATCCTTTCCAAAAAGATTGCAAACGCCCAACGTGGGGCTCGAACCCACGACCCTGAGATTAAGAGTCTCATGCTCTACCGACTGAGCTAGCCGGGCGACAGGTAAGGTTATGCCTTCTGTCTCAAGAGACCAAGATTCAGATGCAGGGATACCAATATAGTTTCAGAACCAACAGTAGAGGTATTATGGACCGCCTGCTGTGCGCCTAGCTCTGTGCTAGTCACTAGGCTCCTGGATGTGGGAGACATAGCCCAGTGGGCTTCTGAGATCAAAAGATTATGAACAGCAGTCGGAGACCTAAATTTACATTGCGAGCACTCATGGAGAGCCTGCTGTAAGCTGACTCTCCTGTGGTCCCGCTTTAGTCACAAACTCCCACAAACAGACACAGATAAGACATACACATGACCTTCCTTCCGTGTAACAACCACCTGTTCTCCAGCTAATGGGATGAATTGACGGAAGAACTGGAAAATAGACCAAAAGGGATGTTTCCGCCCGGTTTCGAACCGGGGACCTTTCGCGTGTGAGGCGAACGTGATAACCACTACACTACGGAAACTCTTAGTACATAAGTTTGTCTAACACCTCCCTGAACCTACCCATAGTCCTGAATGGCGAACTAAAATGATGTCCAACTTCCATCCCTGGCTCGGGTAAACTCTGAGCCAGGGGTCTTGCGGTCACACTTCTGAGCCACAGCAGGGCTTGCAGCTCCTGGAATGGCCTAATATAGCCCATCCACGAGGATTTGCAGTTTTGGCACCATCCTCTTCAGAAGCACAGGTCCACTTGGAGTTTCTCCCTAGGCGGCGGTAAAATTATGAGTGCCCTGCCCTGACATCACACACCACCAGCACTCACTGGGGATTCTGTACAAGACTGTATCTTTCTCTGTAGTCTTTTTTAAAAATTAAAGGACACAATTTTAAAAAGCATCTGGTACTATTTCTCTCGCACAAATAATCTATTTGACATAGACCAGGGGTGTCAAACTCATTTTCACCAGGGGCCACATCAGCCTGGCAGTTGCCTTCAAAGAGCCAAATGTAATTTTGGGACTGTATAAATGTAACTACTCCTTAACTAGGAGCAAGGAGCTCAGAGCTGCTGCTGGCTGGAAACAAGGTGCTGGGCTAGATAAAACAAGGTAGAGGGCCATATTTGCCCGCAGGCCTTGTGTTTGCCACCTGTGACCTAGATGCTCATAATGACACCTTGACTAATACAGTTCTACATCTTGGATAGGATTTTCTCAAGTAAAATCAATACCACAAACCCATTATGAGCCCTTCTTCTGAGACTGAGACCCCATGAAAACAGACCTCGAGGTATTTTGGCCTTGGAGCACAAGTAGTGCACAGCTGAGAAAGTGATGAATGGATGACTGAATCAATGGCATTTAGAGATAAAAGGTTTGTGTGTGTGTGTTTTGTCTTTAAGGTAATCCATTTATTTGGTTCAAACTCAAAAGATACAGAATGATATTTACGAAAAGGTATCTTTCCTATCTTGGACCCTCGGCACTCCCAAAGAACCTCTGCTACTAGTTATTCTTCCAGAGACAAGCAACATTGATGATAGTTAACAGGTAGCTAAATCATATTATCTCACTATGTGCTAAGCAACATTCTATCGTTGTGCATGACATTAACTCTAATTCCACAATTTATTGAGGATAACAGAAACCCTTATTTTATATAAGTAACCACAGGACTATAAAAATATCAAATACATTTAACATCCCCTCTTCCTTTTTACAGATGGCAGTGCACTCTACACACTGTCAGGTACCTTGCTTTTTTCACTTAATATATCTTGAAGAGGATTCCTTTTTACTGCTGGAGTGTTCCACTATGTGACAGTGCATGTAATGTCTTGCCACTATCCCTTTGCTTATGTGTAGCTAAGAAAGTTCTTCTAAAGTGACAGTGACCAGACAGCAGTTTTTAAAATAGGTGTGAAGATGCCAGCTATAGTACAGGGGAGGGGAAGGGTCTCTGGTCCCCAGTCACCGCATTTCTTCAGGCCCCGGGCCCTGATGGTCACCGAGAGAAGCTCCAAGTCCTCAAACAACCAAGTCCTCTGCCTAGAAGGACCGGAAATACTTTAGGGCGCTCACCGAGACCCGCCCCTCCGCTTCCGGCATCACCTGTGGGGTTCTCACTGCAGATCTCTGTGTCCGGTGGTAGGATAGTGCCGGCCCAGTGCGGTCATAGCACCGACAGTGGACGACCGCAAAGGCTTCTACTGTTTCCCGAAGTTTATCCCCCTTGGCGGGAAGGGGCGTAGTCCGTCTTTCTGTTTTGTCTGTTTCTCGCTCCCCCGCACCACAGAGATGTGGGCCTCTACCGTTCAAGCTCTCTCTCCCTCTACCCAAGTGAAGGCTAGAGCGTCTCCTTGTCGCTTCCTGTTGTCCGAGGCCCGGGGCGGGAAGAAGGGAGCGTTGCGGGACCGAGGAAGGAACTCGAGGTTGGCTGTCTTGTAGGCACCGGAAGTGTTGAGAGGGAGGCCGGAAGTGAGGGGGCGGAGCCAGGAAGTGATGAGGGGAGGGGGGTTATGAGGAGGCCCAGGGAGCGTTGGGGCAGATTTGCACTCAGGGCCACCTGAGGGACTTGGCGGTAGCGCTCAGCTGTGTCCTCTCCCCTCGCAGAGACACAATTGTCGTCTGGGAGTAGGACACTGTTAAGGGGTGTGTTGTCGGGAGGACATTTCTCTAGCTGCGCTGGAGGCGAGGTGTGGAGAGGCAGGGCTGGGGGTGGGGCCGGGTCGTCAGGGCGTCTGAGAGGAAAGACCCCCACCCCCTGCCCCCCCGAACCATCTACCCTGGCTGAGTGGACACTAAGATGGCTGCCGTTGCCATGGCACCCAACCCTGTGCAGACCCTTCAGGAGGAGGCGGTGTGCGCCATCTGCCTCGATTACTTCACGGACCCCGTGTCCATCGGCTGCGGGCACAACTTCTGCCGAGTGTGTGTAACCCAGTTGTGGGGAGGGGAGGATGAGGAGGACAGGGACGAGTTAGACCGGGAGGAGGAGGAGGAGGAGGACGGCGAAGAGGAGGAAGTGGAGGCTGTGGGGGCCGGTGGGGGCTGGGACACTCCCATGAGGGATGAAGACTATGAGGGCGACTTGGAGGAAGAGGTCGAGGAGGAAGAGGAAGGTGTGTTCTGGACCGGTGGCATGGGTGGGTCCAACTGGGACAACATGGACTATGTGTGGGAGGAGGAGGATGAGGAAGAAGACCTGGACTACTACTTGGGGGACATGGAGGAGGACCTGAGGGGGGAGGACGAGGAGGAGGAAGAAGTGCTGGAGGAGGATGAGGAAGAAGAGCTAGACCCTGTCACGTCACTGCCCCCGCCTCCAGCCCCTCGGAGGTGCTTCACCTGCCCCCAGTGCCGAAAGAGCTTTCCCAGGCGGAGCTTCCGCCCCAACCTGCAGCTAGCCAACATGGTCCAGGTGATACGGCAGATGCATCCAGCACCAGGTCGGGGGAGCCGTGCAAATGAGCAGGGCATTTGTCCCAAGCACCAAGAAGCTCTGAAGCTTTTCTGTGAGGTGGACGAAGAGGCCATCTGTGTGGTCTGTCGAGAATCCAGGAGTCACAAACAGCACAGCGTGGTGCCATTGGAGGAGGTGGTGCAGGAGTACAAGGTGAGAGATGGGAGTTTAGTGGGGGAAGAAGGGAATTGGAGCTGGGAAAAGGAAATGTCTACTCCCCAAAGAACCTCATGTACTGGTGAGCTGACTGGCACCAAGGGTTAGAGAGAGAAGGATCCTGTACACAGACACAGTGAAGATCAGAGAAGACTGGCTTCCTCAAAGAAAATTGGGCAAGGCTGGTGACTGGGCAGTGTCTCCTGGGGAAAAGCCAACGGTGTTTCCCACTTTCACTGTCCCTAAGAGTAGGAGTGCAGGTGAGAGGCCCCTAGGTCTTTACCACTAGCCTCATTTTCCTTTGGGTGATCTTAAATCTATTCTCGACAGAGACCTCTACAGATGGCAAGAACTTGGGTCCTCAAAGAACAGGAAAGGGCTCTGAGGATCAGGTGCATACAAATGACTCCTAGTGTTTGACTCAGATGCTCTGCACTTGCCTTTTAGTGGGTTCCCCACCCACCGCATGATACGGCTTGATTCTCCCCCAGGACTTTTGCTGGATCTGTGGCATTCTGATGTACTGGCCAGAACTTCTTACCTTTCCTGGGTATTCAGAAAAAAGGGAGAGACTTTTAAATTAGTAGTCCTGGCTATACTCTTAATTACTTGGGGGCAAATCTCTGAATGTCTTTGAATTTTATTATCTCCAGGACTAAAAGTTAATATTTATTGAATACATACTACGTACTCCAGGCACTGTACTAAGCAATTTTCACGGACTGTCTCATTTAAAACTCAGAACAACCTTGTGAGTTTGATACGGTTTCTATTCCCATTTTACAGATCGGGAAACAGATTCAGAGAGATTTAAGTAATATACACAGGGCCACACAGCTACTAGTAAGTGATGGACTTGGTTATGACCTACCCCCTACCCTCTCTCCCACCCTTGGTCTATGCTGTTAACAAGGTCACCGCTATTTGGATGTCTGTTTGTTTGACTTTTCTGACATACGACTTCATCTGGGAGTCTGATTCTATTTTTGTTAATATCTTGCCCCCTATTTCTGATCCTGACTCTTTTTAGACACAGGTAAAGGAGAGTTGGCTGTGAGACAGCCAGCACAAATACACTGCTTAGCGAAGGCCTGGATGTATGTGAAGCAATGGGACAGGGAAGGGGAGAAGATAGCATCTCTGTGATCGGCGCAGGCTTTTTTGTTTTATGCCTTGTGTTTTCACACCACCTGATTCCTGCAGTAACCCCATGTAGATAATATAATTTCCCCAATTTTAGAGTAATGTATCTAGAGTTGTGGTATAGCTAAGACAAACCTACACCCTCTCATGAGAGGATAACTGTTCCTTTCACGTAGTGATCGTCAAACCTGGCTGGTTAGCCAGATTATTAGTGGAGGTCTTCAAAAATAAGTGAGCCTTACCACTCGAGATTTTGAATCAGTGACGAGGAAAGCATCTTTAGACAGCCCAATGTAGCATGGGACTCACTGCATTGGCAGTATCACCTGCCTTTTAGACCCCACGTTATTAGGGGAGGTTGTGAGCTCCTTTTGTCTTTCCCTTTCCCCCTCAGTTCCTAATTAACTATACCCATCAAACAATGTGTAGTCACTTTGTTCACTGGATCTCAGCGTGGAATAGCCATAGGCATTCCACCCCTTTCTCCTTCACATTCCCCTGGCAGGACTTCCAAACTCCTTCTGAAACTGGATTTTGATTTGTGTTAACCATGTCTGTTGAATGCCAATCTAGTCGGGCTCTGCAATGAATAATCTGGTGTTAACTGATCAGCAAATGTCAATGCATTAAGTTTTATTATATAGAACTAATTTGAATGATTGCCTTCTAACTTATAGGGTGTTTTACAGGCAAGTAGTTAATTCCACTCAGATACATACTCAGATACATAAACTAGCTTGGCATTGTGTTGTTTTAAAGAAATATTTCTTTATTGAATAGGAAATACACAAATGATGTATAAATAAAACTCCAAAAAAGGTAAAGGTCCTTGAAGATTTCTCTTAAATAGTACTCTATTTGGATTTCTGCTTATGAATTTTTGTCAACAATTTAGGGAAAATATTAAATGGAAAATTTAAGCATCATAAATTCTGTATTAATAGAATTGAAATTATTAACACTACTGGAGAAGAGTAAAAAGTAATATCAAAAGGCAAAATTTTGTGTAGTTTATGCTATTTTCATGTTAGAAATTGATTGTAATTTTATTATTACAGTAATTTTTTTTTCTACAACCACTTACCTGTGCAACAACTGCCTTTCGTACCCTGGGTCAGTAACTTTTTTAGTTCAGAGGTCATTGTCAGACTCTCATTGGCAGCCTAAGGCCTAAGTAGGGAATACTAGATAACATTCACTGATCTGTGGCTATATACCAGGTGTTGTGCAAAGCATATTATGCAAGTGGTAGATTATATTACTCCCAATTCTTATTTTCAGATGAGGAAATGAATCATGGCTTGTTTCAGGTCACCTGGCTGCATTTAAGATCACATTGGAGCCTAGGCTTGAGCTCTTCTGCCTTGTGTTACCCCTTCAGGAAAAGGAGAAATAAACAGAAGTAGAAGACAAAAAAATGAACAAATTGTTTAGACTTGTTTCACCCATTCTGGTGCCTCTAATAGCCCTTTTAAAGAATAAAGACTGCTATAAATGTTTGGAACACAGAGCTTAAGTGCACATTTTCATGTGAAGGTTAAAACTTTAGGGGCATATGCCCTGGCTGGTGTGGCTCAGTGGATTCAGTGCCAGCCTGTGAACCAAAGGGTCACCAGTTCCATTCCCAGTCAAGGCACACGCCTGGATTGCAGGCCAGGTTCCTGGTGGGGGGCATGCATGTGAGAGGCAATCACACTTTGATGTTTCTCTCCCTCTCTTTCTCCCTCCCTTCCCTTGTGTCTAAAAATATTAAAAAAAAAATAGGAAAGGGATTTTGTTTTTCATTTAGCAAATGATTGAGTGGGAGAGGAAGTAGCAACCTTGCCCCCAGGAACCCCTATGTGTCTTGGGGGAAGGTAGGCACACTTGTAATGATTACAGTGCCTGGGAACTATTGTAAAACTTGTGTTCATGCTCCCTGGGATCCCAGAGGAAGCTGGGGGCAGGGAGGATGAGGGCCATAGTCAGGTAGCTGGGTTTTAAAGGAAGAATGCCTTGGGCCAAGTGGAGAAGGGCATTCCCAGGCAGAGGGAAGAGCATGGATAAAGATATGGAGTTAAACTTAGGAAAAGACAAGCAGTTTTATGTGGCCAAACTGAGTCTGTAGAAGGGGTAGATAAAGGAGGGAAGGCTAGAAATGTAGGGACAGTGAGAGCCTCATATTTTGCAAGTGGTGGGAAAGGATTGATAGATTTTTATCACATGAAAATCATCAGAAAAGTGCTTAGAGATGGAAGTTATGAGGAAGATTGTTTATCAGGGGGAAGAGACCATAGGCAGCAACATTTGTGCAGAAGGACTTTGTGGTGTGGTGCTCAAGCCAGGCCCACTCCACCTCTGAGTGTGAGGCACTCTAGTCATCAGGATCCTTCCTTTAGAGAACATGTCCGGGGCTGTGGACATGAGTGCAGATGGAGGGTTGGAGCCTTTGTCATAGTATGCAGAGAAGGAAGGCAATGGGATGCTCATCTGATAACTGTGATGGGGGTCAGGCTTTGAGACCCAACCCACTGCAGGGAGGAGGGCTGAGGTGGTTCTGAGAGCAGGTTCCTCTCCCAGCCCAGGCCTTTAGCCTTCCTTTTACTGTTCCCTCAGGCCAAACTGCAGGGGCATGTGGAACCTCTAAGGAAGCAGCTGGAGGCTGTGCAGAAGATGAAAGCCAAGGAAGAGAGGCGGGTGACAGAGCTGAAGGTGGGTGGATGTCCTTGACAGGGGCTGACTGGCTCTGTAGTCAGGGCAGGGAAGATGGGCTGCCCACTCTCACAAATGGTGACTAGATCTACTGAAGAGGGGCAGCTGAGGCCTGGAAGAGAGGTAGACAGATACCCTCCCAGGGTCCTGAGGAAAGAGAAGCATCCCCAGGTCCTAAAATGGGGATGAGAGGCCTAGCTTAGAGAGGTTAGGCCACCTCACCCCAGAGCCAGTGTCCCACCACTCTGTCCGCACCATGCTGGATAGCAGAGAGCAGAAGGGGGCAAGGCAAAAGCCATATAGCAACCATCAGAGAAGCCCCAGATCCCAGGGTAGATGGCAGGTGGTAGGCAGAGCAGCCCAGAGCATGAAAGAGGCCAGGGTACCTAATGGAGGGGAGGAATTAGTGAATGTTAGAATTGTAGAGACATAGGGTCTTCTAGTCCAGTGTTTCTCAGCCTTTTTTCACTATTGCTCACCTCCCCAAGGAGTTTTTTTTAGATATTTTTTCCTCATTTCCCACCCCTCATCTCCTGTTTTTGTAAGGCCACCAGGCACTGGAATGGCCTGGTGCTGAGCTTCAGAGACCAAGTGGAGGGCATCTCTCCTATCAGACCTCTTTCCCCACCTCTTCTGTGCCTTCCCCCTGGCCAGTGGCTGGGCCTTAGCACTTCCCAGGGCCTGTGCTTGTGGCCACCTACACTTCAGGGCCTTCTGCTGCTGGCAGCTGCCTGGCACTGAATGGTGGCATCTGGGTCTGGGAGTTGGGGAGTCATCTTGCCTCTAACCAGCTGCCCAAATTGAGACTTGGGGTCCCTGATGTGCAGAGAAAGTGTAAGGATCTGTGTGTCACTGGGACAGAGGGAGAAACTGACTTTTTCCTTCCCCCACTTGGCCAGTCAGGACTTCCCTCCCCACTCTGGCCTGTCACTCTTTGTCCCAAGAATGTCACCAGCTGATGATATGTGGACAAAAAGTGTGCCCACCATTTGGGATTGCCCAATCCAGGCAAATGGGATGGTCATAGACAGATATTTTTTCTTATAATAGAAGTACCTACCTAATAATAATCTTAATTTTGCCTCTTGGCCCTTAAAGCATGAGATATTATCTGTCCCTTTACAGAAAACGTTTGCTAATTCCTGATGGGGTGGGTGACTTTCCCAAGGTCACTAGTGTGATAGTCAGGACCCTAACTTCATATCTTGATTCCTGAATTTTTGTTTATTCATTCCAAAAAATTCTTACTAAGCACCAATTCCATTATGGGCACAGTGACAAGGTCCAAGGATCTTGTGGCAAACGGAGCTTACAGTGCAGTCGGGAGGAGGGGAAGAATATTACTGGGTACTCCAGTGTAAACTTAACATTTGAAATTGAGAGATATGCCATGAGGAGACATTGTGATATTTATGGGAGTGGTCCTGATTTAGATCTGGAGGGGAGGGAAAGCTTCTCTCAGGGATTATTTAAGCTGAGACCTGAAGAGTAAGTCAAGTTAGGTAGTCAAGGTAGAGATGAGTATTGCAGGCAGAGGTGGGTGAGTTTTGGATCAGTGTGCTGGGGTTGGGGAAGTGAAGCCTGATAAGGCCGGGAGGTGGGGAAGGGGAGAGGTATCTCTTTCCATTTGGGATGTAGGGCTCCTTTGTCTTGGATTGAGAGGCAGCAGTTGCAAAACTGGGGGTTTATGTTTCTGTGTGTTGAGGTGGTATCTACCATCCCCTTTGCATCATCCCAGAGCCAGATGAAGTCAGAGCTGGCAGCTGTGGCCTCAGAGTTTGGGCGGCTGACAAGATTTCTTGCTGAAGAGCAGGCAGGGCTGGAGCGACGCCTTCGAGAGATGCATGAAGCTCAGCTGGGGCGTGCAGGAGCAGTGGCCAACCGTCTGGCAGAGCAGGCGGCCCAACTGAGCTGCTTGCTGGCCGAGGCCCAAGAGCGGAGCCAGCAGGGGGGCCTGCGGCTGCTCCAGGTGAGCAGTGCCCCCTTCCCTGTCTGCTCCCGAGCACCCTGTGTTTGCTTTGTCAGGCATTGCTTTCCAAACACCTGTCTATGGCTTCGTTTTCTCATTGGGAGGAACGCACAGGGATATCACCTGTGGCAAAAGATAAGCGTTATTGTTGAATGTGGTGTGTATGTGATCATACCCAATAAAAATAAAGAAGATTCAGTTGTAGAAGGAGGGTCTCAAATGAGAATCGAGGAAAGACTCTTTGATGGTGACATCCTGAAAAAGATGACCAAGTCATATTGTGAAAATTATTTTACTGGGGTTGAAAATTCTGTTCCTGGGCTCACGCAAGATGAGATGAGTTAGGTGTGCTGAGGCAGAGGGATGACTGAGATGGATGCATGTTTACTGAGAGTCCTGAGGTGCTTTTTCTCACTCCCTGTTTAAGTTCAGTCTTTCTCTGGCTGGAATCAGAGTGGGAGAAAGGACCCATCCCTGCTCAGCTGACTCTCTCTTTGTCTCTTTCTCCCTCTCCTTCTTTGTGTTTGTTATTCCCAGGACATCAAGGAGACTTTCAATAGGTGTGTTCCCACCCTTTATCCTTTGTGACCCAGTGGCCTATGGTTCCCCATCCCCACCTCTTTTGGCTGTCCTGCCCCTCTCCTTCCTTCCCCAGGACCCGAATTTCTGCCTCCTGTATCCTTCTCTCCTCCTCCTCAGCTTCTGTTCTTCCCTCTGGGAATATCATGGTCCCACCCCCTGCCTGGTCCCCTTCCTCCAGGTGTGAAGAGGTACAGCTGCAGCCCCCAGAGATCTGGTCCCCTGACCCGTGTCAACCCCATAGCCATGACTTCCTGACAGACGCCATCGTGAGGAAAATGAGCCGGATGTTCTGTCAGGCTGCTCGAGGTAGGGAGGTCACCTGGACGACCTTCCTTTGCCTTTCCCTTCACAGACCTGAGATTGGGTTCTGAGGGAAGATGGGCCCCAGGGGAAGAATGGGGGCAGAGATGGAGCAGGCAGCAGGTAGGCCACCCGGGGCTACAAGCCAAGACTTCTTTCCTAGCCCAGGTAGGTATTGGGGGTGAGGGCTGGCAAGAAGAGCCAGGGCCAGAGGGAAGACCTGTCCAGTGTTCTGGAATCAAGAGTGGGGAAAGAGGTGGAACCCTTAGGAACCTGAGCCTGGCCTCTAGGAATGGTGGGGAACTGAGGATAGCGGGGGGTTGGGGAGGTGAAGGGTGGGGGAGGGCATTAGAAGAGGCCGAACCTTGGCATGGGCTGATCATGGGGAACAGTGGGCCGATCCCTGGCGTATTTGTCCTCCTCCCTCCCAAGTGGACCTGACGCTGGACCCTGACACGGCTCACCCGGCCCTGATGCTGTCTCCTGACCGCCGGGGTGTCCGCCTGGCAGAGCGGCGGCAGGAGGTTGCTGACCATTCCAAGCGCTTTTCAGCCGACTGCTGCGTACTGGGGGCCCAGGGCTTCCGCTCTGGCCGGCACTACTGGGAGGTAGAGGTGGGTGGGCGGCGGGGTTGGGCGGTGGGTGCTGCCCGTGAATCAACCCACCATAAGGAGAAGGTGGGTTCTGGGGGTTCCTCCGTGGGCATCGGGGATGCCAGCTCTTCCTCACGCCATCATCATCGCCGCCGCCGGCTCCACCTACCCCAGCAGCCCCTGCTCCAGCGGGAAGTGTGGTGTGTGGGCACCAATGGCAAACGTTACCAGGCACAGAGCTCAACGGAGCAGACACTGCTGAGCCCAAGTGAGAAGCCACGGCGCTTTGGCGTGTACCTGGACTACGAGGCTGGGCGCCTGGGCTTCTACAATGCCGAGACTCTGGCCCATGTGCATACCTTCTCAGCTGCCTTCCTGGGCGAGCGTGTCTTCCCTTTCTTCCGGGTGCTCTCCAAGGGCACCCGCATCAAGCTGTGCCCTTGATCAGCCTGCCACCCGCAGGGGCCCCTCTGGTCAGCACTGGTGGGGCGGGTGGTGGTGGAGGGTGGCCCGTAAGTTTGGGGGCTCAAAGGCTCCCAAAACTCTTACTGCATTGCTTCCTACTCTTCCTTGACCCCAGGACCCTGCTCTTCTCCCTCTAGGAGCCTAACGAACCCTTCTGGCCTCCAGCTCGGCCTCCTCTCACCTACTATCTGTCCAACAGGTCTGCATGGGTCCCTGATAACAGCTGCTTGGTCTTCCCTCCCTCTATGCCCAGGGCCTGAATTTGAGTAGGGGAGGGGATATTTAATTTCATTAACTTCCCTTTCCCCACCCCTGCTTTTCAACCTTCCTGTGAGTTCCCAGGCTGGAGGATTTGGGCAAGACTCATGACTACCCGTTCCAATTATATTTTCTGATCCAAGTTTTAGCTAAGGGATTTGGTAGCTTTCTGGGGGGAGGCAGGCTGGACTAAGGGTAGAGCTGGATAATAAAGAACCATCTACTCTCCGGGGGAAGGAGGGATTCTAAATTTTCTTCCATCCCCAATTTCTACCTCCATAGACTGGCCAGAATTTAGCTTCAATGAGATCTGGAATGGTCGACATGATTGAAACTACATCTCCCAATAAATTATTTTCTCCCCATTTTTTCCAGCACTTAATGTAGGAGCAAAGCTCACCCTACCCTTTTAACTGCCAGGCTCCTTTCCCCTTTGTTCAGTAGTTCCTTTTGTCATTCTCCATCATCTTCATGTCTTCAGTTCCATTTGATGAGCCCTGATGGGGAGCCTGGGGACCAGGGTTTGGATCCCCATGAGGAGAGCCTTGGGTATAATCTATTTTTCTAGTAACCCTTTGCCTTGTCACTTACCAGCTTTTGTCCTGTGCTTTGATGGCCCAGGTCAATTTATGTTCCTGGGGAAAAGGGAAGTTGGGTTGTGTTGTGGAAATAAAAAGTTTTATTTGCTGCTTTTGTGGAGTCTGTTCCTTTAGATGAACAGAATCTAAAGATACAACCTAGAAGCCATTCCATTTCTTCCATAGTAAGCCAGCCCTCCACTAAATTGAGGTGGTTATTACATCTGTCACATCTGATTAGTGCTGTTAGGCATGAGATCCTAGTCTCAAGAGACTGGGGTATAAATCCTACCCTTCCCATTTGTAAATCCAAATTGATAGGTACTCTTCATATTGTATTTGACTTCATTCTCTTGACTCCTACTGCTCTGAGGCTTTTGGGACAATGGTTTCCCCAAGAATCCCCACACCTGTGGCTTTCAGGCCCAGAACCTAGAACACATTTCCAAAGTTTCTGTAGTGAATTATTTGGACCTAAAGCCAGAGACACCTTGTTACCATTAGTCAAGGAGGAAATAGGTTTGTACAGGCTACTTCAACATGCTATCATTTACCCAGCTCTGATTGTAAATACAACTGTATCACTCTACAAATGCTTTAAAAATCCTGAGGACGTTATTTCTCATTGCTTCTAGAAGGGAGAAAGACAAACATTGATGAGTTGCTTCCCCTATACACCTGGGCCAGGAATCAAACCCACCTTTTGGTTACTGAATGACACACCAACCAACCAAGGCATACAAGCCAGGATTCTATACATTTTTAATCTAATTACAAGAGTGAAATGATATGATTAAGCAACAATTCTGGTGTGTTGCCCTGCCTTAACTAAAAAAATTCCATTTTAATAAGACGTCCAAATTTGATGTAGGCTATATGCTACCCTTAACCTGTTGAGTTCCACTAAGTTTTCTGCATTAGTCTTTTTGGAGGAATAACAAAATGCACCTTTGTTCAATTTCTTAGGTGTAAAGAGAGTTGTACCTGAGGATTCTGCTAATTTTATTTTTTTTAAAGATCTATTTTTAGAGAGAAGGGAAGAAGAGGGAGAGAAACATCAATGTGTGGTTGTCTCTCACGCACCCCCAACTGGGGACATGGCCCGTAACCCAAACATGGGCCTTAGACCAGGCATCAAACCAGTGACCCTTTGATTCACAGGTGGGTGCTCAATCCACTGAGCCACACCAGCCAGGGCTCTGCTAATTTTAAAATGATTGCAAACAGTGTGAATAATCAGTCCCTTTCACAAAACACTCTCCAAGCTTAAGGGAGGCCCTGAGACTCTGTATCTGAAACAGAACACTGATGAGGGAACCTAACGAGACTGACACCCCCCCCGACCCCCAAAGCCTTGTTTACTTGGTCCAGGTATCCAGTCTGCTAGTATCTGAACCTGTAAGCAGCACAGCATAGGAAGTAGTCTTTTTTCCCCTAACCAGAGAAAGACATTTTCTACAAGTCAGAAAACCAGGGTTTTTTTTTATTTTTAAAGCTCTGCCAGGTATTTCTAGCGGGTGCCGATGGTCACCTGCCACACTCGCACCAGGTTGTCTGTATAGCCGGCAAAGAGAGTCTGCAAAGGAGAAATGATGGTGGTTAAGTCAGAGCCGGGGAACTCTGCAGTCCCACCAGTGCAGCAAAGATGGCCTTTAAGATCTCCACTCTTCTTTCTACCTGATCATGGGTGATTGCTCCTAGAGGAAGCAATACCTGGTGTATAAGGATTCACATGCTTGTAAACTTGTCCAAGTTAACTGAAGACACAAGTAATCACTGCCCTCTAGACCATAATCTGCCCTCCAAAGCAGGTATACACACTCTATGTTCACTGGCACAGCTAAATAGATGCCCCCCCCCCTACCCATTATCCCAATGTCATTTTACATCAGAGATGCTGGTCAGGACTGGCAGACGAGACACACCCACTTACCTGGCCATCAGCCGACCAGGCCAAAGAGGTGCACTGGGGTGGTTCTGCCTTGCTGCTGGTACTGATAACTTCTTGCTTCAATTCATCTACAATGATTTTGCCCTCCAAGTCCTGGGTAAGGAAACTCTTAGCACTTTAATGCCATTGACACTAACCCTCCCTCCTCCTCCAAAAGCCCCTCAGTGACTTCAAGAGGATTTTTTGGCACCCCCCCCCCACCATATTTGGCAATGCCTAGAAGCATTTTGGGTTTGTCACTATGGGAAGGAGTTTGCTAGGCATCTAGTGCGCAGTAAAGACCAGGATGCTGCTAAACATCCTAAAATACACAAGACTGTCCCCTGGCCCATAAATTATTCAGACCAAAATGTCAATTGTGCTAAGGCTGAATAAGCTATTATAACTGGTCGTCCTTTTTCAGAGACAAAGAGCTCCTAATCAAACCCAGGAAATTTTAACTAGCTTTTCCTGAGTCTCCACCAACACCCTGACAGGAGTTGTTCAGGAAAACCACAATGTTGTCAGGGCTTACAGAATACAACTATGTACCTGGGCTCAACTGCAGCCCATACTTACCCAGATCTTGATGCTAGGGCCAGTGGCAGCACAGAGCCAGTAGCGATTAGGGCTGAAGCACAGGGCATTGATGATGTCCCCACCATCAAGTGTATAAAGGTGCTTGCCTTCGTTGAGGTCCCACAGCATGGCCTGCCCATCCTGGGAGAGAGGAAAAGTTAGTCAGAACAATGTGACCTCTTCCAGATGGCAATTCCAGCTGCCTAAAGATTATCTTAATCCTTAACTATCTGTGCCCCTGTACCCTGAACTTCCCCAAAACTAATGACTCAAGTACCAATACTTACCCCTGTACACCTTTAACACACCTCCTAACCAATCCTACCAAAAGCCCATGACTTCTGAATCACTATGATCAGTTTGGAAAACAAGATCCTGATCTCAATAGTTTTAAGAAACCAGCTTTACAGAAGACAGTCTTCTTCCTTTAAACAGTATACCTCATCTGTCAATTCCAGAAAGTCATCTTTAGAAATGTTTATTTTTGAATTGCTATCTCATTATCTTAAATATTCTTTCTAAGACCCCATCCCCATTGAGTAGGAGCCTCCTAGCTCCTGAGTACCTTGCCTCCAGAAGCACAGAGGGATCCATCTGGAGAGACAGTCACAGTGTTCAGGTACCCAGTGTGGCCGATGTGATTGGTCTTCAGCTTGCAGTTTGCCAGGTTCCATACCTAAATTGGTGGGGGAGGTGGGCGGTGGGGAGTAGGAGTAAAGAAACTGGCTCTAGATCTGCCAGAGCCAGAAGGGCTC
The DNA here is from genome assembly GCF_004126475.2 of Phyllostomus discolor. NCBI lineage: Eukaryota > Metazoa > Chordata > Mammalia > Chiroptera > Phyllostomidae > Phyllostomus > Phyllostomus discolor. Next base: position 4,472,381 of record NC_040915.2, on the reverse strand, counting down.
AAGTCAAACAGAAAGGGTTTTAAAACCCTGTTTAAAAGCATTTGTGGATAGCATAGCCAATTAAACAAAAAATCCAGCAGTAATCAAAAGAGCTAAAGAATTTGTCTTGGCAATTAAGATTTAAACAGGTAACAACTGCTTTATTGCCTTAAAAGGAACTCAGGCTCATCAATTAGCTGCTTTAGACCAACTAGCAAGAAGAAACACGTAGAACGAGGAACAAAACTTTCAAAGTTGGAGCCTATGAACGCATGGGAGGGAGACAGTGGGAAAACATCCCAGAGAGCGAAGGCCCTGGCTCTAAGCTCACCTTGACCAGCTTGTCCCAGCCACAGGACACGATGATGGGATTACTGCTGTTGGGCGAGAAACGGACACAAGACACCCACTCTGAGTGGCTCTCATCCTACAGACGAAAAGGAAATTAGGGAAAACCATCTTATCCCATCAACCTCTAGACTGCCACCCCTTGGTTATAATGACAATCTTCAAGATCAGTGAGGCCCGAAGTCACTACATTAAGGGTGGGAGGGAGAGAACCTTTACGTGTCTTTACTTTACCTGCACAGTGTATTTGCATACACCCAGAGTATTCCACAGCTTGATGGTTTTATCTCGGGAGCCAGAGACAATCTGCCGGTTGTCAGAGGAGAAGGCCACACTCAGCACATCCTTGGTATGGCCTACAAATCGGCGTGTGGTGGTGCCCCTGAGAGGAAGGACTTGGTCACTGTCTAGAAAGACTTTTCGAGCATTCTTCCAGTTAGACTGTTTCCTTGGCCTTATTCCTGCCCCAGCAGAGTTGCACTTACTCACACAACCCCGGATGTGGCTCTAATCATAGCAGGATGAGAATATGCCAGAGGATCCTTTCAGAATTGCAGGACATGTCCTCATTCCCACATGGGGATTGGCCGACAATGTCACCTATCATCACCAGGATCTTCCATTATGCTTGACTATCCAAAGACTGAGCTATCAAGATACAAGCTGTTCAAACTCCTGCCTACTCCCAATGGCAGTATCTGGCAAAACTGCTCAGCCAGACCCCTCATCAGCACTTCTGCACAACTAACTGAAAGCAAAGAGGAGGGAGGCCAAGCAACCAACGACTCTCTCTAGGTGCTCTCTTGAGTCACAATTCCCACAAGGGAACTGATGGCCCAGGGGAAACCACCTCCCAATAGCATCTCCCTCATTTCTGCTCAGCTTTCCCCCAATGCCCCAGAGCTAAATGAGCAGCTACTTGCGTTGTAAGATCCCAGAGGCGAAGGGTTCCATCCCAGGAGCCAGAGAGGGCAAACTGGCCATCTGAGGAGATGACCACGTCACTAACAAAATGTGAGTGACCTCGAAGAGCACGCTGTGGAATGCCATAGTTGGTCTCATCCCTCGTCAGCTTCCACATGATAATGGTCTTGTCTAAGGGTAAGTAAAACAAATAAAACCCAGTGAGGAAGCCCACAGGCCATTTGCTCGTCTACCGGATAATCCAGGATGCCTCAAGGTCGTTGGTGGGTCTAGAATGTAACAAACAAGGACACTCAGGGAGGGAGGGAAACTGCAGACTGTAAGAGCTTCAACAGCCAAGGCCAAGTGACTATTCAGAAGAGAAACTAAACGGGAGGTTGAGAATTTACCTCAGGTGCGCAGAACTTTACCCTAGATTGAGGATGCCCTTTTCTGAGACACAGACCAATTCAACATCTATTTAGTCTTATCTGACCTCTAATGCAAAACCCAGCAGCTTGAATGTGGGAAACCTACTTGAGGGCTGCCAAAAGTGCTGGAATTAGGTCGTTTTACACACTACAGCATGGATGCTTTCACTAAAACGTGTTTCACTCAAGCTTTCCGATTAGCGCCAGGCACGAGCCCAGCCTCAGACCATCTTTAATTGTGTGGGCGCAACCTCCGGAAGGAACATGAAGCTTCCCAAAGCAGTCAGGTACAGAGATAATAAGGAAAACCGAACACAGAAAGGGCAGGCTGCGGCCAGCCAGGAGTCTAGTTACGTTCGGTCCCCTTGGAGTCCACCCACTTCCCATTGAGCACAGGGCCGGGCAGCAACTCAGAAACAGCCTCTGGTTCTCAGCACGGGCACTCAGATGGCATGTTGGTGTCATCACCGCCTCACCCGACTCGTAGGCTCCTGGGCAAACTTTAACATACCTGCAGTGAGCTGAGCAAGAAATAAAAAGGCCCCCCAACCCTGCAACCCTTCTGGCAGCCACTGGCTGATCTGACCTACGTCTCGATGTGTGCATCCCAGCTGAGGCCTAGGCAAAGGTTACATATCCAACTTACACCCAGAGTTTTCCTAGACGCCAACACGCGTGCAACCCCCTTGGTCGCCAATCCTGACCCGTATCTCAGCCCGTACCTCGAGAGGCGGACAGTATCATGTCCGGGAACTGGGGAGTAGTAGCAATCTGGGTCACCCAGCCATTGTGGCCCTTAAGGGTGCCACGAAGGGTCATCTGTTCAGTCATGGCGGTGGCGGGTGCGGGTGTCGCCGCAGCGACGACGATGGACGTGGATCCCTCAGAGAGAAGTGCAGCACGACCGCTCGCGCCGCGGCCCTGCCGAAGAAAAGAGAGAGCTAGCCTCCGCCGGAACCGGAAATACCCGCCCTCCCTTGTAAAATGGTGGCCCCCATGACTCACTTCTGCCCAAGATGGCGGTGCCATGTAGTGCATAGGACAAGGTGAAATGACAAGACCTCATAGTTCCCTCGCAACACAGCATAATTTTGTAGGGCGTACAAATATATTGTGAAACCAACACTACCCTGTTTTAAAAGCCTCCTCGAACGTTCACTGGGACGTGAGGTCTAAGCAGCGGAAGAGGGAATGTGCCGGGTAAGTACTCCTGAGGACCGCATAGCCCCGCCCTATCAGCTTGGTGGCTCAGAGGCTAATGGTGGACAGTACGGAAAAATAAAGTATCACGTTTTTATTTTTTCACATTTTTTTATTCAAGTACAGCTGTCTCCATTCCCCCCCCCACCCCCACTACCACTCCCTCTCCATCCCAGCCCTGCCCACACTGTCTCAGGACATTTTTTAATATGAACTGTCTCAGGAGAACTGGTAAACCCTAAACGATTTCCATGCGCGGGGTGCGGCTCTTCCCTGAAGAGGTTTATGTTCTGGTGGTTTGGGCTGCGGCACTCTAAGCCCAGAAGTACGTAGTCAACGCCGGACCAAGGCGAGAATTGGTTACGGAGCCGGAAACGCGGGCTGAACCAGAAAGCAGTCTGTGGGCTGGGGACTGCCACCCGCTCCCGCCGCCGCTAGAGAGCGGAGAGCCGTTGCAGAAATTGAAAGGCGCCTGTGGGAACTCGGGTCGAAAGCCGCCCCCGGGCCTAAACACCAGGCAGAAAGGCCCAGAAGGACATGCCCCCGGACAGGTCAGCAGTCCAATGTGGTTACCTGGCTGCCTGCCGGCCTCCCTTTGAGCTGCTTGGCGTGTGAATGGGTCTTGCAAGCCCCTGATGGGAGACGGTGCTGGCCGCATTCCACACAATAAAGGGCGGGGCACACATCAGGATGACGGCGGCCGTTTCTAAGCAGAATTCAGGGAGAATTACACATAAGCATTTACTTTTCTTGTAACATGCGTTATCTGTAGTTTCAAATCTGTGAAGTGAGGTTGGAAATTATGGCACCCACAACAATGCTTGGCAGATTAAATGCGCACAAGTCACTCAGGGAGCACCTCTTCGGGACCAGGCTCTGTTTTAGGTCTTGGGGCAGTGGGCATGGTTTTTGGAGTTAGATGGGGCTGGGGGAAGGAATGTTGGGGCGAGTTGGAGCAAAGACAAGGGACGGACTCCTGTGGATACAGGGAGGGAGTAATTTCCCATTTGGAGGGAAGGTATATGGGAGGAAATGTGTCCGTAGGAAAGCTGGAATGTTAGAGATGCTGAGGGAGAAAATGAGATGGAGGTGAAGGGGCATTGCAGACTTGGGGAAGGGCCTTGGCAATGAGTGCCGGATGGCCTTTTGGGAAGGAAAGAAGTTAGGTGAGGGGAAATGGCAGAGCTGCCGTGGGCTATGGCTGCTCAGGTGTGCGGATGTCTCTCCCTTGAGAGCACCTGCTCTCCTGGTGTCTTGCAGTCGCCCCTGCCTTCCTCAGGGCTCTGTTCTGACTGTGCTTCTCCACAGCTTGATGACTCACCTAGGCAGCCATCTGCACCCCCAACTGACTGCCCTTTCACTTTTGTAACACTGCACTGCCCCCCAACCCACATGTTTTGTTTCTCCTGTGGTCTAGTCCCTGCTTTCACCCACCCAAATATCAGCCTGCTGCATGACTCTGGTCAGACCAGCAACTCCATGTATCCAGGTTTGTAGATGTGCTTGGTCTGTACACAGCAGAGAATTTCCCCTCTGCCCTCCAGAGCACTTGCCCCTCCACCTCCTATCTCCACTCCCCAAAAACATCAAAGCTGAAGTCACATTATATTTTCCCCCTTGAGAAACCTTATTTGGTTCTTGAACTTTGACCAGGGCATTCCTGTGGAATTGGTATCCCTGAGGTAGGGCCAGGAGTCCAGGTTTAAAATGAGCCTCCCAGGTCACTAATGTATGCTCAAGGATGGGACCTTGCTGCACTGCCAGGCCCTTTTTCAGAAGCAGCAGTCCGCAGGCTAGCCCCCTCCCTCCCTGTGTCTTCCCTGATAAGGAGAGCTAGACTGTGACCACAGTAGGTGCCTTTGCCCTAGAGTCCACCATATCCAAGCTGGTGATGCCAATGTAGGAGAGGGAGAAATGGAATATAGTGGACTTTCTGAAGAACCAGAGCCTGTAGGATTTGGGCTTTACACTTCGGAATTTTCCTCCAACCACTGCCTGACCTCTCACCTCAGAGGGGATGCCAGTAGGCTACAGTGCCACCGCAGCACGATCCTGAGCCAAGGGAGGTATTTCCTCAACCTTGAGGACCATTTTGAGTGTAGCTAGGAGAAGGGACAGGGCTGAAGCATCCTTTCTCACTCAGATCCGGATGGAGTTGAGCCCTACCCACACCTGCTTCCCTCAGGCACCACATGGCTCCCCACTAGGCATACTGGCTCCCACCTGGCCCAGTTCAAGGGCCCACCTGGACTCCTCACTCCTCCTAACCAGGAATTGGTGGATCTAATTTTTGTCAGCAAAGAGAGCTCAGCTTCTTCCCGTAGGATGGTGTCCCTCATGTGTCTGAGAATCCAGCTGTGCCTCCAACAAGCCTACGACCTGCCCAGGCATGGCCTTCAGTTCTCTTCTCATCCAGAGTGTAAACTTTTCTCCAGCCCCTTGGAGGTGGAAGCTTGCTGAAGGCCCCACCTGGCCTTTGGGGAAGATTCAGACTATCTTCAGAGCTCCCCCACCCCCAAACACCCATAAAGGCAGAACCGTTCTAGGCTGGGCTGAGCCCCACCACTCCTAGTGGGGAATTCATAGGGGTCTCATCTACTTCTTGTTGGAGCCCCTGGGCTGCCCTCTCTCCCATGTCTCCATGGGTACCACTTCCATTTCACACAAGGTAAGAATCTCGAGACGAGATTGGAGAGGTTCTTGTAAGGAAGTCTGCCTCACCATTTCTTTTGTGGAGGGAGACCATAGTACCTGCACAGCTAGTACAGCTGGAAAGAGCCTCTTGGGTTTCTTGCTGGAGGCCCAAGATCTCTCCTCCAAGGAGCAGGGGCCTTCAGCCCTCCCTGCCAGCATTCAGGTGAGAGCTATTGTAGGTGGTAGGCACAGTGCTGAGGTAAAGGAAGGTCCCCTTATCCTACCTTCCTTTTCTTAGTTAAATCGACACTTCTTTAAGGTCTCAGCTCAGGTTGCCAGCTCAAGGAAACACTCTGTGACCTCAGGTCTCAGCCAAGCTCCTTTATTTCACACCCTCATAGTGTGCTGGTCCTTCACAGCATTTAGCTCTATTTGACATTGAATATCTCGAGGCCCTCCTCTCAGTGCTCTGAGGACAGGGACTGGTCTGTTTCTGCTCACATATTGCATTCCCAGCACAATGTAGAGGGTTCAGCATGTGGAAGATTCTAATCTTGGGGGCCAGCCTCAGACTTAGTAAAGGGCAAATAGTTAACAGGAGGGAAGGATGTTTCAGGAAGGAGGTGCACAAGTGGTTTGCATGCAAAAGTTTGGGGAGATGGTTTTAAGAGGGTACCTTAGGAGAGAATGAAACCCACGGTGGGCAGGGAACCCTAGTCCAGAAGGAATTGACTGCTAAGGAATTCGGATTTTTGTCTTGAAACCTAGGGACTTCTCTGGAGGCTTCTCATCCCTTTCCTGCCTAGGCCTGAGTTTGTAAAAGGCATTTGTTGTCACATTGGAGGCTAGGCTGGAGTGAGACTAGAAACAAGAAGAGTTCTAAAGCTTGACAGGAGGGTTTCTAGTAGGGTCACGAGACTCCTATAAAGGCAGGGTCTGAGGACTTATCAAAGGCCTTATGAGTGAGGGGTTTAACATCTCTTACAGTCTCTCTCTCCTCCCTAACCTGCCTTCACTCCAGAGCCTAGAATTGGACTGTATATAGGAATTATTTAATGATTGGGGCCTAAAGAATTAAGCTCAAAAAGGTGGTGACAAGGAAATATAGGAGTATAATTATAAGTCCTGTTCCATTCTTCCTAGTGAGAGTTGGGGATATGGCATTAAATCAATGCCAGGAACAGATCTTACAAGAAATCACATGGGGTTTTTTTGTTTTTGTGTGTGTTTTTTATATATATAAAGATTTGGTGTTCATCTTAGGCAGAAATCTGAGTTCTAACAGTCCCTGAGAAGGCAGACCTGAAGGCGTTCTTCCCCGGGAGATGGACTGTGGGAGTCCCCAGGACTTGCATGCTTAGCTGATGTGCAGTCAGAAGCTGTAGAAGTGGGCATGGTCCAGGTAGGACTGTAAGACATGCAGGGAAAAGGCAAGTTTCTGGCCTTGTGCAAGGATGTAAAGCAGCATTCAGTGGTAGAGAAAATAAAAGCTGACCCGAGGTGCCTTTTCTGAGCTATTTACCATGAAGAGAATTTCACATGGACTAGGGTCAGGAGAATGTGTTGAAATGGAACCTTGAGGCTGATTAGCTTTCCACAGATATGAGGGCTGAGGAGGAGACAGTCCTCTTGGCTCACACTTGGGTTACGAAGCCAGAGCCTGCTGAGGACCACCCTTTGCTGTACGGGAGAGGGAATTCTGTATAGGAAGGAAATAGTTAGACAAAAGGGATATGTAGCCTCCAGGAAGCCTCTTCCATGCCACCTGGATCCTTTTTTATCTTTGTGGGCCCTGCCGGGAGCCAAGTGGAATTGTCAACCAGAAGGCTGAGACTAACTCTGGGTCCAAGTGGGTCAGGATGATGGAAGAGGTTAGCAAGACCTAAGTATGAACCTCAGTAGGTAGGATAGCTATGGAGGAAGGAGCCTCCCTGTTCTTTATAAAGATTTTATTTATTTATCTTTAGAGAGATGGGAAGGGAGGGAGAACAAGGGAGAGATACATTGATTAGTTGCCTCTCGCACATCCCAACTGGGGACCTGGCCCACGTCCCAGGCATGTGCCCTGACTGGGAACTGAAGCAGTAACCTTTTGGTTCATAGGCCAGTGTTCAACCCACTAGCCAGGCTCTCCTTGCCCTTTAATATAAATCCCTGAGGTGTCCATTTTCCCCCTTTGGGAGAGTGAGAGGTGGGATAAAAAGTGCTAACTTAAAGGCCATTTCCTTCTTTCTTTGCAAATGTGATAACAGGAGCCTTGTTGCTATACTTTTCACAAGCAGAGAAGAGCCATTTTTTTCTAAGCACAGATTTCTCATGTTGTACCTCTGAGGACTCTCTGGTTTGTTGGCCAAGACTATCATTAAAAGTGTGATATATCACCACTTTTAGCTCTCACGGTCTCCTTCAGCCCTGTTCCTCCTACACCTCTCGCTTCTCTCATTACCACTGCCATCACAAACTGCTTTCCCTTCTAGGACTCCAAGACCTCCTCATCTTCTTCTGTCAGGATTTGCTGTGACATGAAAAAGGGAAGAACCCACTTACCTGCTTAAGACTAGGTTTTACCTCACATTCCATTTTGGAAATGTCAGGCACCAAATAAAACCTTATTTATGCTTACATCCTTCCTATTTTGAGGACCGAGTCCCAGCTTTTTGGGGGAAGGGGGTAGTACAATTTTTTTTAGCTTAGTTTCTCCTTTGTTGCATCCCCCACAAGTGAAACTGCCTCAAGGTGGTTTTGGTTAGATTTTTTAAAAATCTTCTTTAAATATTTTTCTTCTTTTATATATTTTCTTCTTTTTAATATTTTCTCCTTTTATGCCTAAAGATACCACCTTGTAGCCTACCTCTCCTGATTGGGAAAAGTTGTCTTAGTTCTTTTCATCTTCTCTTTGGACTCACTGCTACCCTTTAGGGTCCTAGGAAGGAGCAGAATTCAACCTGCCTTTCCATAGAACTGTACAGTTCAATATGATTCAATAGCAACTAGCCCTGCATAGCTATTTAAAATCAATTCAAATTAAATACAATTAAAAATTCAGTTCCTGAGTTGCACTAGCCACATTTCAAGAGCTCAAAAGTCATATGTAGCTAGTGGTACCTATTGTACTGAGAGCACAGACTTAGAACAGATCCATCAGTGCAGAAAGTCCTTTTAGACCTGGTGTAGAGGATTAGTATCCCTTATGCCCCCTCTTTGTAATCCCACTTTATCAGTCAATAAATATTTATAACAACTTCACTGTTAAAGGATAGCTTTCAGAGAGGGTCAGGGATTCAAGGTGGGAAATAACCTGAAATCTGTAGGTCCTATAAATGTTTCAGGAGGCATGGCATGGTGGTCAGAGGTTGATGGCCAATAGCAGGGCATTCTTAGCTTTTAAGGAAGTACTTTATCATCTGCTGTTGATATGTACCAGCCCAGAGTTACCCACAGACTCTGATCCTTCTAATGTGTTAGTTCTGCATAATAATTAAAAAAATGAAAAAAAGACTGTCCGTTGCTGAAATTGAGTGGCTAACGTGATCTGTATTATCATTTCTAGATCTTGATTTCATATTCTGCTTTGTCATAGTCCTGTTCTTCCAACTGTCAGTGACATAGGCAGCTCGAATGTTTAAGAAAGTTTACTGACCATGCCACCTACACGCCAAGAGCTGGGGGAAGTCTGGGTCCTATCAATTAACCCACTGAAATTAAGACTATATTTAATAAAGTGCCAACTAGGTAAGGTAGTTCTTCCGCTGAACACTTTTGAACACCTATGCCAGGCACTGGCTGTAGGGCCTAAGTGAGTGTGGTAATGGCATACGTGTGGATATGACTGGTTTCCTGAGTCTAAACGAGTGGCTCTCAACCAGGGATTATCTTGTCCCCTCCCTCCCCCGACATCTCATCCGGTAATGTCTAGCGACATCTGTTGTCACAACTGGTGGACAGGTGCTAGTGGGTAGACTCCAGAGATATTGCTAAGCATTCTAAAATGCACAACCCTCCCCCTACCACCAAAGAATGATCTCACTCAAAATGTCATTAGTGCTGAGGTTGAGAAACTCTGGTCTAGACCACAGCATGGATCAGTTTTTCATGCCAAGACTAATCATGAGGTCCAGGTTCAATAGAATAGTAAGGCTAGCCAAGTGTCTGAGGAAATGGGAAAATGTCTGAAAAAATTAGGAGTCTATGGAACAGTGGCCTCCAGCCAAAGGGCAGGTATAACTGGAGTGCATTTAACTGCACCAGAAGGCTAAGAGCTAAGGTCGTAGCAATTGGAGTTGAGGATTTCAGATGTGTGGCAAGTCTGTGAAGAGGAGGTCCTGGGTACAGCCACAGGAGTGAAGAGCTAGTTCAAGCAGTCTGACTTGGGTTACAGCGGTCAACAGCTGGACCTAGCAGGGAAGACATTTAATAAACAGGTGGGCATCTGGTGGGTATGGATATACTAGTTTTTCTCAACATTTTTGTAACCCATACCTCTACTTTTCATATCTAAAAATCTTACATTCTTTTTCCAGTGATATTTAAATTTTCAAAATGAAGTATCACAACTAAAATGAATAAAACTTCTGGTAATTTTGGAAGGCAAAACTTTATTCAGGTGTTGTGGTAACAATTCACAGTTAAACTTCTTTTCTGGGTGGTATAAAAGATTCAAAAAATGCAAGCTTTTTAAACAACACTCTTGCACTGTTTTATTCCCAAGATAGATATGGGGGTGGGGGGGAAGCTTTTAAAATGTAAGGAGAAAATGGAATAATGAGTGGAATGAAGTCTTCTATGTTTAGACATCTTACATCGTAACATGGGAATGTTATGGCAAAACCACATGTACTTATTGTAAAAACACAAACCATTGAAAAGGACAGGAAGGAAAATAGGGACTGGGTTGTTTCCCCTCCCACAGCTTGCCCTGAGCACCTGTCCCTGTAAGCTCCTTCTCAGCTATACAAGGACACCCTCACACCACATTCACCTGCAGCCACACCACACACACCTGTGTTGGGAGTATCGCAGGGTGCCCGAGAGGCTTCAGTGAGAGTCACACTGCACATGAAGTTGTGCCACAAACTGTCAATTGTGAAAGCTCTGAGGAATTATTACTGCCCCCTCCCCTCTCCCCAAACAGGAAACAGTCACATTTTTGAAAGGACTTCAGGAAAATGGCAAAGCCATCTTAGTGGCACAGGCCACTTTTAAGGAGGGTAATGAGGGTGAGGAGTGCTCAGTTTGGGAGGCAGAGTAGGCCCCATATGTTCAGATAACATCTGCCAGCCTGCCAGTGCAGGGGGCTCCCAGGCCCCCACACACCGCCCAGAACAAGTCCTTGGTCTGTGACAGTGAACTTATGTCAGCAGAGCAGCTGAGCAGCTGCTGTTCTCACTGGGCTTTGAGAATTATAGGGGTTCCTCTCCACCTGCAGGGAAGAAGGAGGAAGGTGATCCTGACTTGCTCCTGGTCGCCCCCCCCCCCCCCCCCCCCCCCCCCCCCCCCCGCCAAACCCAGGTGGTGGCTCCCAGGAGTGCCTTCACCATGCCCTCTGTGCCTGGTTCCAGGCCTGCTGGTGAGGGGGGTGGGGCAAGGCCAGAGAAATCCCCTGCTCCAGTGCCCTGCCTCCTCCTTGGGTTCTATGGTACCTCAGCCACATTTGGGAACACCTGGGGCCTCCTCTCCCCAACCCGCCCACCCCATAGTCACCTGGGGCTTGCTCATAAGATTCCTTATTCTTGCCTGTGGGAAAGAGAACACAAAACAAGAGATGAGGTGAGTGGTGGGTAGAGGTGGGGGCCTGGGTCTCCACCTCCCCACATTCCCCACTCTGGGCCCTTTGAAAGGTCAGCCAAGCAGTCTCCCCTGATGGTGGGATCCTCAGGGCATCAGGGTAGGGTAAAGCTGTGGGGTGGGGGGCAGGGCCTCAGTAGTAGGTGCTGCTCCCAGAACATATGTAGCTGCAGGGATGGGAGCAGAGCCTTCCTCCCTGTGGGCTGGACCAGCTGGAGGATCACCTGCTTTGTTCTCATTCCACCTACCTTGAAGGTATCTCCTGGTCAAGATCACAACTCCCACCACCAGCAAGAAGAGGAGGGGGCAGGTAACCATGGCAATAAGTCCTTGACTAGAGGGTGGTTCTAAGGAAGGCAGAGAAAAGGGGGTACTGCCCCAGACCATGGGACTATCTCTGAGGGCTCTGGGACCATCCCTGCCCTCATTACCCCCTCCCAGCCAAGCCCAGCACCTCACCCCAAGCCACGGTGAGCACGTCATTCAGGCCAGAATGCTGCACGCGGCAAGTGTACGCAGCCTCCTTCCCGGCTGGCACCTGTACAGCAGCCCATGTCTGGTAGGTGCCGTCCCCGCTGGGGCGTGTCTCCACGTACTCAATCTCCAGGGCTAGCTCCTGCTCTCCCAGCCACCAGCTCAGGGAGATATCCTGCGGGTAGAAGCCCAGGGCCCAGCACCTCAGTGTGACACTCCTGTCCTGGGTTGTGTGCCTTGTCACCTGCACTGTGGGCGGCTCTGCAGAGAGAGGTGGAGGGAGGAAGGCTGGTGAGTGGCCACTCTGCCTGACTCCCTGCTTGATCCAGGCTCCTCCGGCACCTTCTGTGGTAGAGGACAGGGAGTAGATGGGGACTGGTCTCTCCTGGTGAGGCACTCAACCAACACTGGAGGTAGGGATGACCATTGCCAACCATTCCCAAGGGGCCTTGTTTTGGGAATTCCCATGGTGGCGATGTAACTTCCTGTCCCCCTACCTCCAAGGGAGTCCTAGGTGGGGCTGTTGGGTTCTATACTGACACCCTCCTTTCTTCCCACAGACACCCTAGGGTTTTCTTAAGAGACTTGACCGATTTCCCATGACCACCTGCACACAGCAGGGCCTGATGGGAGGCTGCTAACTGAAGTCAGGAATGATGCTCCTTGCCTCTCCCCTCCCCTGAGAACAAACACGGCTATGAGCATGGGCTCTGGAGCTGGACAGCTGGGTTTGAAGCTGGCCTGACTCCTGTCCACAAGCCTCTTGTCTCTCAGGGCCTGATGGGGATCCATCCTTCCTTCCTCTCAGAGTTGCTCTGTAGGGCAATCTAAGTGTGACTTCATTTTGTGTGTCACCTCAACTGGGCTGTGGGTGTGTCCTGGCATTTGGACAATTTTCTGGGGAGGTGCGGATGCATCTGGGCGAGATTCACATTTGACTCTGTGGACTCAGGAAAGCAGCTGGAGATCTGAACAGGGCAGAGAGGCTAATGGGAGGGAACGCCTCCTGCCCAATTGCTGGAGATAGGACATGGGTCTCTTCCTGGGTCATGCACCTGCCAACACCTGGACTGGAACTGCACCATCAGCTCCCCCAGGTCTCCAGCTTGTCGATTGCAGATCTGGGAACTGCCAAGTCTCTGTGATCATGTGAGTCAGTTCCCTACATCACATCTCTTTCTCTCTCTATATGTACAATACAAATCCTGTTGCTTCTGTTTCTGTGGAGAACCCAAGCAGTGGACCAGGTGAAGGAGGTAGGAGAACCCCTGGTGCTGAATGAGAGTTTAATGATATGGTGCTATAGAGAGGCATGGGCCATTGTTACCCTCCTCATTGTACTGGAGAGTAAACTGAGGTACAGAGAGGGCAACTAACTTGCCCAAGGTTGCATAATCAGCAAGTTCTGGAGCCAGGATGTGGATCTGGAGTCTGTGCTCAAGTACCCAAGCTCTGAACCACTGAGCTCTGCTCTCATACCCCATCACATCTTCTCACATCTTCTCTTCCTGACACTGTTTGTCCTGACCTCCTCTGAGGAGTATCCTCTCCATTCCCTCAGCTGATACACACTCCACTGCTTGGTCAGCAGACATCCACGGTGTGCCACGTGCCCTGACCAGCCCGGTCCTCCAGCAGCCTGTGGCCTCCACTCTTGCACCCCAAGCACCCAGCTTTCTCAGTGTCCATCCTAGCCTTTATATCTCCATTCCTGCTGGCCAGGGTCAGGAGAAGCTTAGGATGCACCCAGGTCTGCAGAGCGTGTTTATGAGCTTGTGTGCCAGGGGGCTGAAGGGCCTTGGCTTCCCCAGAAGTCCCCAGTGGTCTAGGAGCGGTGAAGGATGCTCTGCCCTGGGGCCTGGAGTCATTTCCCACGGAGCAGAACCACAGGATGTGAAAACCCAAAAGGACTTGATGAGCCACCAAGTTTAACCCACTAGGTCTACAGATAAAGCAAATGAGGCTGAGCCCTGGCCGGTGCAGCTCGGTTGGTTGGCATGTTGGGTTTGGTCCCTGGTTGGGGTGTGTATGGGAGACAACCGATCAATGTCTCTCTCCCTCCCTTCCCCTCTGTCTAAAATCAATAAGCATGTCCTTGGGTGAAGATTTAAAAAAAAAAAAGTCATCCTCTTTCTTTAAAATGGAAAAATATACATGAGGCTGAGTTGGGGGGTGGTTATTCCCCAAGACCAGACTTGGACAGGGGATTCTAGAACTCGTACCCACCTCACCTGGAGTGAAGGCCTGAGGTCTGGGCTCTCTTCCTGCCCTGGTGATTGGCCATTTTCCAAGGCCTCAGCTGGCTTACCTAAGCCAGGGTGACACAGCCTACCCTACCCCAGGCTTCTCTGTCAAATGGGACAGTTGTGGAGAATGGGAGCATGAGGCCACCCTCTGCATGGCCACAGGCTGGGCCTTACCTCTCCGGGTGAGGATCTGGCTTCCCAGCTCCAGATACCTGCGCAGAGAAGTGAGGCAGAGGCTTTCCAGGTAGGCCTTGTCATACTCAGCGTAGCAGCGCTCTGAATCTAACACACGTTTGGTCTGTATGGCCACAGGCTCAGCTGACACCCAGCTCAGAGTCTCCAAGTCCAGGGACACGTGGTCCTGCCCATCAAAGCCAAAATGCCAGAAGCTGCTGGAGAGGTTGTCCTGGATATCACAGCCAAACATGCGCTGGGCACTGTGTATGCCTGTGCATGGGCAAACAGGCTGTGGTGAGGGGGAGCCGCAGGGCCCAAGAGCCCACCACCCACAGAGCCCTCCAAAGTGTGGGGGGGGGCAGGATGTCAGCATTTTAAAAAATGCTCCTGAGGTAATTTTTATGAGCAGCCAGGGCTGAGAAGCTGGCTGGGCCTCTCCTGTGGGAAGAATACTCAAGTTTATGATTAGACACACCAGTACTTTCTATGCTAGTGAAGAGACAATTTGGTTACTGATGGGTGTTACCTCAATGATAACACAATTTTAGAAGGGCGCACCTGGCTGTTAACACTGATCCCAGGGGCCCTGGATTGAGGCACAGCCCTTCCCAGTCTTGGTCCTTTACATCTAGTTTTGGGGCCTTTGAGGCCCCGAGGCTTTTAGTTATTTGGGAGTCTGGACACAGCTGGATGGAGCAGTATGAAGAAGCTGCCTCCACAGGGTGTGAACACAGCCCCACAGTGGGTGTGAGCTCCGGTTGCTGAGTGAGGAGGCTGAGGCTGAGAGAAAGGCTCCCGTCCCTTGCTGACGCTAGGCAGAACAGGGGTCCTCACCTGGGTTCTATCTCCTACTCTGTTGTCTGCCTATTTCAAGTCTGTCTGGCTTCCCTCCCTTCCCTGGCACAGAATATGCCCAGGGGTAGGTGTGATTTGAGGCATTTGGGAAGGGTGAGGAGTGAGGCTGGGAAAGGTCTGGAACCCTGGTGAGCCAATGGGGGAGGCATCGTGAACTTCCAGTTCCTGTGATACTTCCTGCACTAGCTTGTGGGCCAGCTGCTGGAGTCACAGCTGATGCTGAAGGCCCTTGTGGCCCCTGCCTAGCTATGGGGGAGGGGACTGGGAAGAGCCATGCCTCAGGAGCATGCCTGCACCCTTGGAGAGGCTGGATGGCTGGATGGAGCGACCACTGTTCCCTAATGGAAGGAAGGGGTGGGGGGCCTGCCTGACGCACCGTCACTCTGGTTGTAGAAGCTCATCACGTTCCACAAGTTCACCTGCTGCACCTCTGCCCAGGCCCTGTACTTCTGGGTCTCCGTCTCCCAGTACTGGGTGTCCATGGACGCCATCCATGGGGCCTGGGGCTCAGCCCTGCCCACACGACTGTCATACTGCAGGAAGGGCTGGTTGTCCATGTAGCCTACAGCCAGAAACCTGGGGAGGCTGGGGCCTGGCTCCGACAGGGTGAGGTAGTGGTAGTGGAGGGAGTGCGTCCCTGTGGAAACACAGACCACTGAGGCTCACACGCACTGCCAGGCTCTGTGCTGGGGGTCGGGGTGAAAGCACACCCAGAGCTTTCCCTGTCCTGAGCAAGAGCAAGAACTGGCAATTTCAGTTACAAAACAGGGCATCCGAATGGTTTAACTAATCACTCAAACATTGAGGCCAAGATCCATGTGCTCAGGCTTGTGACTTGACCCCCAAGCAGTCCTTGGCTCCTTGCGCAGGGCCTACTTACTCATACTTTACACTCCTCGCTGGTCAGCTAGTAAGTGTGGTCATCTGGTTTCCCATCTCACAACTTAAAAGGTGTGATTTTTTAAAAAGTTGCTTGTTAGGAAGCTTAATTTATGTGAATTGTTCATTCCCCAGAGAAGCCTAGAAAGTTTGGCCAGCATTCTTTGCTTGACCAAGGACTGGCTGGCCCCTGGACTCCCTGCGGGTTGATCTCTTTGTCCAGACACTGCTGCAGCCTGCTCTCTCCTGGTCTCCAAAGCACCAACTGATCCATTCAACTGTACACTGGAGAAGAAATCCATTGAAGCAGGCAGTCCCAGCTCAAGCTATTAAAGCAAGTGCTGTATCTTTAAAAACAGCCTACCTTTCTCAGGGATAGCCACAGCTCACTCCCTTAATCAACTTCCAAAGTTTTTGCTCAAATGCCACCTGATTCTTAGCCAGGCCTTCCTAACCCACCCATGGAAATATTTATACCCCTCACATCCCCATGCCCCACTTCCCGCCCCCCAGCGCTTGGGTCTTTTGAGTTATTCTCCAGAGCATTACCACCTTCTGGAGAATCTTTGCTCTTTACTTCTTTATCTTACTGATAGTCTCCAAGAGCAGGGATTCCTGTAAGGATTATTCTCTTATTTTCCCAGCACTTAGAACAGCTTTCTGCACACAGTAGGTGCTGGGTGTTGAATACGAAAATGGAAAGCTGAGTCAAACCCATCATGGAGCTGCCAGCCCCCAGTTCTGCTAGTCTCTGCCCAGCACCCCCGCCACCCCGAGATCCCCTCTGTCCTCAGCACAGCCTCCTCTTTCTTCTCTGGGCCAGCTTCTCTCTTCCCTCTAGAAAGCCCTGCAATCCTGCTCCAAGATCTCTCAGAGGGGTCTCTGCATACCCTAAGAATGATCTGGGTTTCATGAGGGGGGCAACACATCTGACTGTCACTGCTATTCCCATAGGCCTGAGGAAACATTGTGCTTGGCAGGTAGGAGCACTTCCTGCCTTTGTTGAAATGGACAAAAAAGAGCCTGAATAGCAGTGAAAATAGTCACAGCTGCCATTTGGAAGTTACCCCTATGTGCCCTGCCCTGTGCTGGTTGTCACCAAAGCACTGTCTTAGTTATCCTGAGGCTAAACCTAGAACACTGGTGTGATTGGCCCCATTTTGCAGATGAGGTAACTGAGGCCCAGGGGAAGCCCAGAATAGCCCCCAAAAGCAAATGCACTAGGGAGAGGGGAGCCAGATTCTCCCCCACACCTGCCACCTTCTAAGCTCAGGAAAGGGGCACTGTCTTCTCCCAACTGGAGGAGCTTCCTGTGGAGGTGAGGGGTCAATGTTGAGTGTTGGAGTGAAAGGCTAACATTGAGGCCTGAGCCGGTGCAGGGCTTCTGGGAAATGGCTGGCCTCTCTCTCAGGTTTCCTTGCAAACCAGAGTCAAGAACAGTGGTGGGGCTTCTGGGCTGGAGGCTGAGAACACTGTACACAGGCCATGGTGGGGACAGAGGCCGCAGAAGCTCCGCCTCCCTGGGCGTGGGGATGGGCAAAGAGCCTGTGTCCTTGAGTGGTTGTTGGGCATCTCAGGCCCTTGAGTTTCTGGTCTGGAAGCATAGTGTGCTGGGCTGAATACCAGCCCTTCCGATACCCCTGGAACTTGTGTATGTTGCCCTCTACAGTAACAGGGAGTCTGTAGATGTAGTTAAAGGCGCTTGAGATGGGGACATTATCCTGAATTGCCTAGGGAGGCCCTAAATGTGTCCTTATAAAAGGGAGGCAGAGGGAGATTCCTAGCTATCAGAGGACAAGGTGACATGAAGGTGGAGCACAGAAAAATCAGGAAGCACTCAAGCCAAGGAATGCAGCCCTAGATGCTAGAAAGGGAGAAAACTGGATTCTTCCTTCCAGCCCTGCAGGGAGCCAAACTTGCTCATACCATAGTGAAGCCTGTTTTGGAGTTGTGAGCTCTAGAACTATAAGAACAAATGTGTTTTGTGTTAAGCCACCAGGTTGTGGTCATCCCTTACAGCAGCTACAGGAAATGAATACACACGTTATTGAACTAAAAAGCCTGTTGCGTCCTGTGAGTTTGGGAGCCAGTTCACACCTGTGTGCCCTAAAGGTCATGGCTGCTGCCCTGAGACAGAGAGAAGACTATGCACAGTCTAGAAGGAAGGCCATCCTTGGACAGCTGCAGTGAGTCCAGAGTGTCAGCCCCACCGAGACTGAGGACTGATGGATGGGGAGTTTGGGGTGAAGGTATCCTGTCGGGTGAAGGGACCCTGGCATTCCACCATGGAAGCAAAGAGGACACAAAGGTGCTTACATGCTTTTCCCAGGTGTGGGAAGGTGACAAAGAGCAAGTAATCCCAAAGTCAGGCTTGGCTGGAAAGGGAGTGACACGCACCAGGTTGTCCTGCTGGGGCAGGTGCACAATCTGCTCACTCAATAATGTGACTATGGTAGTTCCCCTTCTCCATGGTCTTACTCTCTGTGGGTTACCTGCAGTCAACCACGGTCTAAAAGTACTGAGTGGAAACTTCCAGAAATGAACAATTTATAAATTTTAAACTGCATGCCATCTGAGTGGTGTGATGAAATCTCCAGCTATCCCACTCCTCCTGCTCAGGACATGAATCATCCCCTTTGTCTGACAGAGCCTCGCTGTATAAAATCACTGTCTGCCAGTCACTTAGTAGCCCTCTCGGCTCTCAGGTGGGCTGCAGGATATTGCAGTGCTTGTGCTCAAGTGACCTTTATTTTACTGCATAACGGCCCCAAAGCACTAGAGCAGTGATGCTGGTGATTCAGATATGCCCAAGAGAAGCCTTAACGTGCTTCCTTTAAGTGAAAAGGTACGAGTTATCAACTCAAGGAAACAAAAGATTGTGTGCTGAGGTTGCTAACATCTATGGTAAGATCGAATCTTTGGACTGTGAGATTGCCTAGTTTATAAATTAAACTTTAGCACAGATAGCATGTATAGGCAAAACATAGTATACATAGTGTTCAGTACTATCAGTGCTATGGGCATCCTCTGGGGATGGTGGAATGTGTCCCTCGTGGATAAGGGGGCACTACAGTATTTATTAATGCTAGCTGCTTTAATGGCCAATTATTTTTGGTTAAAAATGAGGAACAGTCTATTGATGTATTATTTTTTTAATTTACAAAACACTTGGGTACTGAACTCTGTCCCAAGTACTTATAAAAGTTTGGCTCATTTCACTCTTGTAACAACTTTCTCAGGCTGGTACTATTATACCTACCCACGACAGATGGGGAACCTGAGCCACAGAGAAGCAAAGTCACTTGCCAAGCTCACTATAGCAAAAGCAGGGCCAGATGGCACACGCCTATCCTTTAATGAACATACTTCTGGCTGAACCCTGCCCACCCTGGCAGCCCAGTGGGGACGTCCCACTCAGTAAGGACTTCTCTGACCAGCTACTGTGTATCTGGCCCTCTCCAATGTGCTGGGGATGCTGGCATAAGCAGAACAGCCCCACGCACCTGCTCTCAGCAAGCTTATGTGAATATAGGATAAGCAAGATAAATGAATAAACTGTACAACAGGCTGGACAGAAGGAAGTGCTGAAGGGAAAACAATAAAGCAGGTATATGAAATGTTAGGGGAGGGGTTTAAAATGTTGGGTAGAATTGCCTTTCTGTACAGGAAACTTTGAGGAAAAGCCAGGCATGTAAGTTTGGGGGGAGCCTTGCAGCAGGGGGAAAGGTCCTGAGGCAAGGGGGGTGTTTGGGGCCTGCTGTGATAATGCAGGGGAACAAAGTGGTGCTGTGACGTGGTGCGGCACTAGGGACGAAGGGAGGGGCTGAATGCTGGCTTCTCAGGCGTGTGCAGATGGTGTCTGGAGTGGCCCTCCCTACCACGGAGCTCTGGTTCCTGGCCATGACTTCTGCTCTGCTCAGGACTGCTGCACTGTGGCCTGCTCCCAGCATTGCGTGTCCACCCCGGCAGTCGGGGGCTCGTTTTGAGGACAAGCTCATGACTGTGGCCCTTTACTCAGCCGACTGCCAGGTACTGCCTTGCATGTGCCCAGTGAGGAGCCTGCCATCTCTCCTGCCCTGAAAATCCCACTGCTGCCTGCTCCACCTGCCAGACGGTCCTGGGGCCCCAGCCTGCTCTCTGGGGGACCTCACTCACTGCCTACATCCCTCTTTTGCTTCAGGAAGACGTTTGGAGCTGTGACTAGACTCCCATGTGCTCACTGGGCCCAGGAGGGATCATCATGCCCTGGGCTCCAGCCCAGAGTGTGGCAAAATTAGCTGCGGGAACAATCATCAGGCTGCCTCACTGGCTCTGGTGGTCCCAGGTACCACCTCTGCCTGGCTGCAGTCAGTGCCAGGCACTGTGGAGCCACAGCATAGGGAAGTGAGGGACATATGGCAGCTGTGCAGGGGAATTTGGTTCTGCGACATGGCCAAAGGAAGTGGCCACACGCATTGCTGCCTCAGGGCCTGTCTGTGCCATCGGCTCCTCACTGTCCCTTTCTGGTCACTGGGCCATGTGGCCAGCCCCTCAGTGGGCAGTCCTGAACTCCTGAAGCAGTCTCCGTCTTCCTCTGACTGTGGCAGGCAGGGAGGTGCCTGGTGCCTTCCCTCCCTCCACCCCGGGAGTCTGATTTTGCCTCTGTCCCACTACACCACAATCCACGTGGCACTGCTCTCTAGCTTGTGGCCCTGAGGGAGGCAAGCCTTCCTCCACCGTCAGTGGGAGTCTCACAGCACTGGAACATTCACCGAGGTAATGAACATGAGGTACAAGTACAGGGGGCCTCCAGACATCACCTTCTCAGTCTCTCCATCCTGTTAGGAGGGGAGAGGCGGGCCTGGGAAGGAAGGAGGTGGGTGGGGAAAGCTGCATAAATGAGGAGCCAGCTCTCTGGAGACCAGCCCTCACCCCCCCAGGCACTCTTGGAAGGCTCTGGCCTCCGTGTCCCCCAGCCTGGCACAGTCCCCATTCTCTGAGCCAGTCCACAGACTCACAGACTGCAGACACACCCTCCTGCAAGCAGGGGCTCCTGGTTTCTGCCATCCTGTCCGACCAGCAGGTGGGCAGGGCCTTACCTCCAGGCCATAACTTGTTTTCTGGCTTCAGGTTGGCCAGTTCTGCCATCACAACCTTTGCAAAGGAAGCTGGGCGATCAGCTACCACAGGCAGCGCCCAGGGGCTCTCTGCAAGGGGGAAACGGAAAAGGGAAGTATGAACCTCTAGGCACAAATATCCTATACACCCTCGTGTCTGCTGGGAGAGAGGGCATGGAATGGCAATTAGAGAGGTATGTTGAAAGCAAAGAGGGACCTGGGGGCCTGGCCTTGAGTCGCTGGAAACTTCCCCAGCATGCAGGCACAAAGTCAACAAGGGGAGTGCTGGGCCTCAGTGCCAGGTGCGCTTCCTGAGCTTTTTAAGCATTGATGCATGGTGAGGTTTTTTTGTTTGTTTAACTTTTTTTATTGTTGTTCAGATGCATGGTGTTTTTACTTGCATTTCCTGTAAGGTGGGCCCTGACTGTTGAGGCGGGGGAAGCCAAGGCTGGGCTGCCCCTCTTCTGCCCCCAATTATCACCAGCAACTCTGACAACCTTGGATTTAGTTGTTCTGTGAGGAGGGGCACTGGATAATGGCAGGTGTTGAAAGCTCCCAGGTGTCATTCATGTGCTGCCAGGTGGGACCTGTACCTCCTGGCCCACATGCGCACCCCATCAGCACTGCCAGCCCTGACCTCTCCCCTTGCAGTATCACTGGTCTGAAAAACATCTACTGAGCACCTACCACTCGCCAGGCACAGAGCCAACTCGGGGTGGTGGTGGTGTGGGGACAGAGATGACCTGAGGCAGACATCGCCCCAAGGGAGGTCAGGTCTGGCAGGGAGGGGGACAATTAAACAAACAACTGGCTCCAGTAGGAGCTGATGAGTGTGGGGTGCAGGAGGTACCAGGTGCTGGTAATGCCATGGGGACAGGAGGGTGCTGGGTCAGGGGTCTTGTAGGCTGAGACCCAGAGGAAACCTTGCCAGCTGTGTTTCCGGGCAGTGGAGTAGGTGAGGAGGGAAGAACATTCTAGGCTAGGGAGTCTTCAGGCATTATCCTCTGCATTAGCATCACCTGGGAACTTACATTCTTAGGTCCCAACCCTAGTGAGTTAGAAACTCGGGAAGTGGGGCCCAGCTTTCTGCAGTGCACAAGCCTTCTAGGTGACTCTTAGGTGACTCTAAAGTTTGAAAACCATTGCTCTTGGCAAAAAGAACTAGCAAAGCAGAAATGCCCGGAGGAAGACTGAAAACTAAGGAAATCTAGGAAAACTAAGGTCAAGGGCAGAATGAAAAATTTTGAGATGAGTCTGGGGAGGAAAGAAAGGGCTCTATGACCTCTCCATGCCTCAGTTTCTCCATCGTCAAGTGGGGGATAATAGGACTGCTGTGAGAGTTATAAGTTAATATTGCAACATTATAACTAAGTTAATATTGCAATGTGCCTAGAATCATGTCTGATGTGAGGGGCTGCTGTTCAAAGCATCTGTCAAATTAGTCCAGACAGGAAAGGACACCGCTGTGGTCAGCATGGAGGGGGCCCTGAGTCCATGAGCCTGCCATGGAAGGAAGGGTGGGGGAAGCACAATGAGAAGGGCCTGCAGAAGCACCTGAGGAGGAGGAAGGGAAGGGTAGAGGGAGACCACGGGAAGTCTCTGGTCCCAGTTCGTCAAGTCCCCTAGGAGCATGCCTCTCAGTGTGGCACACTAGCCTCTGAGGTCCCTCCTCCCTGAGCCTGCCCTTCGCACTGCTCCCACCTCAGTGCCAGCAGCACACCCAGCCAGCTGCTCAGGCAGACACCCAAGAGCTCCTCCATCCTGGTCTTACCCCATAACCCCTAACTCTAGCTTTGCCTTAGTAGCCAGCTTTGTAATTGCCCACCTTAATTATTCTGTCTCGAGCTGTCTCAGTCCCAAGGGCCACTGATTACTTCTGCCTTCTTGCCTCTGTCATCTGGTCAGGACTCTGCCTTGGCTCTTGCCCCAAGGCAGCATGGACTCCAGAGCCAGCCTCCTGGGGTCCAAATCCTAACCAGCCAATGGGACTTTGTGTGACCTTAGGTAGGCAGATCATCTCTGAGCCTCAGTTTTCCTATGTTTACCATGGAGATATACTGAATCAGTATGGTGTGTTATGAGGCTCTGCTGCCTGCTGCAGCACTCACAAATCTGTCCCCAAAAAGCCAGTTCCTCACTCCTCAGCTCCTGAATGGAAGGCGGGCATCCAGGAACATTGTGAAGGGGCCTGTCAGGGACATCTGGCTTTGTCCCCTCCATGTGCCATCTCCCTCCTACAGTTTGGCTCACAACTGAGGTTACTCCTCCACTTCTTCCTGCCTCCTTGGCTTAGGGCCCCATCCCCCTGGGCCAGCCCTGACTCTTTGCCCCCACCAGGCTACAGGGCCTGTGCAATACACCCATGACCATGACTGCCACACACAACAGGAACCACAGGTGTGCCCCACAGTGCACCAGGAAGGGGCTGTAAGAGGGGCTTGTGTTCTTACCCTGGGGTCCACAGATCCCCCCCAGGCTGTGTGAACCTGAAAACTCAAGTTCCGGATCCTCGACTCGAGGGGAAAAAAAGAACCTCTTTATTTTCACAGACTTCTAGCTGACTTTTAGCTTCTCCTGTCATGAGGATTGAAGGCATAATGCACAGCAGAGTTAGCAGAACCTGCACTTTGGTTCCATACAAGCCACAGGTGTTTCTGAATCCTGTGACAGCTGTTGCAGACACCTGGGAACACGCTTTCCCCTCCTCACTACTTCCATGCAATGGGAGTTGCTAGCCCTGCTGCTATGCATTATTAAATGTAACTTAGAAGCACATATATTACATTTCACAAATTTATATTTCTAGGTTAAATTTTTAATAGGTTTCTTGAAACATAATTGGATTTCTTTGTATTCCTATGTATTTCTGTTTATGTATTAATAACTTTGTGAGATGTAAGGCATGAAAGGTTTAAGAACTCCAACTCCACATCCCAGTGCTGCCACCTAGTGTCCGCTCTGGGCCATATTTTAAATCTGTGGATGGTAAATTGAGGATGTTCTGAAAAGTGGAAATGGATTCTTGTAAGTGGAGCTCTTATAACCGGCTGGCATAAAGGACCCCAGCTATTATTAGTGCTACGGTGGTGTGCACTTCTCTGCCCGTGCAAAGAAGCACTGTGCGCGCTGCAATGGACCGTGCCCTTTCAAAGGGCGGGGAATCCAGGATGAGGTCAGGCCGAGCCAGCTCTGCAAGCAAAACTGAAACTGGAAAAAAATGGAAATTCCATGGGGGGCCCCTGCTGTCTGAGACAGCCTTGCCGAGGCGGGGCCAGGGAGAGCCACCGCGAAGGGCCCGAGCCTGGCTGAGCTAGAGGACAGGACCTGTTGGCCGCCCTCAGATCCCTGTCTCCAAGGAGCTTGTCCAGGTCCTTCCTGGAGGACCCGGACCGCGGAAGCCTAGTACGAGAAAGAGCGGCGTGTCCCGCCCCCCCCCCCCCCCGCCCGTGCGGTCCCCACCTGCTGGCCTCTCACCCCAATCTGGGGGCTGCAGGGGGAGATGGCAAACAGAATCCCTGCCTAGCCCCGGGCTCAGTGTCCCCCACAGATTCTGCTCTCCAAATCACCATGCCTCCCCACCCCAAGCCCGGAGGCGGCCTCCGCAGTCTCAGCCACTCTCCAACACCTTCCTCCACCCCCAACCGCACTCGGCTCGCGTGTGATCGTGACTGCACCCCACGATTTGCGCCCCTCCGCCACCAGTCACCTGCTGCGCTCTCCAGCACCAGTTCCATCAAGAGCAGCAGCAACAGGCATGCTGGGCATGCCGTGCTCCGCTGGACCTCAGCCGCCAGACTGGCACGCTGCCTCCGGGCGCTAGTCCCAGCAGAGACCGTCTTCATCTGTGAGGCCAGTGGCCTGGAGTCAAAGCTCCCAAACCGGGTCCTCGGCGGCCGGCGGCCGAAAGTTCTGCATTTCCAGGGCTGCTCAGCTGCTTCCTGATCTAGCCTTTGCCCCACCCAGGGCCCTCCCGGTCTCTCTCCAAGCCCCCAGTCCTGCTGGGCTCCTCAATGACACCCTCTGCTGGTCGTCGGAAGGAGAAGAACAGGACAGTTAGAAAAGAAAATCAGTCATGTTGATAATTATGAAATATAGCTTATATACTTCTTCACTGCAGTGGAGCTAAACAACGTCAGTCTTTTGGGAAGTAGGGCAGGTGTCTGGGCCAAGGCACCGTCCTGCTAATCCAACTGTGCTTTGCTATCTCTGTTCATCACAGGAAGAACGGCTATATTACCGCTAGAGCTTAGTGAAAATCAAGGTTATTTTTCCCATCCAGGTTTACAGTCCCCCTGAATTCTGACCAGGGACCCCATGTTCAGGACAGCAGTTTTCAGTTAGGCAGTTTCTCCTGTTTTGAAAATTCATGGGAGGCCCTGTCCCAATTGCCTGAGGGTGTTCCAGGGACATTGGCCAAATCTCCCCCATCCCTGGCTCCACTCTCCCCGATTTCCTGCCCAGACATCCACACGATTCTTCCACAGTGTGTCCCATGGGAGGTGAAGGCTAAATCCTCCTGTAGGTATATCTGGGACTCTCAGATCACCAGGTCTTTCCCAGTGGGACAGCTTACCTTTCAGGGCTAAGGGCCCAGGTGCAGAATACTGGACCTGCTCCTAGCAGGGTGGGGGAGGCTCACCATCAAAGTCAAGTAGTTAAAGTGAATTATTATATAGCTCTCAGATATCTGCCCACAAAGACTCAAGACAAGTAAAGACAAGTCAGGACTTCCACAGGCTTCTGCAACGTATGTCATCCTTTGTAGAAAGAGCCCGAGGAAACCCGGACTCTCAGGGGACCTGATTTGATTGTCAAAACCACTTGCTGAAGAAAGAAAGGGCCACTCCAAAGCTGCAATGGAAAGCTTCATCTATTATGTGCTTAAGTACCAGAAAGTTTGCAAGACAGTCTCTCTGAGCCAAGCTGGTGACCTGACAAAGGGTTTTGGGAATCACAGTCCACAGGGACTAGGGGATTTTCAGAGTTGAGAGTGTTTTCATTCAGCTTGAGGGTGGTGGCTGATGTGCAGTGGATGGTGATGGGGTGATTTTCAGAACCGTGGTCCCTGGAGTGAATTGTCCCTGATTGATGATCACACTGGCCGAAAAGTTCTGTGGCTTTGTAGGAGGATGCAGCCAGGGAGCCCCTAAAAGAAGGATTTATAATGGGGTCCAGAACTCAAGGTGTCCAGGAAATATTAGAAAGATATATAGGATGTCCTCACTCTCCACCACAGGTGTGAGTTGGGGGAAGGGACACATGGAGCAGGGCCATTGAGAGCTGTTTTGCATAGCAACAGCTTTGCAGCTAACCTCTGGTGTGGTCATTTGGCACATCTATAACCTTTAACTGGTTGCATAGATATGTTAAATAGCTGTGGCCAGTGCTCTGAGCCAGGGGAATGGAAGGAACTTCCCCCCAAGATGTAACTGGGAGGCAATTCCCCCTAGTTACAGCTCTTGCGTGAGAGCTTGGAGATGATTGGCTCCATGACATGGGGCCACCCCTGCACAGACTCATGATGGCAGCCCCGTAAAGCTGGAAGGATATTTAAACCCAGACTCAGCAGGCATTAAAGAGAGGACCATGTGGCTGTGGCAGTGAAGAGAACCACGTGGCTTTGGCCAGAGTTGAGGTGGGGGGGGGGCACTCAAGAACCAGGGGCTGCCTGGGCCCTGGAGTTCTATTTCTTTTCCTGAGATACAGTATCCCGGACTGGGCAAAGGGGGAAGGAAGGACTATGTGTTTGTGGGTGTTTTAAGGGACTTTGGGATTTTGATGAAGACATTAAGTCATTACCCTTAAGTCTGTATAACTTGAATAAATAATTCCTTTCCTTTTCACCAATCTCTAACATGGAGAGTTATAATTCTCTGGCATAGGGAAAGGTGAACCTAGTACAGGGGGACCCCAGGAGAAATGGGGGTCAATTTGGTAGCATTGTGGGACCCTCTTCCCTGGTGGCCAATCAGGGAGGATCATGGGAGACCACATGTGCAGTAGCTTTAAAGTAATGCAACTACTTGTACATGTGCAGTAAAGCCCACCAAAACTAGCCAGGAAGGATCCACCCTATAAGAATAGAGTTCCTCCAGCCCATGAGGTCAATCTCTGCTTGGAGTTGGCCTGCTCCCATGCTCTCTGCTATAAACTCTGGGTGTTCAGTTCAATTCTTTGTCCCGATCACTAAGAACCTGGTTACCTGTGCCCACCTGTGACAGTTTCTCGGTGTCATGTCTACATAGTGACAGGCCTTATAGGAGCTATTAATTCTCACCTTTTACAACCTCTGGCTAAGGTGTCACCTGCCAATAACAGGCTCCCTGGCTAATAACAGGCTCAGGCTACTCTGGCCCGAGACCTTTGCAAGGAGAAGGAAGCATGGAAGATGGCAAACAGCACATGTTGGTTCTAAGTGGTTGATGTCAGCTGGCTCCAGGGAGCACAGTGCCCTCCTGGGTGGGAGTGCTGGCTGCTACTGCCCACAAGCAGCAGGGAACGACTGCTTTGGGCTGGAGCCCATGCCCTGTCCCCCAACCTACACTTCCCAGGGTCTACATAGCGCACCTGAGAAGGATGAGGCAGGAAAAGAAATACTAAAGGTTGTCCAGGTCCACAGTCAGAAGGGACATTCAGGGTGGGTGGGGTGGAAAGAGAGGAGTGTACATGGACAAGAGCTCCTGGCCAGGGAGGATTTGAAGCTATAGTGACCATGGTCCGGCAAGCTCATGCTGAGAAACCTGCTTTATGGCAGCAAACCCATCCCCAGATAGCAAGGGACATGCCTAGGACCTGGCAATCCTGGTGGTCAGACAGCCTTTCAAAGCTCCAAGGCCTCTTAGAAAGGCCAGCTCCCTGTTGAAAGGCAAGTCTGAGGTCAGTGCTCCTTGGCTGGAGAAAGGTCATGTTCTCCCCACCTCTGCCCTTGGTGCTGTGCCTCACACTCACTTCTAGCTATGTGAAGCTAGCCAGTAGTTATAGATATGTAAAATAACTTGTTTTTGCATATCAGATATGAAGCTGGCCAACTGTTGATATGCAAAATAACTCAATGGCCCTGCTCCATGTGTCCCATCCTCCAGTTCAGGTTTGTGGGGGGTGAGGATATATATGATTTTTTTTTTAAAGAGAGGGAGAGAAACATCAATATGTGGTTGCCTTTTGCATGTCCCCTACTGGGGACCCGGCCTGCAACCCAGGCATGTACCCTGACTGGGAATCGAACAGGCGACCCTTTGCTTCGCAGTCCAGTGCTCAATCCACTGAGCCACACCAGCCAGGGTGGATATCCTATATTTTATAATTCCTGGACACTCCGAGTTCTAGACCCCATTTCAAATCCTCATCTGAGGGGGCCCTGGCTGCACCACATTACACCTTGATTGTTGAATCCTTTTCTTGCAGAGAAGGTGCCTCCTTCCACAAATCAGCTCCTCCGAATAGAGAAGCAAAGGGATGGGGAGCGACTGCACTATGTGCTAATTCTGCACCCTGGACTCTCTGGTCCCAGCATGCCCCTCGCTGTGCTCTGGGTCAAGCAGGGTGCAGGGCCTTCTCTTCTCAGCCTGGGGAGGGACGCGTGTCCACAGGTGCAGGTGCAGCTCTACCCAAAGCATGGGACAACAGAGAGGACACAAGCATGGGAGGCTGCCCAGGAATCCAGTTCCCGGGGCTCCTCAGACTCACGCTGCTGCTCACCTGCCAGCGTGGGACTCGCTGCCTGGACCTGGGTGCCTGCCCAGCTCAGCCCGCCCAGTCCCCACACACACAGACCCCTAAATTCAGCAGTGGCCTGGCAAGGACACCCTGGTCTTCTGGCTGAGGAACCTTTCCTCTCCCTGACACTAGAGCTGCCATCCAGGGCCGCTCAGAGTGCTGGGGACATTTAGGCCATTTCCATATTTCTAGGTTCTCAGTAAAATGCAAATGGAAGAAATGTGAAAGTAGTGTTTTAAGAATTCTGGCATATGCACCATAAAAAAAAAATTCCCCAAAATCCAATTTAAAAATGGACAGAGGTCCTGAATAAACACTTCTCCAAATAGGACATACAGATGGACAACAGACATTTGGAAAGATGATCAACATCACTAATCATCAGAGAATTATGTCAATTAAAACCACAATGAGATATCACCTGGCAACTGTCAGAATGGCTATCATCAATAAATCAACAAACAAGTGTTGGCAAGGGTGTGGAGAAAAGGGAACCCTCATGCACTGCTGGTGGGAACATGAACTGGTGCAGCCACTATAGACAGCAGTATGGAGGGTCCTCAAAAAATTAAAATGGAACTGCCTTATGACCCAGTTATTCCACTTCTGGGAATATAGCCAAAGAAACCCAAAACACTAATTCAAAAGGACATATGCACCCCTATGTTCACTGCATCATTATTTACAATAGCCAAGATATGGAAGCAGCCCAAGGGCTTATCAGTAGATGAGTGGATAAAAAAGCTGTGGTACATTTACACAATGAAATATTACTTGGCTATAAAAAAGAATGAAATCTTAACGTTTGTGTGACAACATGGATGGGCTAAAGGGTATTATGCTAAGTGAAATAAGTCAGACAGAGAAAGACAAATACCATAGGATTCCACTTATATATGGAACCTAAAGAATAAAATAAGTAAGTGAACAAAATTGAAACAGACTCAGACGCAGAACAGTCTGGTGGTTGCCAGGAGGGAGAGGGTTGAGGGGCTAGGTGAAAAAGTGGAAGGATTAAGAAGTACAGACCGGGGGTTACAAAATACTCATGGAAATGTAAAGTGGAGCTGAAAGAATACAGTCAATAACATTGTAATGACTATGGATGGAGCCAGGCGGGTGCTGGAAACATGGGGTAGGGGGGGTATGTGAAGTGAATGACTGACCACCATGCTGTGCACTTGAAACTGGTACAAAACAATATTAAGTGTAAACTGTAATAAAGATGTTTATTCTAAATAAAAGAATCTGCATCTACACTCTTGGAGTTTTCCTTTTTTATATATTATAACAGGGTGCAGCCAGGGGGGCCTCCAGATAGGGATTTGTAATGGGGTCCAGAACTCAGGGTGTCCAGGAAATATTTAAAAATATAGGATGTCCTCACTCCCACAAGTCTGAACTGGGGTATGAGACACAAGGAGCAGGGACATTGACAGCTGTTTTGCATAGAAACAGTTTTGCAAATAACCTCAGGAATGGTCATTTAACATATTTATAACTTTTGACCAGCTTCATGATGTTAAATAGCTGTTGACTTGCTTTGAGCCAAGGAGATAGGGGAGACTTCAACCCAGGACATAACTGGGAGGCAACTCTTCCTAGTTACAGCATTTGTGTGAGAGCTTGAAGATGACTGGCTCCATGCCATGGGGCCACGCCTGCCCAGACTTATTATGGCAGCCCAGAGGCCTGGAAAACACGGGAGTCTTGGCAGGTGTAGCCGATTGTAGGCGGAGTCAGAAATGGGGCTGCAGAGAAAGATTGGTGCTGGAATTTAAACCCAGGTGTGGCAGCCATGCAAAAAGGAGGACCCACGCAGCTTTGGGGCTCCCTCTGCCATGCAGTTTAGGAAGCTGGAAAGCAAGATGTAGCAGCATTGCAGAGCTCTCTCCTAGCAGTTTGGAAGAATGCAGGAGAGACATTGCATGTCATTGCAGAGACAAGGAAAGCGGTGAAAGGACTCCTGCTGAGGGGCCATGAGAAGGTGCCATTCGGGTTTGGATTGAGAACTGGAGATCAAGATGACACCACAGCTGATCATGCTGGGAACCTTGGGAGGCCTGCCAGCTGAGCACGGATTACTGGGAAGAGCTGGGGGCTACCAGAGCCACAGACTTCTATTTCTTTTCCTGAGATACAATACCCCAGACTGGGCAAAGGGGGGAAGGAAGGACTGCGTGTGTTTGTGGGTGTTCTAAGGGACTTTGGGATTTTAATGAAGACATTAAGTCATTACTTTTAAGTCTGTATAACTTTTGAATAAACAATTCCTTTCCTTTTCACCAATCATTGAGAGCTATAATTCCCTGTTGATGGGCAAGGCAAACCTAGTACAGGGGGACCCTGGAAAAAGGGGGTGTCCATTCAGTAATAGTATATCATTCCCTGCCACTGGTCCATTCTGTAACAATTTGAAGCCCTTTTTGAAGTCATAGAACTGGTTTCCACTCTGTAGGAGAAAATACTCAGGCATTGGCCTGAGACATTAGATCTAGAGTTGAATCCTAGTCCCATCACTGTGTGAGCCTGACAGGTTGCTTAACATTCCTGAGCCCTGATCCTCAGTGAGACGAGACAGATAACACACTACTGGATTGGTGTAGTAAATCACAGCACCAAACACATCTGTCTTGTTTAGAAATAGTAGCTGTGGAGCTAGTGGCTCTTTCACTCAGCAATATTAAAGCGTCTTCTAAGAACCGAGCACTGGCTGAGGCACAGAGAATACAGCCGACCTCACGGAACCCTAGACTTGGGGGAGACAAGTCTTTTCAGTGGTTGGTATTCTGGCCAGTGGAGCTGGGGGAATGGACCGCAGCTTGTTTCAAGAGCATGGGTTCTCCCCTTGGCCTCATTACCTTTCCCGACAGAGCGCTCTAGTGAGATCATGTGCCCCCACCTCTCCCGCCCTGTGAATCAGGACTCAGTGCGGGTGCAGTCGGCCTCCCGACTGGGGGGCTCCTCAGGGCGGGGAGCAGCAGGTGGCCGTCTGGGTGTGGAGCGGGTGTTCTTGCCAGCTGCTGCTGCCCTTGCTGTCTTCCAACCATCTTGCCTTTGTCATTAAGGTAATAATGTTATTCTGTGCTGACGTCCTGCTTTAGAGAAAGTAAATAGACATTTTCAACACCTGTACTGTTTTCATAAATAAGTCAGTGTATCCCTACACCTGTTGGCTTGGTGGGGAAATAGAGCCAATTTTCCTCTCACTGAAAATTGGAACACAGCACAATTGGCCATGTTTTTATTCTTCCACAGTAGAAAGTGTGCAAGGAGCTGGAAAGTGTGAGTCTCCAGAAAGTAAGCAAAGCAGGGATTTAAATGCACAGTTTCCAAAAGGAAGTTTCACTCATCACATTATAACCAATTGAAATTATATGAAATTTTATTTAGTGAAGATGAGTCTTAAATTACTGGACAAGTATGGGGCTAAATATTACATGTGTATCAATTTTGAGTAAATTAAACTTTTAGTGCAGAAGGGAAGGTTGATTCCTAGTCATCCTATTGTTGTTTTCAGTAAACAAAACCATATCCCTTATCTTTATTTTATGCAAAGTTAGGAGTTACATATGTAATTAGCCTTTTGAGATTCAAATTTATATTTCTAAAAATACATAAGAAAAAACTCATATTAAATGTGTTTCTCTGATTGGTATTACTGTGTTTTTTATTTTTTAAATATCTATACCTTCATGTATTTTCCAGTCATATCTAACAAATAAGCATGAGTAATCTTTATAATTTTATATGAATATCTTCCAAAATATGTGGACCAAGGGAGACTCAGAAGCAAGGCTGGAAATCATCTGATCTAGTTTCCCAAATTTCACTCATTTGTACAACTTCCTGCTTTTTTGCCAAAATCTGTGTAGGACCTTTATGATATGTATTTTAAATCATCATTTTTTACTTCAAAAGATTAATTGAAAATGAAATTCTATATCCCAATCATACCTGGATAATGATCATAATTTGTCCTGAAGAAAAGGAAAGCATAAAATAAATACAAGGGACATAATATTAAATTCTAGCTGAATACCATTGCTTATTCAAAGGTTCTGATCCTGAGGTTTCTTTACTTTTTGTTTTAAAAGGGAGAATGCCAGGAGTCTGAGGGGGTTAAAGATAACCTAGCAACAGAGTTTTTCTTCATAAAAATTAAAAATGCTGAAGTAGAATTGGAAGGGAATTACAGGATGACACTGTAAATCTGATATGTATCAATCTTGATGACCTTGCTGCTCACAAGCACTTCCTATGCTATTGCGCCTCCCAGGCTTTGGGGACCTTGGTCTAAGCCAGCGCGGGCGAATGAGTGAGTACGAGCGCCTCTAAAGACTCCAGAGCTGCAGCGCTCACCGTTCTGTTCACGGTGCTTCACAGGGATCACCCAGGTGACTGACCGTACATCCCAGTCCCTCCCATCCGACTTCACACTCTCGGCCCCGCATGATCCTTGTCATCACATCCCTTTTACACTCCAACGTGTCCTGACTTGGGACAATCCACTGTAGAGTCACCAGGTGGATGGTTCACCTGTCCATCCTTTTCTGAGCACCTACTCTGGACCTGGCTCTGGGGTAATGACTGGAATACAAAGGTGAGTAAGACAGTTCCCAGCCCCCAAGAACTCAGGAAGGGAAGATCAGGGTGAGGAGGGGAAGGGACCACTTAATGACGACACCAAATGTTGTGCTGTTCTGATCACAGGGCAGGAGGACAGGTGAATGAAAGGAACCCGGCAGGTTCCTCAGTGCAAAGGGCGAGCAGATCAGCTACTCGGTGATCTAAGAACCAATGAATCAACTGTGCAGAGGCAGGTGGGTCTTTCCTGTTTAAAACAATGTATTGACTTGCGTGTGTACCTGTTCAGGGAACTGGGGTGAAAAGGATTAAAGTGAAAACACACATGAAGTTTCTAACTTGTATTTCTTCAGTGGTTATAAGAACACCTGCCCTGTCTGGTGAATCTGTAACACGTAGGTATAGATAAAAACATTTGCAGAGGAAGAATATTCTCTATAATTTACTAGTTTTAAAACTTAAATTGGATCATATTACTTCCTTGCTTAAAACCCTTCCTGGGTTGATCATTGTTCTCAGAGTCAAACCCACACCCCTTCCCTTGGCCCAGGAGCTCTGCCCTTGGTCTGCAGCCCCTTCTCCTGCTGCTCTCCAGCTCACTCAGCTCCAGCCACCTGGGGCTTGGCTGTTCCCTCTGCCTGGAGCACTCTTCCTCCAGAGCTTTACAAGTCTGACCTGTCTGGAGGGACAGGCCCCCTGAGATTGGCAGCAGCCCAGAAGGAAGCAGCAAAGCCAAGAGGTCAGGAGAGGGGGTTCCTGCTGATGTCACAGAGTAGCCAGGCTATGGGCTGTGTGACAATAGAGACTCTGCCTGCTTCACCCCTGCTGTGCCCTGGTGTCTGGACAGGCCCAGTGTGCTGGTTGCTGGCCTTTTCCCTGCAAAACCACTTCTGTTATTGTTGAGAGTCCCCCTAATAAAGCCCAAGTACTGCACCCCTACATGCTTCTCCAACTACAGGATGCCCACCCCAGTTCTGTGCAGAGAGGATAAAAACAGAGTGTCCAATACATCTTTCTGGAGCATCGAGTTTATTACAAAATTTAGAAAAAACAAGTACTTTAATAAGAACCTCTACAAGCATGGGAGCAAAGGAGAGCAGGGGAGGGGAGGAGGGACCTGGGAAAAACAGTCCAAGTCTCTGAAGTTTCATTAGGTGGGGGCGCTAAGGAGTGGACCCCTATGAGGGGTGAAGGTGACCTCTCTCCCTGACCCCCAGGGGACTCCAGGCCATCCTCCAAGCTCAGCAAATATCCTGGATAAGATGCTTCTGAAGGCCACCGAGATGCCCAACATGCTCCTGATGTGAATCCCGTGCAGGAACGCTGCGGCAGTTTGCACACGTCCATTGTCCTCGGGACCAAGTCCTCTCACCTGCACACACAGTGTGTGTGTGTGTGTGTCTGGGAGTGCTCTCACCTGCAGCTGTCTGTGTGCCACCTCTGGCTGGTCTCCTGCACCAGTGACCGGCCTCCCTGAAGCTCAGCACCTTCAGGCTCCACGTTTAAAATGCAGGGAGTGCAGCCCTGCTGTTGTGGCTCAGTGGGTTGGGTGTCCTCTTGCAAGCCACAGGGTCCTTGGTTGGATTCCCAGTCAGAGCACACGTATGGCCAGGCCCCTGGTTAGGCCCCAGTGTCTGACTGTGGCCCTGACTCAGCCATCCACAGTTTAAAAAATTACATTGGTGTCACTCTTGTTTTTTTTGTGATGGTGCTTGTTAATGGCCTACAGCCAGACACATTTTAAGAAAAACCTGAGGACCCTCCAAGACAACCCCTGCCAGCAATGGCTGGGGCCAGAGGGAGAGCCTGGGGTCCCACCACCCAGCTCTGAAACTTGTTGGCAAGAGCTGCTTCTGCAGCTGCTGTGGGTGGTGGGGGAGCCCCCAGGGCCACGCTGGAGGGCTGGGCTGGGGGTGGTGGTCCTGGACTCTGGGCTGGGTGGGGAGTGGTGGTCCTTGCTTCTAGGGTGGGTAAGGAAGTGGAGAGGCTGGATTGCAGGCTGGGGGCAGGGCAGATATCTTCATCTCCACTCTGGGTTGGGGATCTTTCTTCCTGGCTTCCACGCTGCCTGGGGAAGTGGTAGAGCTGGACCTCAGGCTGGGTACAGGTGCGGTTGAAGGAATGGCAGCCTCCACCTCTTGGCTGAAGGAAGTGCTGCCTTTGGGGTCAGGTGAGGGCAGGGCCTAACCTTCATGGTGCGGCCCTGCATTTTGGTTGTCTTCATCCTGAGGATCAGGTATGTTCCCATGACCCTGTCCTCTCTCTTCTGTGTTAATGACTCCTGGATTTCTTGCTTCTTAAAGCCCATGCCCTTCATTATTTTTGCCCCTTGGGGGTCAATATCACCCCAGGGCAGCTCACTGTAGGGCCTCATTTCCTCTTCCTCAACCATGACATCTTCTCGGGTGGGTCTCTGGCTGGGGTCAACAGTCAACATTTTTTTGTAACAGGTCTTGAATTTCCACTGACATAAAATCTGGTAGATGCAGCTTTTTACTGTGTATTTGTTTTGTCACTTCCCCAGCCATGTCCCCCACAAACAGCTGGTCCCCTGTCACCATCCTGTAGAGAATGACCCCTAGACTCCAGACATCCACCTTGGGGCCATCGTACACCTGACACTCTAAAATCTCTGGCGCCATGTAGGAGAAGGTGCCACAGACAGTTGTCAGTTTATAATTGGTAAAGTCTCTGCTGAAACCGAAGTCTGCCATCTTGATATTGAGCTCCCGGTCTGGTGGGTAGTTTTCTAGATCAGGTCCCAGTGCATGATGCCCTTCTTGTGACAATGCTGAAGGGCTGAAATCATTTGCTGGAACATGGCTCAGGCTTCCTCCTCAGTTTTGCAGCCTTACTCTTCCAGGTAGTCAAATAAGTCCCCTCCTCTCACGTGTTCCATAACAAGAATATGTTTTCCTAGGTGGAAATCACCTCAAATAATATCAAATAATGCTGTGATATTTGGGTGATATAAGCTCTTTAGAGATTTCACTTCCTGAAACTCTCCAGCAAAGCCCCTCTGACTAATGGTTTTGACAGCCACCTCAGGCCCAGTGAGCCAGTGCTGGGCCAGTTTAACCTCGGCGAAGGATCCCCAGTCAATTGTTTTCAAGGGTATACAATCACCAGTATGGTACTTCTTATTGCCAAAGGTGGCTGCAAAGTCATTAGACATGGTGACTTCACAATAAAAACAAAATAAAATAATTTAAAAAACAAAAATATTGAGAGAAAATAAAATTAAAAAATAACAAAAAGATCAAAAGACAATATGAATAACAACAAAAAACAAAATAGAAGATAAAAATGAGAAATTAAAAAATAAACATACTAAAAACATTTTATAAAGAAATTATAGAACAAAATAGAAAATACAAATAAAAATTAAAAAAAAAAATAAAAGTACTAAAAAAATAAAAAATCAGCCCTGGCTGGTGTGTGGCTCAATGGATTTAGTGCTGGCCTGTGAATTGAAAGGTTGTCAGCTCCATTCCCAGTCTGGGCATGCCTGGGTTGCAGGCCGGGCCCCAGTTGGGGGCACGTGAGAGGCAACCAATCGATATATCTCTCCCACACTGATGTTTCTCTCCCCATCTTTCTTCTCTCTCTAATAATAAATAAATTTTAAAAAATCAAATAAAAAAGTAAAATGTAGAATAAAATAAGAAAAGAAAACCCAAAATGGAAAAACAAAACAAAATGAAAAAGTGAAAAAAAATGAGAAAGGAAGAAAATTTGTCCAAATCCAATAGGTCACCGCAATCAGCTTCCTGGGCTCTCACGAACAAAGACCTCGGCCCAGCCAGGAGCTTGTATAGGAGCGGTTGGTGACCCATCACAGTGGCACCTTACGAGGTCAGAGCAGGAAGTGGATCAAATCCAGCGAGGGATGAATTACAATGGTTTTCTCACATTTTGCTCTCATGACAGATTTCCTCTGGAAAACAAAAATAAGAAAGAGCCCCTGAAAAGCTTTTTTTAATGTAGGATATTAAAGTTTAATATTTACTTTATTAGAAACAACAATCTGTAAGATGCAAAAAACAAAAAGAAAATTAAAATGAAATACTGACTTATTCTCCAGTTCCAGGTCCCAGTTCAAATACCACCTGCTTGGAGAGGGCTTCCCTGACCCACCGCCCTAGTGCCTCACCCAGCCCATCACATTTGTCATCTTCACAGCCCTGACCACAGGGCACCTGATTTCTGGTCACTGTCCGTCCTTCCTGCGAAGGGAGAGGCATGACTGCAGTGGTCCCTGTGTCCAGCACAGTGACTGGCAACGAAGTAAATGTTTAATAAACGTTTGGTCACTGGATTAATAAGAGAGTTTGGGGGAACAAAAGAAAATATGGCCAACTCTTTATTTAATCAAAATGAGTCATAAAGTATCTTTAAAAATTCATGTCTGTCCTCACTCAGCTTCTGGGGCAGATAAGACAGGAAGGAGAAAGGCTGAAAGTGGGTTTCCAGGTGTGTGGGCGTTTGGTGAGCCTGAGGAACAGCCATCTGGTAGGGGCCTTGCTGTAGAGATCAAAGAAGCTGATTCATCCCTCCAGAGGTACTTGCCAAAGGAGGCAAGGAGTTGGGATCTGCAGTGAGGCTACAAGGTACTTTCACACTTGGAACATCCGTTTGCACATTCCACAAGGACCTCTCAGGGGACCCTGAGTAGCCGTGTAGGTAAATGTCTGTGCTACCGAAAGGAACCATCTCTGGGGAGAGAAGTGATGATGAGGCTGGTTAATTCAAACGTGTGAAAACACTTGGAAACCTCTGGATGAAAGGACTTCTGCAGAGCTACAGAGGTGAGGTGACATGTTGGGTCCAATTCTGCCCTTTTATGGAGACTTGAAGACACTTGGGCCCTTGAGCACATTTTATTTCTTTTTTCCTCTTATTAAATGTATTGGGGTGACACTGGTGAACAAATTTATGCAGGTTTCAGGTGCACAATTTCACAACACATCATCCGTACACTGAGCTGTGTGTTCAGCACTCCAAGTCAAATCTCAGCATCAGCATTTATCACCTATCCCCCCTCCTCTGCCCCCCAACAATCATCACTCTGTTGTCCTTGTTCATGAGTTTTTCCTCCTTTTTTTTCTTCTTTCCCCTCAGTACATCCACATGACCCTGACAGCTGTCATCCTGCTCTCTGAGTCTGTTACTATTTTGATTGTTGGTTCACTTCACTCATTAGATTTCACATGTGAGTGAAATCATACAGTACTTGTCTTTCTCTGACTGCCTTATTTCACTTAGCATAATGCTCTCCAGGTCCATCCATGCTGATGGAAAATGTAAGCAAACTAATGTAAGAAACTCCCTACTTTTAGTATATCAAATATTTTGATCACATGTGCAAGTTATTATTCTAGTAATTATTTTCCTTTAACATTTCTCTCGTAAAGTCTTAGCTTTGTGTAAAGGAATCTTTGGAGGGATCAGCCTGTGAGGTGTTCCCTCTACAACACTTCAGTTTGTTAATATTTACCTTACACCTGTGATACTCAGTCCCTAAGGATGACAGTCTCTGTGGATGAGCTGACTGGGACCAAATGGGGCC
This sequence comes from Phyllostomus discolor, assembly GCF_004126475.2. Classification (NCBI taxonomy): domain Eukaryota; kingdom Metazoa; phylum Chordata; class Mammalia; order Chiroptera; family Phyllostomidae; genus Phyllostomus; species Phyllostomus discolor. Next base: position 4,433,503 of record NC_040915.2, on the reverse strand, counting down.
ATTTCATCAATTCTAGACAGTCATTTACAAGTTACAGATGGAGATTACAATAAGCTCAGGAAGGAGAAGAGGGAAAAATTTCAACAAAAGCTGCCAGTTTATGAGATAATTATGTCCACTTACAAAAATGGCATTAACAGTGACTTCAAAATTAATGCCAATAAAATGAAACATTTTCTTAGCATAAAGATCTCTTTCAGCAAGGTAAATACAGACTCAAAGATAAGTCATTTAATATAAACTGTCAAAGCAAAAGCCAACCTTAAATAGAAAGAAAAAGCCAACCATCTTTTTATATACTTTTATTTTTTAAAATATATTTTATTGATTATGCTATCACAGTTGTCCCATTACCCCCCTTCTTTTACTCCACCCTGCACACCCTCTCCCACCCACATTCCCCCCTTTAGTTCATGTCCATGTGTCATAAGTTCTTTAGTTTCTACATTTCCCATACTATTCTTACCCTCCCCCTATCTATTTTCTACCTACCATCTATGCTACTTATTCTCCATACCTTTTCCCCCTCTCTCCTCCTCCCACTCCCCTGTTGATAACCCTCCATGTGATCCCCATTTCTGTGGTTCTGTTCCTGTTCTAGTTGTTTGCTTAGTTTCTTTTTGTTTTGTTTTTTTAGGTGTGGTCAATAATTATGAGTTTGCTGTCATTTTACTATACATGTTTTTTATCTTCTTTTTCTTAGATGAGTCCCTTTAACATTTCATATAATAAGGGCTTGGTGATGATGAATTCCTTTAACTTGACCTTATCTGAGAAGCACTTTATCTGCCCTTCCATTCTAAATGAAGCTTTGCTGGATAGAGCGATCTGGGATGTAGGTCCTTGCCTTTCATGACTTGGAATACTTCTTTCCAGCCCCTTCTTGCCTGTAAGGTTTTTTTTGAGAAATCAGCTGACAGTCTGATGGGAACTCCTTTGTAGGTGACTGTCCCCTTACCTCTTGCTGCTTCTAGGATTCTCTCCTTCATTTTTACCTTGACTAATGTAATTATGATGTGCCTTGGGTGTTCCTCCTTGGGTCCAACTTCTTTGGGACTCTCTGAGCTTCCTGGACTTCCTGGAAGTCTATTTCTTTTGCCAAATTGGGGAAGTTCTCCTTTATTATTTGTTTAAATAAGTTTTCCACTTGTTGTGCTTCCTCTTCTCCTTCTGGTACCCCTATAATTTGGATGTGGGAACGTTTAAAGATGTCCTGGAGATTCCAAAGCCTCTCCTCATTTTTTTTAATTCTTATTTCTTCATTTTTTTTTATTGTATGTTTTTTTCTTCCTTCCGGTGTACTCCATTGATGTGAGACCCAGCTTCCATTCCATCACTATTGGTTCCCTATGCATGTTTCTTCATTTCACTTATTGTAGCCTTCATTTGTTCATCTAATTTGTGACCAAAATCAACCAATTCTGTGAGCATCCTGAACGCCAGTGCTTTGAACTGTGCATCTGATAGGTTGGCTATCTCTCGGTCACTTAAAAGTACTGGTTCTGGGGCTTTCTTCTGAGCCATGTTTTTTTTTCTTTGGTTTGGTTGCACCTATTATGTAGTGAGGGGTGGAGCCTTAGGTGTTCACCATGGCAAGGTACCCCAGTTACTGGGTTGTGACGTTCTATGAGGAGGCGGGGTCCGAGAGGGAACAATGGCGCTTGCTCTGCTCTCTGTCTGACCTCAGTCCTTTCTACCACTCTCCCTGAGCAAACTAGTCCCCTCTGGTGCCAATTCCCATGTGGGTGGGCTTGTGCACCCCATGGGACTTTCCATGGACCTCTCCTGTGAGGCTGGGAGTCTCTCCCTGCGCCTCAACCCCCACAGGTGTTTTCAATCAGTGCCCCAAGGCTCTATTTCCCAGCACTGTCATCCTGGTTTGCATGCAGTGCCTTGCTTCACAATCGCTGCCTCACTGGGTCTGCTGGTTGCCACCCCTTGGCCAGGGTCTGCCAGCTGCCACTTGTGCGCTCAGGGTCCACCCACTGCAGTCTTGTATGTGCCCAGGATGCCTTACGCACCCAGTCCCAGTGCTCTCTGCTCTCCATGCTGCGACCCGTGCCTGGCTGTCCAACTCCGTCCCTCCTACTGGTCTGGATGAATGGGTCTATTTTAACTTCTTGGTTGTCTGACTTCCACACAGTTCAGTTTTCTGTCAGTTCTGGTTGTTATTCTGTTTCTAAATTGTTGTTGTCCCTATCTTGGTTGTGTGAGGAGGCACAGTGTGTTTACCTCTGCCTCCATCTTGGCCAGAAGTCCTCATATCGCCAATTGTCTTTTCAATGTGCTACATCAATTACACATTTGTGATGGGGCCCCCATGAGCTCACAGCTTTTCTATGTTATTCTTGACCTTGTAATTTGCTTACTGGGGAAGGGAGGTGGGCAATAAATAAATTTATACTGTTTGGGGGAGGAAGAAGGGTTTGTTTGCTTTACTGTGCCTGGGTCTTCCTGAGAGAGGAGTGAGTTCCTGGACCTCTCAGTGGATCTGCCTGAGAGGCAAACTAAAAATGGAACTGCCTTTTGACCCAGGAATTCCACTGTTGGGATTATACCCTAAGAATCTTGAAACATCATTCAAAATAACCTATGCACCCCAGTGTTCATAGCAGCATTATTTACAATAGCCAAGTGCTAAAAAAAAGCCTAAGTGCCCATCGGAAACAAGTGTTAATAAAAAAAACTGGTACATTTACACAATGAAATACTATGCAGCAGAAAGAAAGAGGAAATACCTTTTATGACAGCATGGATGGAAGTGGAGAGTATTATGCTAAGTGAAATAAACTAGACAGTGAAAGAAAAATAACATATAATCTCACCTATAAGAAGAACTGTATGAACAAAACAAACAAGTGAGCAAAATAGAGCCAGAGGTATGGAAACAAGGAACAGACTGACAGTGACCTGAGTGAAGCGGGGAGGGGGATAAGGGAGGAAAGAAGGGGATCTAGTCAAGAAACGTATAAATAAACCATGGGCATGGACAGCAGGGCAGGGATTGACTGTGGGAGTGGGGGAGTGGGTGGGGCAGGGCAGATTAAGGGCGAAAAACTGGGAGAACTGTAATAGATTACTAAAAATTAAAAAAAAACCCAAAACCCTAAAGACTCTAACAAAGGCTACTAGAACTAATAAATGAAATTGGCAGTGTGGCAGATACAAAATAGTATCCAGATATCAGTGGCATTTCTATACACCAACAATGAATTATTAGGAAGAAAAACCAAGAAAACAAGTCCATTTCCCATTGCAACAACAAAAAATATAAAGTACCTTGAAATAAATTTACCCAAGGAAGTAAAAGACCTGTATTCAGAAAACTATAGGACATTGAAGAAAGAAACTGAGGTAGAAACAAATAAGTGGAAGCATATACCATGTTCATGGATAGGAAAAATGAACATCGTTACACTGTCCCTACTATATGAAGCAATATATAGATACAACATCACAATGGCATATTTCACAGATCTAAAACAAATATTCAAAAAATTTACATGGAACCAAAAGGCCCCAAATAGTCTCAGCAATCTTGTGAAAGAAGATCGACATTGGAGATACCACAATCTGTGATAGCAAACCATACTACATGGCCATCATAATCAAAACAGCCTGGTACTGGCATAAGAGTGGACATATAGGTATTTGAAACAGAACAGAGAGCCCAGAAATAAACCCCTGCCTTTATGGTTAGGCCATAAGTGACAAAGCAGGCAGGAACATACAATCGAGTAAAGGTGGTCTCTTCCATATATGGTGCTGGGAAAATTGGACAGGGACATGCAAAAAAACGGAACTAGGCCACTAATTTACCATACACAACAATAAATTCAAAATGGACAAGAGAATTAAATGTACGTTGCAAAATCTTAAAATCCTAGAAGACAACTTAAGTAGTAAAATCTTAGCCATTTCTTGGAACAATATTTTTGCTGGTGTGTCTCCTAGGGCAATGTAAATAAAGGAAAAATAAACAAATGGGACTCATCAAACTATAAAGTTTTTGCACAGTAAAATAAATAATTGAAAATTGAAAAGGGAACCCACTGTATGGGAGAACATATTTGACAATGATACATCTACCTGATAAGTGGTTAATTTCCAAAATATATAATTTTCAAAATATATAAGTTGTAAAGAACTTATACAACTTAATGCTGGGGAGACAAACAATCCAATTTCAAAAATGGGCAAAGGACCCGAATAGACACTTCTCCAAAGAGAACATACAGATGGCTAAAACACACATAACGACACTCAACATCATTAATCATCAGAGAGATCCAAATTAAACCACAATGAGATATCACCTCACACCTGTCAGAATGGCTGTCATCAATTAAATCAACAACAAGTGCTGGGAGGATGTGGGAAAAAGGGAACCTAAGTGCACTTTTGGTGGGAATGTGGAATGGTGCAGCCACTGTGGAAAACAGGATGGTATTTTCTCAAAAAATTAAAAACAACTGCCTTTTTACCCATGATCCCACTTCTAGATATATATCCTAAGAATCCTGATACACAAAACAGAAAGAGTGTATGCATTCCTGTGTTCATAGCAATACTGACAATAGTGAAGATCTGGAAACAGCCCGTGTGCCCATCCACAGATGAGTGGATAAAAATGCTGAGGTACATTTACACAATGAAATACTATGAGGCCCTAAAAAGAAGGAACTCTTACCTTTTGCAATAGCACAGATGTACCTGGAGATTATTATGCTAAGTAAAATAAGCCAGTAAGAGAAAGACAAATACCATATGATTTCACATATACATGGAATCTGGTGAACAAAATAAACTGACAATCAAAATAAAAACATAGGCATAAATACATAAAACAGGCCAAAAACTTTCAGAGGGGAGGGGAGTGGACTGGATAAAAAGAAGGTGAAGAGTCTAGCCAAAGAACATACATGTGTGACCCACAAACACAGACAACAGTGTGGGGATGGCTAGAGGGAATGAAAAGCTGGGGCTGAGAGGAGGGGAAAATGTAGACATCTGCAATAGTATCAAAAATAAAAATAAAGAAAAAGGTAAAAAAATATCATTTTAAATGTAAATAGCCTAAATGCTCCAATCAAAAGACATGGGGTTGCTGAACCAAGAAGAAAACAAGACCCATATGTATGCTGTGTACAAGACACTCACCTCAGGATAAGCTACGTACAGACTAAAAGTAAACTGATGGAAAAAGATATTTCTTGCAAATGGAAAGGAAAAAAAGCTGCGGTACCAATATTTACAGCTGACAAGATAGGCTTTAAAACATAGGCTCTAGTTAAGAGACAAAGAAGGACGCTATATAATGACAGTGAGCAATTCAACAAGAGGATATAACCCTTGGAAACACTTATGTACCTCAAATAGGACCACCTAAATATGAAGAGCAAATCTTGGCGGATGTAAAGGGAGAGACTGACAGTAATACAGTCATAGTCAGGGATTTTAAACCCTGTTGACATCAATGGATAGATCTTCCAGACAGAAAATCAACATGGAGACAGTGGTCTTATATGACAGCTTAGATCAAATGTATTTAATTAGTATCTTCAGAGCATTTCACCCTAAAGCAGCTGAATATACATTCTTTTCAAATGCACATGGAACATTTTCTATAGTAGGCCACATATTAGGACACAAAACAAGACTCAATAAATTTAAGAAGACTGAAACCACATCCTGCATCTTCTCTGACCATAATTGTTTGAAAATAAAAATCAATCACAAGAATAGAACTGAAAAACACAGAGTCATAGAGGCTAAATAACATGTTACCAAACAACGAATGGGTGAACAATGAGATCAAGGAAGAAATCAAAAGATACCTTGAAACAAATGAAAATGAGAACACAACCACCCCAAATATATGGGATACTGGGAAACCAATCCTAAAAGGGAACTTAACAGTAGTACAGGCCTATGTCAAGGAGCAAGAAAAATCTCAAATAAACAATTTAATTTTACACTTAAAGGAACTCGTGTAAAGGAGTTCCTTTACACGAGTAAAGGAACAACAAACAGAACCCAAAGTGAGTTTAAAAAAGGAAATAATAAAGATCACATCAGAAATAAATGAAATAGAGTCTAAAACAACGATACCAAACATCAATGAAACCAAGAACTGGTTCTTTGAAATGGTAAGATTGACAAACCTTTGACCAGACTCATAGAGAGAGAGAGGGAGGGAGGGAAGAAGGAAGAGAGGGGGAGAGGGGAGTGGGGGGGTGAGGGAGAGACAGAGAAATGGAGGACCCAAATAAATAAAGTAAAAATAAAAGAGAAGTAACAACTGACATCAAAGAAGAAACACAAAGGATTATAAGAAAATATTATGCCTGGCTGCTGTAGCTCAGTGGATTGAGCATGGGCTGCAAACCAAAGGATCATTGGTTAGATTCCCAGTCAAGGCACATGCCTGGGTTGCAGGCCAGGTCCCCAGTGGGAGACCCGTGAGAGGCAAATTGATGTTTCTCTCCCTCTCTTTCTTCTTCCCTTCTCCTTTCTCTAAAAAAATAAATAAAATCTTTTAAAAAAGAAAAATTACTAACAGCTATATGCCAACAAACTAGACAAACTAGACAAAATGAATGAATTCCTAGAAACATACAATCTTCCAAAACTGATCAGGCAACATAATAAAGGAAATCCTAGTCACAACAGTCAGACAGGAAGAAGAAATAAAAGGCATCCAAAGAGAAAGAAAGAAGTAAACTGTCATTACAGCTGGATGGCTCAGTTCATTGAAGCATCATCTCTTAACACCAAAAGGCTGCAGGTTTGACTCCTGGTCAGGGTACATAAGCTGCAGGTTCACTCCCCAGTCTGGGCTCATAGGAGAGGCAAATGATCTCTCTCTCTCACACACAACCCTCTCCCTCTCTCTCTCAAATCAATAAACATAGCCTTGGATGAGGATTAAAAAATGTCATTACTTGCAGATGACATGATACTGTATACAAAGAACTCTAAATATTCCACCAAAAAAACCCTAATAGAAATCATAAATGAATTCAGTAAAATAGCAGGAAATCAAAATGAATATCCAGAAATCAGATGCATTTTTATACACCATTAATAAATGATCAGAAAGGGGAATTATGAAAACAATCCCATTCACAACTGTATCAAAAAATAAAATAACTAGGAATAAATTTAACCAAAGATGTAAGAGACCTGTATTTGGAAAATTATAAGACACTGAAGAAAGAAATTGAGGAAGATACAAATAAGTGGAAGCATACACTGTGTTCATGGTTAGGAAGAATTACTATCATTGAAATGTCTATATGACCCAAAGGAATCTGTAGATTCAATGCAATTCCTATCAAGATGCCAATGGTGTATTTCACCAAAATAGAACAAATACTCCCAAAATTTATATGAACCACAGAAGATGCTGAACAGCCACAGCAATCTTGAGAGAGCAGAACAAAGTTGAAGGAATCACACTACCTTATATCAGACTATACTGCAAGGCCAGAGTGATCAAACAGTGTGGAAGAGGCATAAAAAGAGACATGTAGATCAATGGAACAGAATAGAGAGCCCCCAGATAAACCCATGCCTATATGGGCAATCAATCTACTGACCCAAAAGGCAAAAACATACAACGGAGTAAACATAAATGGTGTTGGGAAAATTGTACTGATATGTGCAAAAAATGAAACTAGACTACCTTCACACACCATACACAAGAATAAACTCAAACTGGATAAAAGGCTTAAATGTTAGATTCAAACCCATAAAAATCCTAGAAGAAAACATAGGCAGTAAAATCTCAGACATTTCTTGTAGCAGCATTTTTTCTGATATATCGCCTCAGGCAAGGGAAACAAAAGAAAAAACAAACAAATAGAACTACTAATACATCAGACTAAAAAGCCTTTGCACAGCCAAGGAAACCGTCAACAAAATGAAAAGACAATCTACTGAATGGAAGAACATATTTGCCAATGATACATCTGATAAAGTGTTAATAGCCAAAATTTATAAAGAACATATAAAAGTCAATGCCAAAAAAAAATCCAACTAAAAAGTGGGCAAAGGACCTGCACAGACACTTCTCCAAAAAGGACATACAGATGGCCCACAGACAAAAGAAAAGATGCTAAACATCACTAATCATTAAAGAAATGCAAATTAAAACCACAATGAGATATCACCTCACACCCATGAGAATGGCTATCATCAAGAAATTAACAGGCTGGTGTATCTCTCTGCACCATGCCCCTCTTCTTTCTTAGAGAATGAACAAAAACTTTATTCTCTACACTTTCTTCTCTGTGAATTCTTCCACAAACTGAGTCACTGGCTACCCTAACATTTTGGTGGCCCATAGGGGGACATTCTCTATTTCTCCCTCTCCTCTGGCCTCCTGAGACACATCCTCTGGAGCAGTGGGCAGCGGATGCTCAGCCTGGGCTAACCCCCTAACCCTGACTCTGTGAAGTGCAGAGAGAGGATTCTAAGCCTTCTCTGTCTCTCTGGACGCTGTGGACAGCCTCCTCCGCACCCATCTTCCTGGCCAGCAGTCAATATAAGGAAATTTCTGCCCCCCTACCCACCAGAACAATTTGTAAATTATGGCCTCTTAAGCAATATTGAAACATTTATATTTCTCTCCCTACCTAATCCCTCCAAAATTTGGCAACTCTTAATGAAGTAATGCCTGGACTCTGGATGTCACCAGGAAGCTTTAAGGAATTAAGATTGGCTTTCAAAGCCAATAAGACCCCTTAGAGGAATGACCTGATGCCTCTCTTGGTGATGTGGTTCACGACAATCTTTGCAGGACTGGACATGACTGGAAAACAAGAACAGCACTAACCGCTCCCTACAGCCACAGGCAGAAGATGACGCAGGAACAAACTGCAGCCTCTGTTACAACAGCCCCAGTTACAACAGCCCCAGTGGCCACACGACAGTACCCTCCACCCTTTTTTAATACAACTGCAATTCAGTAAAAGCTCAACCCCTCCCCCTCCAAAAGAAATTAACAAACAAACAGTGCTGGCAAGGATTCAGAGAAAAGGGAACCCTCCTGCACTAGGGGTGGGAATGCAGATTGGTGCAGCCACTGGGGAAAGCACTATAGAGATACCTCAAAAAAATTAAAAAATGAACTGCCTTCTTACTCAGTGATTCCACTTTTGGGAATATATCTGAAGAAACACAAAACACTAACTTGAGAGACTGTGTGCACCCCTGTGTTTATTGCAGCGCAAGTGCCCATCAAATGAGTGGATAAAAAAGGTGTGGTACATTTACACAATGACATACTACTATTTTGTTGACAAACAAAATAGACTAATAATAGACACGGAAAACAGACTGACAGCTGTCAGAGGGGAGGGAGATGGAGGGCTGGGTGAAAAAGGTGAAGGGATTCAGCAAGCAAACAGACCAACTCAGACACAGACAATGGTATGGAGATCACCAGAGGGAAAGGAGGGTGGGGAAAAGTATAAGAAGGTAAAGGGCAGATAAACGGTGATGGAGGGAGACTTGACTTGGGGTGGTGAGCACACAATACGATATACATATGATGTATTACAGAATTGTACACCTGAAATCTATATAACTGTATTAATCAATGTCATTCTAATATATTCAATAAAAAGAAAAGGAAAGAAAAGAAGCAGGCATCTAGATTGGAAAGGGAGAAGTAAAACCATCTACTTATACATGATAGATAAACTTATATGTGGAAAATCATAGGGAATTCTAAAAGAAACAAAAATCTCAAACTACTGGAGCTAATAAATACATTCAAATCAACAACCCAATAAATTCAATAAAAGTAATAAAATAAAAAAGGTGAAATGCAAATCATTTTGGTATTTGATAATAAAAACAAGGTTTGCAATGTCTAAGATTAACAAACAGAAATCAATTGTATTTCTATATATTAGCAATTAATAATTTGAAAATAAAATTAGGAAAACAATTCCATTTATAATAGCACCAAATAGAATAAAATATTTAGAAAAAAATTAATGAAAGTAGCCCTGGCTGGCGTAGCTCGGTGGATTGAGCGCGGGCTGGGAACCAAAGTGTCCCAGATTCGATTCCCAGCCAGGGTACATTCCTGGGTTGCAGGCCATAACCCCCAGCAACCACACATTGATCTCTCTCTCTCTCTCTCTCTCCCCCCATTCCCTTCCTTCCCTCCCTAAAAATAAATAAATAAAATATTTTAAAAAAGAAACTTTAAAAAAAAAGAAAAGAAAAAAAATTAATGAAAGTACTGCAAGATCTGTTCACTGAACACTATAAAACATCATTGAACAAAACAGAATTAGACCTAAATAAATGAAAAGCCTATGTTTTTTCTTTATAATTTTAAAAAAAGGTTTTATTTATTTATTTATTTATGGGGGAAAGGGAGGTAGAAAGACAGGGAGAGAAACATCAGAGTGTGGTTGCCTCTTGCAGGTGCTGTACTGGGGACCTGGCCCACAACCCAGGCATGTGCCCTGACTGGGAATTGAACTAGCAACCCTTTGGTTCTCAGGCCAGCACTCAATCCACTGAGCCTCACCAGCAAGGGTGAAAAACCCATGTTTATGGGTAGGAAGATTTAATATTGTTAAAGTGGCAGTACTTTCCCAATTATTCTCCCTTTTCAGAGGAATCCCCATCAAAATCCCAGCTGCTTACTATGCAGAAAGTAACACATGATCTTAAAATCCAATAAATCGGTGGTGTAAATCTTTTTGACCTTAGATCAGGCAACAGTTTCTTAGCTATAACACCGAAGACAGAATCAACAAAGGGGAAAAAATAGATATATTGAACTTCATCAAAAGTTTTCAAAACAGTCTTCAAAGGACGCCATAAATAAAGCAACCTACAGCACAGGAGAATAGGTTTGCAAAGCAGGTATGGGATAAGGTGACAGTATCCCTTTTTGCGATCTCTTCCGCTAGGCTGAGCACAGGCGAGGACAGGATTAGGTCCCGCTCCCTCCCCCGAGCGCACATCAGTCAGGACACCTGTCACTCTATGCCGTCTGCAGTCGTTGATGTGCTTACCTCTCTCGACCTCTAGATTAGCATCTTCCGAAGAGAGGGGGGACTGGCTGCAGCGCCCCCAGGGAGGCGGACGCGGGCTGGGAGAGGCGGCTCCGCACCCGGCGGGAAGGGAGAGCCCTGGGGACAGCCCTGCGGGAGGGTGCTGCGGCGGGCGGCCAAGGAGACCCAGGCCAAGTCCGAGGGGCCAGAGGCGGACCACGAAGCCTCCTAGTGTGAGAGAGGAGGCTGCAGCGGCAGGGGAGGCGCCCGCCCACCCTGGGCCAAGGAGGACCCTGGAACCGGATGGGGGGCGGCCTGGGCGAGGGCGAAGGCCCCTTCTCGGCAACCGCTGGGCTTCCACTGAACCCCCAGTCTCGACTTCATCCTGACGGCCCCCCGATCCTGGGCTTCCTGGACTTGAGGGAGAGACTGCGGGGGGACTGACACCCCTGCTAAGACCCCAGGGGGTCCCGCTCTCCTCGGTGGAGGGCTCAGGGCTGGCTGCGACCTTTCCGGGGGAGGCGGCGGCTTGCACGGGTTTGTTCGGGCTGGGGGAGAAGGGGGTGGCGTTGGTGGCCGAGGAGGGACCCCCTGGATCTGCTCTGCGTTCGCGGACGTTGGAGCCCCACGCAGCGCTGGCCCAGCACCGGCGGTACCGCCAACGAGCGCCCCACGGACTGGAAGCCCTTGGCGGGCAGGCGCGCGCACCTAACGGCTCAGGGGCGCGCACCACGCGGCGAAGACCCCGCGCGCCTGCCCGAGCTCAGCCCGGGAAGACTCCGCGGCACGCCGGCCGTCCGGATCTCGGCCCCGCGCCCAGGCCCACGTCCCGTCCACCGGGCCGCCCATCCCGAGCGGCGGTCGCGGCAGCTCCCCGCTGCCTATGGGGGAGGGGGGGCGGAACAGCTTCTGCCCGAGCCCTGGCCGCCTCCTAGGAAAGCGGCCCACGGGCGCCGGAGGCCGAAGGAGGCGCAGCCCGCCGGGCCACTGGCCGATCCCGGGGCGGCGGGAGTGCGGGCCGCAGCGTGCGGGTCCCTGGCTCCCGTGGGCTCCTGGTGCGGGGCCTCCTTTCAGCCCCTGGCCTTGGGCTTCCGCCCCGCGTGTGGCATCGCACGCGGAGGGGAGACCGCGAGGAGGAGGCGAGGGCCGCCCGGAGTGACTGCAACATCCCTGGGCGGCGCGGTGGGGCCGAGAGGTAGCAGTGGCTGAGACCTCATTTTATTTTACTGCGGTTCTGACTCGGGTGGCCCGCGGGACAGGTGGCTAGTGCTTCTGTGACCGAGTTTTACAGCGAGGGAGGGGAGGCCCTGCCCTCAGGGGGAGGGTGGGGTGGGGGAGGGCCGAGCGAGGGCTGCCTGGTGGTTCTCTGCCGACTCCTCCATCCCTCAGTGGGACACAGGGATCCTCTGGTCGTTTGAGAACCTGCGGGGAGTTTGAAGGGCTGTGCAGGAGCGGGAGTGGGGGAAGCCGGTGGGTTTCAAAGGACAATATTCCTCCCTAACCCGGGGGCCGGAAATGCAGCTGGGAAAGCTTTGATTCGGACCGTGGACGTTTAGTTCCTTCTCTAGAAGGAAAAAGCAGCTCGAGAAGACGGCCGGCTCCCATCACGAAGACCATCTCACATCTCAGTGCAGGCAGGACTTTTAGGATGCAGCAGGGGAAGGCAGGACAAAGAAACCCGGAGCGGGTGGTGGGCTCTCTGTTGAGGGCGCTGCATGCGAGTCAGCACAGGGGGCTCCCAAAGCCATCTCGGAGCCAGGCAAGCGAGGGTCTGGTTTTTGTCACCCTGCTTTTACATCACCCTGCTTTGACGGTGGAAATCTGGAGTTGGAATGCCTGAAGGTCGGAGTCTGCTTGTTTGGAAGTGAGTTCCTAGATTCTGAAGCAAAAAGGCTGTCTATCTGCAGTCACATATATGTGAACAGGTCGTCATTCACGGAGACGGCATTAGAAGAACGGCGGGTGGGTCACAGGATCCGTGCATTAGTCAGGGGACGGGGAGGTGCCCCAGCCCAGCGGCTCTCATTGGCCTGCCTGCGTCTCCTGTCCAGTCTGGAGCTAGGAGAGCACACGGTGGCTCACACCGTGGAGCAGGACGAACCCAGGAGAACTGCGGGGAAGGCTGAGGACACGACAGGACACTTGCCCAATTCTGAATCAGAAACAGAAGGTCCAGTGTTGGACACAGGAGTGTGTAAGGTACAGACGCAGCCCTGGCTCCGCGCTCGGGGGGATGAGCTGTGCGTGAAAGGCAGGGTCCCTTCTAGAACTCTCTTTTTGTACCCCCACCCCCATAATGAGCGCCCCCATCTGGGTGAGGAGCAAGGTGGGGGACATTCATGCTGAATGGAGGGGCTGGCCCCTGGAGTCCTGTGGAGATGCAGATGGGGTGAGAAGGTCACATCCCCAAGGGGCATGCCGTCTCCCAGGAGGAAAGTACTAGTTCCTGGGGAAACCCTCATTGAACGGAGTATTACTTTATCTTGGTGTCTTCACTTTCATTTCCTTTGCTATGAAGTCTTTTTAGTAGATTGAAACTTTTCCCCCCAGAGTCTTGGTGATGATTTGTACACACTCTAAGGTCCCCGCTGGCTCTCCCATTGTCTGCCCCTCCTCTTCCGCAGACTGCAACACAGAGTTAAAGAGGGCATGTTTCTCCACCAAGGGTCTCCTCCTTCTGACTGCAGTCTGTTTCCGAATGTAAAGCAGGGATGGATGCTAAACACCTCCCTCCCTCCCTGAAAGGTGTGAGAAGACCACCCCTTTGCTAGCGATGAGGGGATTCGGGAATGGAGTGGTTGCTGAGGAAAGGCATAGGGCTCTGGCCAAGGGTCCAAGGCAACATTGCCCTGGGATACCCCCAGGATCTTAGGGGCAGAGTGGGGAAGCAGGGTCCCTCTGCATCACAGGCTGGATGTAGCTTAGGGAGGTTTTTCTGGTCTCATGGGTCTCACTTGGTCTCATGGGTCTTAACCTTGAGGTAATTGTGTGACAACTGCAGAACTGAGGCCATTGAAAAGGACAACTGGTCTCTCCTTCAAACATTCAATGTCACCACAAATAAGATGGCAAAAGGAGGAGAGTTTAGGTTCCAAAGGACCAAGAAGATTGTGTCACCATATTTCTTTAGTCCTTTGGAAACAAAAACATCTCCTCACTGTTTTGTGGCTATCTTTCTTGCTAGTGATGCTGACTCGTTGTGTAGGACAGGTCAGTGGTCGGGCTCAGCAGTCTGCATTCTGAAGTTGCCTGATCATTTCCTCAGGATGAAATTCAGGCCAGCCCTTTGGCCAGGAACACTGCCTAGTGCATGCTGTGTGCCCCCTAGTGCAGCCCATGTGGAGGCCAAGGGTGTCTGGCTTTCCTGGCACCATTGCTGGGATACTGGCATTGGTTCCTTTTTATGAAGGGGACTATGCAGGGTCCTGCCACATTTGTTTACTGTGAGACACATCTTCTTTCAACAAGCAGTGCTCTGAGAACGTCTGAGTATCCGCCTCTCTAACGATCTTCCTCTGAAAATTGCAGCATCCCTGATGATACCCGATGTGTGTTACCACAGCTGTGTGTGTGTGTGTGTGTGTGTGTGTGTGTGTGTTTGAAATTTCCTAATTGCATCACTCTGGTGTACCCGCATTTGTTGGCATTGTGCCGTGGAGGACATTCCCTTTCCTTCCATATCATTAAATTGTTTGTTTTGACTGTCACTGTGGATTGTCGATCTTTTTGTAGTCAGTGCTATGATCCCTCACTATCATGATTAATATCAGTGGATATGGTACAAATTCATATAAACATTCTTTTTTCTCCTGTTAGTGTTTAGATGTTAAATTCTCCCATATCTTTTAGGCTATATTTACCCTTTCTAGTAGATTTTATTTACTATATATTTTCCTCTGTGTTACTTGTTTTCTTTGTGTGTGTGTGTGTGTGTGTGTGTGCACACGCATGGTGCTGTTTGGTAGCAAAGGATTATATAGCTAGTGTTCAACATTGTACTATTAATACAAATGTTTTTGACATCTTTAGTCTTTTATTAACTTGTGTAACTTCAGTTTAGCTTTTCAATGTCATTGGGATGTAAGAAATTAATATTTTGCAACTATTTGACATTATGAAGACTTTAGATGTAAATAGACATTTGGTACATTGACTTTCAGAACCATTTTAGAGAGAGAGGCAAAATGAAGTAGGAGGCAGCTTCGGTTTTGCTGTTCTGCTCTATATTCTACAGAAACAAATCTGTTCCATTTGGGGGAATAGTACGGCCTTTGCCTAGAAGAATTCTTAAATTGTAGGGTAAATAAAGTCTCACTTCCACCTCTTCACTCCTCTCAATGTAACAGTGGAAAATTATAATGGGGGATTGTGACCCACCTCATGATTCTTTTGACATTGTTTCTGTAACTGCCGACTCTAATACATAGCTTGTTGATAAACAGCATATTTGTATAAGAATCCTAGGAACTCACTTCAAAAGATACAGACTCTGACCCTCAGGTATCCCAGCTCCAGTAGCTTTGCTAACCTTCAACCATGGAGCCAGGATGCTGTGAAGCTGGGATGGCATGGAGTCCGGATGACTAAATCAGGATGATGCACACTGGACCATCACTTGCCTTATCAGAATGGACTGTGCTTGTCTGCAAATAGAGAACTTGGCAACACTCTCCCTTGATCTCTTTGTTCTGTTCCCCTCCCCCTCCTTATAGAAAACTGCCTCCACTGAGATGTGGAGATGGGTTCCCCATTTTCCAAGAGTTGGGCTTTGAGACATGAATCCCTCATCTTCCTGGTGGTCAGCACCTGAAAACAAACCACTTTCCTTTACATCAGCATCTGCCTGTCAAGTATTGGGTTTTGTAGCAGCAGGCAGCTGGATCTGGATTTAGATATAGTTTTTCTGCAACCCAGATGGGACAATGTGGATTCCACTAAGGCCTAGAAGGCCAAGGCTGGAGTCCCAGATGCTTGTGGCAGGCTGACCCCATGGCAGGGATTGCAGGAATCTTCCAGCAGCTGCCAAGAGTTTTTATCTTGGGGATTCTTCCTGCTCTCCTTTTCAAGTCATCAGCCACCTTTAAACACGTTGTTGGTGAAAGTAAACAGATGGCTGGTGGGCTGATGAGCCCAGGCTCGGTACGTCCCTGGTGTGCACAGCCAGGAGCCCCTGCCCCACCTCTTGGGTTCTTGGAACCATTGGAATTCTGTAGAAATCAGTGGGCATTGCTCAATAGTAGGCATGGCTCAGTGACAAGACAAAATCCCAGTTCTCCAGGTGGTATTTGGTTGGAGTGCTCTTTTGGTTTGGGTTTGGGTATTGTTTGCTTTTCTTGTTGCATACAGCTTCTTAATATCTACTAGTTTTGCTTCTCTCTTCCTCCGCAGGAAGAACTCTATGTCTGAGAACTCTCATCTGTTTCTCTCATATATCAAATGAAACTTTGGTCACAGTTTTTTTTTTCTTGATTTCTTATCTTTTGGGAATTTGGTGCTAGTGCCAGTCCCTCCTTATGGAGGATTTAGTTTGAGAATATTCGTATGTTTGAACTTTGCCTTTGCTTTAGAATTTTTTTGGTCTGCTTTGAAAGGAATGGCTCAGTCTCAGTCTCAGATTATTTTGCAAAAGGTACTACATGGGATAAGATATCTTATGTGCAAGTTTTCATGTTGTTACATCATAAGAATTCTACTCAGAAAGGATTCAAATTGATGGCTTAAAGACAAGAAAAGATCTCACTCCCCTCTTAGTAAAACTCAGAAAGAAAAGAAAAAAATGGGCAGTTTTGAGTGTCTCAAGCTTGTGAAGCCTGTTATCTCTACCTTTTCTCCAGCATCCTAGAAGTTGTCATGATCATAGATGAAGAAACAACTCACTTCTGAGCACACTAAGTGGTTGCAGTAATTAACAACAATCCAAATGAGTAGTTTGAGTTTAGTTGATATCTTTTAAAGTTATTGACACAAAATTTGTTTGTTTTCCCTGCCTTTATAAAAAGTTCATATAATCCTTGTTATGCCTCTTTTTAAAAATGTGTTTTATTGATTATGTGATTACAGTTGTCCCATTTTTTTCTATTCTCTACTCTCCTCTGCCCTGTATGCCGCCTCCCACCAGTATTCTTCCTCCTTAGTTCATGTCCATGGGTTGTACGTACAAGTTCTTTGGCTTCTCCATTTCCTATGTTATTCTTAACCTCCCTAAGTCTGTTTTGTACCTACCATTTATGCTTCTTTTTCCCTGAACCTTTTTCCTCATCCTCCTCCCTCCCTGCTGATAACCCTCCATGTGATCTCCATTTCTGTGATTCTGTTCCTCTTCTACTTGTTTGCTTATTTTGTGGGTATTGTTTTTAGATTTAGTTATTGACAATTTTGAGTTTGTTGTCATTTTACTGTTCATAGATTTGATCATCTTTTTCTTAGATATGTTCCTTTAACATCTCATATAATAAGGGCTCGGTGATGATGAACTCCTTTAACTTGACCTTATCTGAGAGGGATGTTATCTGCCCTCCCATTCTAAATGGTAGCTTTGCTGGATAGAGTAATCTGGGATGTAGGTCATTGCCTTTCATGGCTTTGAATTATCTTTCCAGCCCCTTCTTGCCTGTAAGGTTTCTTTTGAGAAATCAGCTGATAGTCTTATAGGATCTCATTTGTAGGTAACTGCCTCCCTTTCTCTTGTGGCTGTTAAGATTCTCTCCTTATCTTTAATCTTGGGTGATGTAATTATCATGTTCCTTGGTGTATGCTTCCTTGGGTCCAATTTCTTTGGAACTCTCTGAGCTTCCTGACCTTCCTGAAACTCTCTTTCCTTGCCAGATTGGGGAAGTGCTCCTTCATTTTTTTTCAAAATAAGTTTTCAATTTCTTCCTCCTCCTCTTTTCCTTCTGGCACCCCTATGACTTATATGTTGGAACATTTAAAATTGTCCCAGGGGTTCCTAAGCCTCTCCTCATTTTTCTGAATTCTCGTTTCTTCATTATATTGTAGTTGAATGGTTATTTCTTTCTTTGGTTCCAAGTCATTGATGTGAATCCCCATTTCCTTCCCTTTACTTTGGTTCCCTGTATATTTTCCTTGATTTCACTTTGCATAGCCTTCAGTTTTTCCTCTATTTTGTGACCATACCCAATCATTTCTGTAAGCATCCTGATTACCAGTGTTTGGACTCTGCATCTGATAGGTGGATATCTCTTCATTGCTTAGTTGTATTTATGGAGTTTTGATCTGTTTTTTCATTCAGGCCATATTTCTTTATCTCACTGTACCTGTTATGTTGTAAGGGTCAGAGTCTTAGGTGTTTACTAGGCGGGGCAACCCCCGACTCTACTTTGTGATGCTGTCTGTCGGGGAGGGGTCAGAGAGGGACCAATGCCTCTTGCTCAGCTCCTGGCTCACTTTCAGTTACTTTCCCCCTGGGTTGTAGTCACTTCCATGGGGTGGATTGGGGCTGCGCACCTCGGCCAGGCCAGGCTCGGCTCTGGGTTTGGGTCTCTCAGTGGATGTATACCCAATCCCTCAGTTGCCAGCCTACATCCTTGCTCTTTCTCTGGACCCACAGAGAAGAAGCTTGGACAGAACCTTCTAGGCTTCTTTTCCTCATTCGTATGGGCCAGCAACAGATCCACCCCAGTTGACTCTGTCCCGGTGGCCTCAGGGATGTGTCTTAATCCTGCGTTGGTTGTACCCAGCCCCTGGAGCCACCCCCTCACCCCCACAGGCTCCTCCCTGTCATTGTCCATATATTTCATCCCCTGTACTTCTGGTACCTAGGGACATCCCACCCTTTTTCTTTCAGCACATCTATGTTTCAATTATATCGTTTTGACATTCTTACAGTTTATTGCAAGAAAGGGAAGGGCTGTTTCTTCCCTGGAAAGGGAGCACTAAATTCCATTCTCACCATTTCCTCACCCCCCAACTCCAGTAATAGTAAATTGTATCACTTTTTAGCTTTCAGACATGCCCAATGCACAGAACCACTGACAGACAGATACACCCATCCCATAGAACCGATGATATACAAAACCACACATAGAAGTACTGGGAGACAGATACACCTCTCCCAATAGAACTAATCACACACACACACACACACACACACACACACACTGAGAACCAGGCTAGCAAGCACTTCTCAATGACCAATGATGCTTAACGTCTCTGGAATGGATGCTGAAGGAAAACCAGGCACTACAAAACCATGTGAGTCCTTGCAGGGCTCGTGACTACTTTCATCGTGGTCCCTTGTGTGGAAGTTCTTAAGGCAGTGTGATTTTTTCTGGGTTTGCCCCTGTTTGGGGTGGCCTTCCTTTTCCTCTCTCCATCGCCTTGAGCCAGGCCATATTGTTTAGAGAGACTTCTGCATTCTGAGTGATCACGATTCCTGAAATATGGTGCACGCCTTGGGTCTTGATGTTTAAATTTTGTCACATATCTTCCAACAGTTTCTCTAATTCTGTTTGAGTAATGCTTTGCCTTTACTACATTCCTAAGCTGTATGTGTAGCTTACAATGGAGTGTTCTTTGCTGACAGTGACAGAGCATAATCTTTCAGAGATTTTCAGCCAGAGCTCACATAGTTGAGAACCAGAAGGAGATGCGGGCACTAGGATACCGGCCAGCAGCACGCCGGCCTTCTGTTCAGCTTCTCCTTCAGGGTGTATTTCCGTTGGGGTTGCTGGACCTGTCCTAGTGGGCCCTGTGGAGGGCTGGTGCATTAGGTTGCCTCTAGTTTTGATCAGTAAGACAACTTGCCATTTTTGTTTCAGAAAGGCCTGTGTCTCCCAAATCTGGAACATTGAAGAGCCCTCCCAAAGGATTCGATATGCCCACCATTAACAAAAGTTATTATAATGTGGTGAGTGATTGCATACCTTGTTTTTTGAATGTCTCTGAAACGCAGAAGTGTAGACTATAGGTAAACTGCTGAAATGATAAGGAAATAAAAATAAAAACCACACATGTAACCACCATTAATGGCTTGGTACATTTCCTTCCAATCTCTCTATATTTTATAATCTTATATTTTAAAAATATTCAATATATGCAATTGTACCTTGTTCTTGTCACATAACTTGGTATTGTCAATTTATCCCCATACTAAGTCTTCAAAAATGAGATTTAAAAAGGCATATAATGGAAGGACGTTGGTGTTGAGGAGAATACAACGATCATGTCTTCCAGTGCTTTGACAAAACCTCAGATGCGCGGCCTCCTGGCCAAGAGTCTGCGATTTCACCTTGTGGGAGCCATCCTTGTATCCCTGGGGGTGCGGCTTCCTACAAGTTTGGTGTGGCTGAAAGAAGAAAGAAGGCATATGCAGATTTCTACAGGAATTATGATTCCAAGAAAGATTTTGAGGAGATGAGGAAGGCCGGCATCTTTCAGAGTGCAAAGTGATCTTGGAATGTAAAGAATTTCTCTGGGGTGAATTCCATGGAAGGCTGTCACTGACCTGTGTTCCTCCTGAGCTATGTATGAAGCATGAATATTTGAGCTAAGAAAAAGTTTCTCTTGTTAAATAAACAATTAAGAATTACTGTGGAAAAAAAGTTATATAATGTGTTTTAAAGATTTTATGCGTGTCTAATGATATGTTTATATTTGAAGTAGACTGTAAGTACCTTAGATCAATATAGTTTCCTTATATCTTAACATAGTCTTTCCTGGGATTGGTATGTGTGTATATTTATATACATATATGTGTATATAAAAATATCAAATAGCATGAAATTAGAGGAGAGTGTGTAAGCGTTATACATAGTAAAGTCAAGTATTTCAGAATCCTGAAACTTACTGCATTTGGAAATTTACCATGAGCAGTTTGGGAGCTTAAAATATATCTGTGTTATTAAATCTGATATCTAATCCAAATCTTCTTTGTCCCTACACAATTGCATATTGTACAAAAAGTAGAAAATGGTATTCTTTATTTCAATAAAATTTTACATTGCTATTGTATATCTTTTAGTATATGTCAGCAAAGTACACTTTTTAAATATGTTTATGTTTTGAATTGTGTGCAAAATGTGCATTTATTGAGTTTTTCCCCCTGCCTCCTATTTCTTATTTCCTTGAGTGGGGAATATATACAGTAAATCTAAGACCATGAGACCTCTGTATTTCTCAAGTGAAATAACAGCTGACTGGTGTTTCTTCACAGCAGACCTTATTGTGGGTTTCATTTTCTGTACTTGTATTAAGAAATGCTGAAAAATTGCCCCGACTGGTGTGGCTCAGTGGGTTGGGCATCACTCTGTGGACAGAAAGGTCACGGGTTTGATTCCCGCTCAGGGCACATGCCTAGGTTGAAGGCCAGTTCCCAGGTTGGGGATGTTCGAGGGGGTAACGATCGACATTTCTCTCCTTCTCTTTCTCCCTTCCTTCCCCCTCTCTAAATAAACAAAGTATAAAGACATTTTTTAAAAAAGGAATGGTGAAAAACTGTGACAGAGCTGAACAAGGTGGTTCTGCCACGCTGACCCGTTGCCGCAGCCTTCGCCGTGAGTCTGCACATTCAGCTTCCTTCTACGCAGGTACCTCCCACTTGCCCCCAACTCTTACAGAACAAGTCGGCCTCGGGGAAGAGTCACTCGCTTCACTGGTGACTGTCAGGTGCCCACTCTGTGCCAGGCCCTGCCGAGGTCTTGGGCACAGAGCAGGGTTGGAAGTGGTAGGATGTCTCTTTTGTCAGCATACGCGCTAGTGCATGGGCACAATTCAGTGTTTTCTGTCACCTCTGGTGCCCATGTCACTGCCTCCTCTTGTTATAATTCCCTTCACCACGTCCGGCTCACGGGGTTCTCTGTGTGATACTTCCGAGCACACACCAGAAGCTGTCCTTGACTTCTTGTCCTTGAACCGATCAAGTCCAGATCTTCTTTTCCTGAGACATCCTGCATTGAAGTCTCTCCTTCCATTTCCATGGGTTCTCCCTTCTTTTCACCAGTCTTCGCCTCCGCAGACTTGCAGAGCGTTGGGTCCTCACACGTCCTGTGCTCCGACCCCCAGGGGCTGTCTTCCTGTTCCGGTTCTGCTCGGCTCTTCGCATCCTCTTCGGTCCTGTGCCTGCTGCGTGTGTTCGTTCCCGCGATGTGGTTCCACCAACTTACCTGCTTTTCAGTGAGTAATGTGTTGTACGTGTGGTTTCGTGCATGTAGCCAGAAAATACGGTGAAAGTCTCTTCATGGGTTTTCAAGGTTTCTTACTAAGAAAACGTAACTGTTAATGGGTGCAGCTTCCTTTTCCTCTTTCATTCTGTGAGATGTTGGCTTTTATTCTGGGGAGAGTGTCGGGAGGTGAACAATGCAATCATAATCCACAGTGATGTTCCAAAGAAGGAGCTACTTATTTTCTATTGAGTTCAAAGTAGTCCCTTTGTTTCTGTGATTTCACTTTCTGCTGGGCCAGGCAGGGCAAGGTCTGGTGGATGGGGCCTGGGTGGCCCGGAACAGACACCTGGCATGGAGGGCCAGCGGGTGCCAAACACCTGCTACCCGCAGCTCGAGGTCCAGTGCCAGGAAGTCATGAGGGGATTGGCCAGTTGTTCGGGCCCCGCCCCTTGCCCTTTGCTCTCTTTTCCCACGTGCTGGTGCTGGTCCGTTGATGTTTCCATGGAGACATCAGAACTCCTGGCTACAGTTAGTTCAGTGCGTGCTAGAGACCCAGAGGAGTAGGAAGCAAAGGAGACGCTCTCCCAGTTTCTACTCTCTTCTTGGCTCGTTTAGCGCACAACCGGCTCGAGATGGGCAATTTTATTTCTAAGTTTAGTCCACGATTTTGCCGCTGGCGCCGTCACCGTCCCTTGCCCAGTGGCCGTCATCCAGTGGTTTTCCCGGTCCATTGCGATGATGCCCCGCCTGGCCGGGACCACCCCGCTGCTCCTGCACCTGTGGTGCGCCCTGGTCACAGGCTGTCCCACCGGGATCGGGCACCTGTAGCTTCAGGGTTTTACATCGCGCCGAGAAGGCCGTGTCCCCTTCCGCAGACGGCACGCTTCCCTGTGGGGATCCTTCCCTCGGTGAGCTGGAAGGACCCTCCGAAGAAGCCCGTGTTGTCTGCTAGAAATTCTAGGATGTTTGGACCCTCAAGAACGGTCTATATCCCTCCTGCAAGGCGCAGGTTTTCTCTCCTGCCTCCACCACCGGAGCAGGGAGTCGTGGCTGAGAAGCCAGGACCCTCCAGTACCTCCCCATGTCCTTGCCCAAAGGAGGTGGAGGTGAAAGTCCAAGTGGAGTCCGCAGAATGGATGGAAAAGAACAGAAACAATCTGGTTCGGCAGGACAAACAGAACGACCAGACCAGTCCTGATGAAAGTGGGGATCTACCACTCACACCTAGGTCCCTGAAGACCAAGGGAGCCCTCACGCCTTGCAAGCGATCCACAGAGGAAGTGCCAGGTGAAGACCAACCGCCCAGCGTGCCAGCTTCTCCGTCGCTGGGTAAGGAGATGGATGGTGAAGAGCTGTGGAGGCCCTCTGCCAGCAGGAAGCCACGCAAACGGAAACGTCCCGGGCCACTCCTGCTGCAGCTGCCTCCACTGCTCTGCGATCCAGGTGAGCTGCCCCCACCTCCTAAGTTGCCTCGCCTTGCTAGTGACAAAAACCTGGGTACCTTGCGGAGCACCTTGCAAAGCAAAAAGACCTTGGAGGACAAAACAGAGGGCACAGCTGACAGCAGTGCCACTCAGTCTGCCCCTTCCATCTCTGTTCCTGGCTCGGGGATGGCAGACACCCTGCCCCTGGCCACTGAGATGGGGCCGGGCTCTGCTACCATCTCAGCCAGGGCGGCTGCAGATCTGAGCTCTCAGCCTGTGTCCCATGGTGATGAGGACATTCAAATGGACACGACTTCCCCTCGCTTTGGTGCCACAACCATACCTTCTGATGACGACGACATTGAAATGGACACTACACCCCCTTGCTATGCCACCACAATCCTCTCTTCTCCAAACTGTGATGCGAGATTCATGCCGGTTTACCAGATCCAGTACAGTGTGGAGCACAGGCGCCCTGCAGGCGCTCTGCCGGCCCGCCCCCATTGAAGGGCCACTGCCCTGCCTCAGGCCACCCCCTTGGCCCCTGCTTCACACCTCAGCCTACTGGAAGGGTCCCTGAGGGTCAGCAGAAGGGAACTTCCCTCCCCAATGCCCCTGTTAACACCAGATGACCACTCATGTCATCGGAGTTGCCACCAAGACACCACGCACCACGCAACAGGTGCTCACTGTTGTCAAGACGTCTGTGGGTCCACTTGTGGTTCTGGGCCCCGCAGCTCCCATGGTGGTGGGAGCTGTGCCGTCAGTGTGTCTGGCCCAGGGCCCACTCATCCACAGACATCCAGAGTGTCCACTCTAGAGACGGACTGAGGAGGGCACAGTACTGCTTCCAGATCTCCTTGTGGCCCTGTGGCCAGGGTCCACCTGGCCCAGCACAGCTGCTGCAGGAGGAGGAACATGCCCCACCCAGTGCTGGGTACACTGCCCGTTCCACCTTACATCCGACCACCTGGAGCCCACCTGTCCTAACCCAGGTTGTGTGATGATGGAGTGTAGACACCATTCCCACGATTGGAGACACCAGTGCCCACGCTCATGGTCGGTGCACCTGCGGCTGCCTGGACAGGGAGAGCCTCCTGCACTTCCAGCCACCACCTCCACGGAGAATGAAGGTATGTCATTCCCATTTTCACCACGTGAGGCTGTCTCCGATGACTTTCTTCTTTGCTTTTAAATAGTTTACGTGATGACATTCCCTGGTGTGACAGACAATTACCTCATGATTCTTATTTGGTATCTAGGGTGTAGTTTGTTATCTTCGAGGAAGTCCCCTTTCTCATGCCTCTGATGGCCACATCTGAAAAGTGTCTACTGAAGTGTATCCTCTTTCCGTTTGGCTGGAATTCTGAATTCTCTGCTCATTTTCATTAAAAATAGCACAAATTATTTTACTTTTTCCATTTGAATAGACTGAAATTTGAATCCAAGTAATTCACTTCTAATAGCCTAATACTATTTAAGTGATTTTTAAATTTTGGCTTTTGGTGTCTTTGTTAACATATGCAAAGCAAATCCACAGTTATTTAAAGAGCTGTGATTGATAGTGTGTGCAATCCTGGAGTATATTCCGGTCAGTTGACATGGTGCTTCAAGCATTACTGCAGCCTTACCTCAATACTACACTTCTGTTGGCCTTTTAATACTTTTACATGTAAATACATAGAAACGCAAACATTTTCTTACCTCAAAATCTGAACAGAAAAAGAATTAAGATTAAAAGCAGTATATGTTTTCCTAACAATATATTCTATTCAAAAAATCAATTCTAAGTCAGCTGTTAATCAAATCTTATTAAATTATAGTAATTGATGGTAAGTTAAAAGGAAATCATATTGGAATTTATATTAAATTTTGCATTGAATTTTCAGTGGGTCTCTGCTGAATACCTTATAACACATTAAAATTTTTTCATCCATTTTTCTAGTATTGGAAGGGAAGACTCTATAGGAATAATGCAAAAATAGATGAGATGATATTTTTAAATTCTCATTTTCATCATTTTTTTCAAATTAAAAAAACATACATTTTCTTCCTGTGTTTGCTGTTTATTTTTTTATTTTTGGTCATTCCCTCTTTAAACTTTAGTTTTCCTCAGTTAAATGCTTTTATGTTAGTGACTGGTATAGTAATATTTCGCCACGCAGAAATGGGCTTCTGTGTAGCACACTAATTGGTTGGGATGCGGAATGCAAAGATAGAGAAGGGTAGCTAACTGCAGATATCTTGTTGAATCATTTATTTACTCCAGAAATGTGTGTTTAATACTTAAGTGGAAGATTCTAAGAAATGTGGTGAAGTTACAATGTGACTAAGACACAGACATACTATAATTCAAATAAGCATAAGGTGTCTCGGTGTGTTCACACTGCTTTAACAAAATCCCGCATGCTATAGCTTACACACAACAGAATGCACTTGCCACAGTTCTGGAGTCCAGGAAGTCCAAGGACAAGGTGCAGGCAGTCTGTGTCTAGGGTGGATCATTTCCTGGGCTGCTGCCTGTTCACTGTCACCTCACACCATGGAAGGGGTGAGGGGTCTCTCCAGGGTCTCTTTCCCAGGGCACCGAACCCACTCACTAGGCTCAGCCCTCATGACCTAATCACCTCCCAAGGAACCCACTTCACATACCATCACATTAGGATTTCAACATAGGGATTTTGAGGAGAGAAACCACCAATCCTGTGCACAGGGATTCTGTAAACACTAAATAAAAACACGTAGGTGATGCCTGTGATAATGCCCACCAATTCTGCAGCCTCTCTGTTGCTCCTCTTTTGCCTGCCTGCAGCTCCTCTCTCCAATAAGACCTCTGGGAGCTCCTTGACTGTCCCAAAGCCTCTGCACACCACCCTCGCCTGCCCAGGTGCATTTGGTCTCAGCCTGCTTTTCCCTCTCCTTCTGTAGAACTCCTTGGCACCCATTCTTAGCTCAGTGGACCAGGCTGGGCATCACTTCTCTCTGAGTACAGCCTGAACTTTGCTGCCACAGGAGTTCACCCAGGCTCACAGCTCAACCAGA
Organism: Phyllostomus discolor; assembly: GCF_004126475.2. Classification (NCBI taxonomy): domain Eukaryota; kingdom Metazoa; phylum Chordata; class Mammalia; order Chiroptera; family Phyllostomidae; genus Phyllostomus; species Phyllostomus discolor. Next base: position 4,406,893 of record NC_040915.2, on the reverse strand, counting down.
CACGCTCTTGGTTCCCTGTCTGCCTGTGAAGATTCTTCCCATTTCTTGGGGCTCGCAGGTGTGCTTTCAATGTTCATGTTGACCTTCATTCAGCCCATCTACTGCTTTAGGCATTTGTCTACTTTCTATGTAACATGCCCCAACCTTCTGATATGTAGGAAGAAACAAGCAAGCCATCAAATTTAAACTCGTATATATCCCACGAAGCTTAGAATTGCTTCCAATGCTGCTTGGAATAGAAAGTGCACAGTATTTAAATAGTTAATGCATTCATTTGGTGCACAAAGACTCTTTCACAAGAATTTAATTTGTGTTTAAAGTGTGCCTAACTTGGAGTTTGACAATAAGATCCAGATGAAATAGGCAAGTTAACAGAATACAACCTGTTACATGCTCCAGTAGTGGTACCTGCAGGAAATTTATAGGAGTGGTACTAATTCAGGTGAGTAAATAAATGGATGAAGGGATGGCTGACTATGTGAACAAATGGTGTATTTTAATTCTCTAGCACTGACATTTAGTACTCTGCAGTCCTCCTTGTGAATAAATCAGCCTGATAATTTTGTGTTGCAAGTACAGTGAGTGTCCTAATTTCTTCTCTTACCACATTCACTAATAACACTCGGGTGGACACAATGTAGTTCTAGTGAAGTCTGTACTCCTGCTTCCATAGTTACATCATCCTGGCTTTAACCGCCATGCAGACTGAGGTCTGCAATTGTGACATTAAAAATATTAACTTGGGCATTTAAAAAATAATGTTTTAGCATAAGATTAATCTAATATTCATTATTAAAGATAGGTAAATTACATTTAATGCTTCTTCCATGTATGTTTCAGCCTTGTGCACAATTTTAACTGTTTATTCATTTATTTCCCTTGGTTTTCTACTTGTGACAATTTGAAACAACCTCATTTCTTCTTAAAAATATATTTCATTGATTATGCTGTTACATTTGTCCCAGTTTTTCCCCCTTTCTCTTCCTCCACCTGGTACCCCCATTCCCTCCAGCAATACCCTCCCTTCGTTCATGTCCATGGGTTGTGTATGTAAGTTCTTTGGCTTCTCCATTTCCTGTATCAGGGGTGTCAAACTTATTTTCAGCGGGGATCACATCCGCTTTGCGGTTGCCTTCAAAGGGCCGAATATAATTTTAGGACTGTATAAATGTAACTACTCCTTAACTTTAAAGAATTAAAATTACATTCAGCCCTTCGAAAGCAACTAACTACAAGGCTGATGTGGCCCCCGGTGAAAATGAGTTTGACACCCCTGTCCTATACTATTTTATTCTTAACACCTCCTCACTCTTTTGTACCTACCAATTATGCTTCTTAATCCCTGCACCTTTCCCACATTCTCTCCCTTCCCCTCCCAGCTGACAACCCTCCAAATGATCTCCATATCTCTGATTCTATTTCTGTTCTGGTTTTTACTAAGTTTGATTTTTTTCAGATTCAGTTGTTGATAGTTGTGAGTTTGTTGCCATTTTGATGTTCATAGTTTTGACTTTCTTCATTTTCTTAAAGAAGTCCCTTTAACATTTCATGTAATAATGGCTTGGTGATAATGAATTCCTTTGGGTTTACCTTGTCTGGGAAGCAGTATATCTGCCCTTCGATTCTCAATGACAGCTTTGCTGGGTAGAGTAATCTTGGTTGTAGGTCCTTGCTTTTCATCACTCTGAATACTTCATGGCACTCCTTTCTAGCCTGCAAAGTTTCTTTTGAGAAATTAGCTGACAGTCTTATGGGGAACTCCTTTGTAGGTAACTCCCTGCTTCTCTCTTACTGCTTTTAAGATTCTCTTTCTATGATTAACCTTTGGCATTTTAATTATGATGCGCCTTGGGGTGGTCCTCTTTGGGTCCAACTTGGTCCAACTTGTTTGGGATTCTCTGTGCTCCTGGACTTGTATGTCTATTTCTGTCACCAAATTAGGGAAGTTTTCTTTCATTATTTTTTCAAATGAGTTTTCAATTTCTTGCTCTTCCTCTTCTCCTTCTGCTATCTCTATGATTTGGATGTTGGTATGTATAGAGATGTCTCAGAGGCTCCTTACCCTATCCTCAATTTTTTTTGATTTCTTGTTTCTTCTTGCTGTTCTGATTGAGTGCTTATTTTTTTCCTTATGTTCCAAATCGTGATTTGAATCCCGGCTTCCTCCCCTTCACTCTTGGTTCCCTGTAGATTTTTCTTTATTTCTCTTAGTGTAACCTTCATTTCTTCCTTCATGTCATTGCCACAATCAGTGAGTTCTCTGAGCATCCTTATCATAAGTGTTTTGAACTCTGCATGTAATAGATTTCCTATCTCCATTTCGTTTAGTTTTTTTTTTTCTTTGGGGGGGGCATTGTTCTGTTCTTTCATTTGGGCCATGTTTCTTTGTCCCCTCAATTGGCAACTTCCCTGTGTTTGTTTCTGTATATTAAGTAGAGCTGCTAAGACAGTGATGTCTTAGTAGCATGGCCTATTGCAGAAAAGGCACCTGTAAATTGTGTGGGGTGGAGACTTAGGTAATTGCCAGGGCAGGGCAACCTGAGTCACTGCTCTGTGGCTCTGTGTGGGGGGAGGGCTTGGAGAGAGGTCAGTACCACTGCCTGGCTTCTTGCCGGATTTCCAGTCACTTCACCCACTCTCTGTATGCGACTGGCACCCTTCCAGCTGTTGCTCTGGTGCTAAATCCCAGAGTGGATGGGTTTATGTATGTTCTAAGACCATGTGCGCCTTTTTCAGGGAGTCTCCTGAAAATCCAGCAGTTTCTTCTGCCACACCAACCCCTACTAGTTTTTACAGCAGATGTTATGGGGATTTATCTTCCTCATGCTGGAATCCTGGCCTGGCCTGGGGCTGGGATTGCCCACTTCCAAGGTATCCCTTCCAATTCGTATCCACCACACACGAATGTAGGACTGCCCATCCCACCACTGCCACTGCTGCTTCTCCGTGCCACACCGCATCTCCTCACCTCCCCACTCCATCTCTGAGTCTCTGCCCCTCCTACCTGTCTGGATGAATGTGGCTTCTTTAAATCCTCCATTGTCAGACTTCCATACAGTTCGATTTTCTGACAGTTAGGGTGTCATTTATTTTGAGGTTTAGTTGTAATTCTTTCTGTGGTTGCACGAGGAGGCGAAGCATGCCTACCTACACCTCCATCTTGACTGGAAGTCTGAAAACAACTTTATTTCTAGTGTCCTTTGCAAAAGGAACCTCAGTGGACTTTTGTTTTATAGTCTTTTTAACAAAAAAATTCTTTTTAAGGACTGTTTCTATTTTACAGACTTTTCTATTTTATAACCTATTCATAAAAATGATATTTCCTATTCTGCCTCTTTATTCTTTGATCACAAAAATTAAGGAGGCTTCCTGTACTGTGCATGACCCTATGATCTAGTAGGTGTTTAGTAGGGACTACTCAGCAAAACTGTCATATAACAAACAGTAACGTTGTCATATAATAAACCTACAGTTGAGCTTAGGCATGTTTTTCATTGTTTTTTTTTTCTGTTGCCATTTCCTGTTAGATCCCTGTGATCTCAAACTCGTAAGACAAAAGACATCATCATCTTTTATGTGTCTGCTTTAGTCATTCGACAAATGTGTGGAACACCTGCTGTGTGCCAGGGCTCTTTCCCCAGGTTCTAGGTTGTGGAAACATGAGCATAATCAGTATCTGAAAAGAAAGATAGCTTAAGGAGATGGGGTTGAGAGTGGCCGTGGGAGGAAAGTGTGTTTTATACAGGGCATCTGGAGAGAGACTCTCTGAGGACGTGCACCAGAGCAGGGACCTCACTGCGGTGAAAGCAGAGAGAGCCTTGCAGATGGCGGAGACTGGAGACGCAACCTTTCAGGGAGCGTCCCAGGACGTGGTGGCAGCCAGGACCCAGCCCTGAGGCTCCTTCCCCTGCTCAGGGAGCAGAAAAGGAGCCAGTGTGTCTAGAGCAGAGCGGTCAGCGCTGCGTGGTGGGGAAGGAGATCAGAGAGGGTATGAGCAGTGATACCAGGTAGTATCTGTCAGCCACGGTGAGGGGTTCATTTTCAGTTTACTCTGAATGAACCTGAAAGTTACTGGAGTCGCCTGAGCCAAGGAGTGACACACGATCTAATGTGCATCTTAAAAGCTTGTTTTACTCACCAACTGTACTAGTTTTGTTAATGCTACGTAACAAATGACTACACATTTAGTGGCTTAAAACAGCACCTGTTGATTATGTCAAAGTTTCAGTGGATCCAGGGTGGAGAGGATGGGCCAGTTAGCTGGGTTCCCTGTTCAGCATCTCATAAGTCTAAAATCAAGTGCTTTTGGAATTGCAGGGTCCTATTGGCAGAATTCTCTTCCTTGTAGTGGCAAGATTGAGGTCAAGGTCCCCAATTTTGCTTGTGGATTTTTTCATCCTAGTTATTTTTTTCTACTCAGGTAAAATAATTCATAACATAAAATTTGCCATCTTAACCATTTGTTAGTGTACAGTCCAGTGGTGTTAAGTACACTCACGTTGTCGTGAAACATCTTTAAATGTTTTCATCCTGCAGGTCTGAAACTCTGTACCCACTGAACAATTTCCCTCTCCTCCTTCCTCCCATCTCCTGGTAACCCCCATCCTGCTTTCTGTCTCCATGAACTTGGCAAATGTGTATACCGCGTGTAAGTGGAATCGCACAGTATTTGCCTTTTTGGCAACTGGCTTATTGTTTGTCTTTGCTGCCCGCCAGCCTGGCGCTGACCTGGGGTGATGCGTAGAAGAATAGGAGGGTGGATCAGAAGCCGCAGCCTGGTGAGGAGGAGAAATGAGCTGAAAGTTAGAGGTGGGGAGCTCTCCTGAGAGAAGACTTTTCTTCTCTCTATTCCTCTGAGCCTTTGCCCCTCCCACCTGCCCCCTCACTCAGCACATGCCTCAGGGAAGCAGAATCTCTGGGCAGCGGCCCTCTCAGGGCACCAGCCACACAGGGCAGGTGGACTGGCTGGCTGTCTTCTGCTCTGAGGGTCCCACAGCGTTTAGGGTCTTCGGGTAAGTTTACATCTGTGGCAGTAAGGTACACTAAGGGTTGTACATTGTGCAGGCACAATTTCAGCTTCCAAAAAAGCAGCTTTTTAAAAAAATCTAGCAAATAAATGATTATCTCTTAATATACTTTGATGAAAGAAAATTTACTTGAAATTTGTAATTCTGATTTTTAGAAACTTGGTTGCCTTTAGATGGCCATGGACTGAGTGGCCCCTGAGCACAGAACGCCAGCCCTGCTGGGCTCGGACCGCAGACAGGCTCCTGCCGAGCCTGCCCTCGCTGATGCAGCTCTCCCTGCTGCCTGTCCTGCTTCCCTGCTGCCAGTGTTGCCAACTCTAGCAAATGCAAATACCAGCACCCAGTGTAATTTAGGTTTTAGACCATCAACAAGTAGCTTTTTAGTATCAGTATGTCCCATGAACTATCTGAGCCATGCTTGCACGAAAGTTATCTGTTGGTCCTCTGAAGCTGAAATCGAACTGGGTGTCCTGTATGGTGTCTGGCAACCCTGCCTGTCCCAAGACTGTGCCCACAATAAATCATTTGAACACGCGTGCGTGCGCACACACACACACACACACACACACACACAATCATTTGTGTGTTTTTTTCAGTGGAAATTAACGTCACGAATGACTGCTGTCTCGGTGGAGGAGTTTCGGAAATGGTGTTCAAGACAAGCCAGGCCGCTTCCCATGGAGAAACAAATGTGTCATCTGATGGGTCAGAACACAGTCGGAAGGACAGAGTTTCCAATTGAGATAAGTCACTGCATTCACTGGTTACTGCTTCATTTTATTAATCATTTAGATTTTATTTATGTACTTATTTATTTTTATTGATTGCTTTTAGAGAGAGGAGCAGGAGGAAAGAGAGGAACATCAATTTGTTGTTCCGCTTATTCATGCATTCATTGGTTGAGTCTTGTATGTGCCCTGACTGGAGATTGAACCTGCAACCTTGGTGTATGGGGACATCGCTCTGAAGAACTGAGGTACCTGGCCAGGGCCACTGAGATTTTAGGTAGCATGTAATTTTATTAGTTCTCTATCAAATATTATAATTTCTACAGCTATATTTTATTTACTTTGTTATTATGGGTTTTTTACTAGAATAAAGTCAATAACACCCAAATTTGATTTTCTACTTTCTGATAACCCAGAGTACCACAGTGTGGGTGATTAATAATTGTTGACGAGTAAGTGAATGAATGAAATTTCCTCCATATCCCATTAGAAAATAAAAGGGAGGAATTTTTATCAATATACTGGAGAAGCAGAGAAATACAAAATAAAACCAGAAAATTTCTCATCTTCAAAATGTGCAAGATAAATACCATCATAAATATTGAGTAGGGGGTGAAGTAAACATTTTCGTACATGTCTGGAGAGAGTGTAAGTTGGTAGACTCTCTAGGAGGCAGTGTGCTTATTTTTACAAAGAAGTTTAAGTATTTCTTTCTCAGTACCCACCATTTTAATTTGTAGCAGTTTGACCTAAAAAGTAAAGACGTGCTCAAAAAGGTGAAAAGATTTATTTCCACTAATAAAAGGTGAAACCAAAGGAAGTGACTAAGTACATTATGATAGAATGTCTTGTACAAATCATGTTTTTGAATAATTTGCACAAAAAGGTTTCTCATAAGACATTAATGTTTCTTACTTTTGAAAAGATGTTAATGCTTTTAAAAGGCAATATAAAATAGTTACATTGTATTATTATTTCAACTTTATAAAACATGAAAACTGATTAGTGACTGATAGTACAGAATTCAAGTCATGTAGACTCAGTGTGAATACTGACTTTGCCATTTAGTTATTAAAGACATGCCATTCTACAAATTATTTCATTTACCTAAGTTTCCATTTTTATTCTGTGAAATTCACATAATAGTAGTAGCAACTACCTTAGAATGTTATGAGGATTAAATGAGGAAGTGAGTTATTACTAGTGTAAAAATAATTGAGGGGAAACAAGAAAACATTCACTTAAATTTTCTCTTTGTGATGGCATATAGGTGCCTTTCTCCTTTAAAATTTCATATAATATTTTCTAATTTATCCATAAAGATAATTTATGGATAAATTATTTTTTAATCCAAAATAGATATTGATAATAAAAATAAGACTAAATTATCTCTTAAATGACTAAAAACATTTTTAATGTAGATAAGCACATTCAGATTTATAGCTTATAATTTATTTTTTAATATAGTAAATACCCATAGAGAAAACACATTCATCAAATTTGGTTTGTCAAAGAAATAACAGTCAATTCATTAAACATGTAACATTCTCACTTCTGAGAGTTTAGCTTCCTCACAATGTCACTTACTTAGAGCAAAGGTGAAAATCAGGAAAAACCTTCACAACGACATAAGCCCTGAACCAGCAGAGCAAATGGTACAGAATCTGTGTGCTAAACCGCATGTCTTTCTCAGTTAAAAAGACCCTCGAGTCTTCTCTTGGTGGCCTTGCTGGTTTGTGGCTGGTTTGTGGGAACTCTCTCCACGTCACTGTGCAAGCAAGGACCCGAGGGGCTTCCTGAACTTGCTCTTTTTCTGGTATTCCACGTCCTACAACCAAGTCTTCCACGTTCTGTCCTTAAATGAAGCAGGAGGTCAGAGAAAAATTCAAACCGCCTTTGTCTCTCACTTGGTGTATTGGATGTTTCTGAACTGGTCTCCTGTCTAGTCTTCATCTCTTCCACGTGGCCCCCTTTCCCACGTCCTGCCCTCTCCCCTCCTGTTAGCTGAAAGGCATTTGCACTCGCCATTGCTCTGGAGACCAAACTGCAGGCAGGGACCACCTCAGAGCCCTGCCTGGTGTGGCCTCTGACTACCCTCAGCTTCATCTGCCCTCTCTGTCGTGTAAGCAAGCTCAGCTGACACCACAGCAGAAACGACTTCCCAGTTCCTACATTTCTCTCACTTGCTAGCCTGTCGACCATTCCCAAGCCAGACCTCTGACTTGAACACACCCTCTTCTGTCCTGCCTTTTTACCTGCGAGCCTTTAAGCTGCCTATCCTTTGGGGCCCAGCTTAGGAATCCTGTCTGAAAGGCTTTGGTGATAACCTGGCAGGAGTCCTGCCATCCCCTGCTTCACATGGGCTGTTTCTCTGATCACAGAATGGGGGAAAAGGTACAGGGAATAAGAAGCATAGATGCTAGGTACAAAATAGACAGGAGGAGGTTAAGAATAGTATGGGAAATGGAGAAATGAAAAAACATATGTATGTTACAACCCATGGACATGAACTAAGGTGGGGGTGTGTAGGGTAGAGGGAAATAGAGGGAAGAAAGAGTGGGACAACTGTTACAGTATAATCAATAAAATATATTTTAAAAAAGGAAGGAGTTAAAGGAAAGAGGAAGATAAAAGCTTTATCCATTCTATTTGAGGTTATCATTATACATAAAGTTAACAGTTGCTTAGCTCCTTTTTCAATCACGTGAATATTGATGTGAAATATAAAACATGCTCTGGAACAAACAGAAGAGCTCACAAATGGAGTGATAACTGGTTGTCATTTTCAAAGATTACAACCCCTGGGCGGGAAGGTGAAAGGGCTCTCATGTATTTACTTACTGGGTGCGTCACCTGCAGCTGGAGCAAACTGTTCCGAGTGCACGGACGTGCCTGCGTGTATATGCAGAGCATCGTCATGATACAGCAGTGACTGTGAATCATGACATTTTGAAATGTACTTTTCTTGGTGAAAATTTAAAAGATTTTTGTTTTATTAGTTTTTACCTTGCTGTGGAAAAAATGTGAGCATTTAGAAGATACTACTTTTGAGTACTTAAAATGGAAATCATTAATGTTTACATTTTATTGACCAGTTAATGAAATATTTTATCCCATTTTCAAAAAGTCGTTCTTCTTTTACAGGTGGAATAGAAGAAATTTTGGATTACAAGGCAATTATTTATAGAGTTGAGGATGTTAGTCTGTTTGGTAAGTAAGCTATTTGGAGAAATCCCCTTCCAGATTTGGATGCATATGAATTAGTACACTATTACAGAACCTAACTGTTCCAAAAGAAATGAGGAGCAGTCTCTCAATATTCACACCTGATGATTTATACATTTCACACTAAATAACACATTATCCATAATTTTTGGCATATAAAAATCACTAAATGTTAGTGTAAGTAACAAGTCAAAGTTTTCTAATTTTAATCTTGAAAATAATCTATTATATTATGCAATTAAATATTTTTATCTATTCTGTCTCTGCATTGTACATCTGTTAAAGACTCTAATTCATATTTTGAAACCAGTTAATTTTATAAAAATGCTTTCAGGTAAAAGGGGAATTCCACTCAAATTAAAATTTGTTTCCTGGTGGTTTCCTTGATATCCCTTTGCTTTACCACTATGAGAAGATAAGATTTTTGGAAGATGGTAATTGCTTACATACACCAGATGCAATACGTTTTGATAGTGTTCTTGTTGCTATCTCATGGCTCTTGTAACTTGTTCCAAGTACATTTGACAACATTGGAAGAGACAGCAAACCTGATGTTATTATTTTTATTAAGCTCCCACATGCAGTATTAATGGTATCCTGAATTATCCATAAAAGGATGGTTATGCCCCTCCGGGAGGGCGCTCAGAGGAGCTTAGCAATCAGTTTGCTCATGTTCTTTGATTGAAGTGAATTTTTTAACATCTACTATTTGTAGGCTATTGAGGGAGGGGCTTCATCGGAGCCACTGGTGCCATATACCACCCTCCCCGAGAACAGCGTGGTGTTCCCATGGATTCCCTCAGCGTGTTGTTCTGTCTGCATCCTGGCTCTTACCTCAGAAGCAGAACCAACAGGCTCTCTGGCTGGCTGGGCACACGAGCTATTCTGCCCTCCACTCCCCTTCTGTCTCCTGTCTTCCCACCCTGCTATCAGTGCACCAGTTTCCTCCCTCCTCTTTTACAAAAACATGAAATCCTCAGGCCTAGCAACTCACCCACTAGACACCTAATGTTTCAGGATGCTCAGTGGGGACACCTAAGGCTATGCAGCTCGTAAGTGGTAGAACCAGAACTCAGATCCTAGTCTGTGCACAGTTTGCTCCATGATACCATGGAGATTTCTATTAGGTATATATTTTAGAGCACATATGAAACATGTTTCAGTTTTATTTGAATGGTTGTAGGTATGATCTGTTTGAGCTAAATAAGTTAAGTCCTCCTAAAATTAAGCAATTCCATTTTGAGAGTTCTTGGACTAAATCTATTCAAATCTAGAAAATTGCCCAGTGCCCAATAAACTGAAGGCCCCCATGTTCATCCCTGGCCATATTTTTAACATTAATTTTTTTAAAGTAAGGAAACAGATAATTAATTAATTAATTAATTAATTTTTAGAGACAGGGGAAGGGAGGGAGAAAGACAGGGGAGCAACATCGATGTGAAAGAGAAACATTGATCGGTTGCCTCTCACACACACCCCAAGCAGGGACTGGGACCGTAACGCAGCCATGTGCCCTGACCAGGAATTGAACCAGCAACCTTTCACCTTTGAGATGATTCTCTACGAACTGAGGCACACTGGTCATGGCAAGAAGGCAGATATTTTATGGTACTTTTTCCTTGTCTTATAAAAATGGTACCCATGAATCAACACACAGTGCAAATGGGAACGCATGGATGTGGAGTGTTTTACACCCTAACATCGTTCATGGACACCTCAAAAACACAACTTGCCTAGACGGAAAAATCAGGCGCCAGTGGAACTAAAGAATAAGTTTATTTTGCATCAATTATACATCCTTCATTATTTTACATTCCTTTAAAAAACTCAAAAACTGAGTTTGTTCTTTCCTCTAAAAAAGTGATCAACCTGTATAAAGTAACTCTCAACAATACACTTTAAACAGTACCCTGTATACTTAAGAAAAAATACATAAATCAATAGTCAACTAAAATCCATAATTTCCTGTTTTTGTTCTGTTTTATTTTACTTTTCCCAATGTGTGGGGCCTACGCTTTGCAATGGACCTGACACGGAAAACACAGATCAAGACACACGCCCCCAAGCCAGGTCGGCATCGGGAGCCGTGAGGTCCCATCGGGAACACCGCGCCACCCGGCCCTTCGCAGAACAGAACGATGGGAGATCCCCCAAATGATGTGGCAATCCCGTGAGCGATGGTAGGTTTTGTTTTTTGTTCTCCTAGAAAGCATCACTGAAAAAGCCTGTCAGCCACACGCTAAATGATTCTCACCCTTTGACATAGTCACTCTATGGTCAGAATGGGGGCTAAGGGTTCGGAATAGAGCTGCACCTTATAGAATTCATTGAAAAAGGGATGTTCATTGTGGCTTTTTGTCTTGGTTAAGTGCCCTGGGGTAAGAGAGGGGAAAACAAAATGCTGTTCATTGTGGATATACCCATCCATTCCCCAGGGGTCTGACCCGTCTCTGAAACAAGCTGGCAGCCAGAACAACATGTGTCCCATCTACATGGTGGAGACCTGCGGGCTTTGGCAAGAGAGAAAAGCCCAAGTGTTAAATACTGACCTAGGAGTCCCACTTCTGCTTAGAAGGGGCAGTTCTACTCGGACTCCAGTCCAGTTTCTTCACCTGTGATACGGGGTATCTACTTCATAAGATTTTTGCAAGGAGAAAATGAAAAAGCATCTTTATGGTGCATACTATGTTACAACAATGGTAGCTAGTATTACATTTGTTTAAAAAATTGCAGGAATTATGAACTGAGAATTCCCTACAAGAGGTAAAAATGAATGCAGCTTCCCCAGTAAACTCCAGAGGGTCACATCCTGCTTTCCTTTGCTAGTCCTCGCAGAGAGCCTGCTTTTGCAAACATCTACACGTGTATTGCATGTGTGTGCATTACGTGTGCACACATGTCTCTCCTCCCACCCCAGAGGAGGTCGGAGGAGGGGGGTGGTCACTGAGGGCGAGGAGGCTGTGATTATAAATGAAGTTGGTGAGTGGAGAGGCTGTATTATTTGAACATGTTCCCTTAAGCTAGCACCAAGAATTGCTACAAAGAAGAGAGGGTGTGGTGTCCCTCCGTCACCTGTGGTCCACACAGTACAGCCCCTGCAGAGAGGACGCGCCCATTTCTAGGCTTATCTGTGTGTTCAGTAGAATTGCATGTCTTTGGAACTGGGTTTATTTGAGAATATGGGGATTCAAGCTGTGTGGGACACTGCGGTTTTTTCTTTGGCTTGGGAGAGAATAAATACTATGGGCTTTGGCTTGGATATGGGCCTAATGTTGTCTCAGTTAAAAACAAAACCATGTAAATAACCGAAACTTAGGTAGAGCGCTTACCAGTCTTTTATTGAAATGCTGATGGACTTTGGCCCTAACCATCAGTGTGCGCTGAGGCTGAACGCAACCCTTTCCCCTCCCTGGCCCTGCTGTCTTTCCTAAAGCCCTCTCAGCCGGACTCCCTGCTGTTGACTATGCTCTTTTGGTCTGTTGTATGGCGAGTTTCCCTGTGAATTTTCCATCTCTGGTGGCAAGCACTTGTGTCCCCCCCCAAGTTCGGACAGACCTGCTCCATCTGCATGGTGGGTCTGAGTTAGAGGTTGCAGTCTGACTCAAGAGAAATGTATCCCACACAAATGTTGCTAATGCTAGCAGCGATTGGTAGAACATTTCTGGAAGGTGCAGAGTCATTTAGTCCCTGTTCTTTGATGCTAACCTTCAACATGAAGAACTCAGGTTTAGCATCCGAACGATCCAGCAGATTATCATCTGAAATGGCATTTGACCGCCAGATGTACGTAGCCATATGAGAGGGATATATAAATTTATATAAAAGTTAGAGTAAGCCTTCGTAAACATTTTGTGATTGAATAAATGAGTGGAATTTTGCAATCTAGAACAGCAGTCAGAAAGCTGGTTGAGACAGGTCCAAGTTTAATATAACAGGACGATTTTCAACCTTTGTTATCTTCACAGAACACAAAAACTAATTACTAAAATTCTGTGGCATACCGGAAACATTTTTGCCGATCTGACAAAAAATAGGTATAATTTTGATTCATTCACACTGGATGGCTGTTATTTTTTAATTTGACAATCTTAAGGGAAAAGAGGTCAGTGCCCCTGACTAAATAGTAGGGCATTGCATGTTTTAAAAATCTCTGTTGTAGGGGGATTATGGCAGAGAAGCCCTGGCAGAGGCAACAGCATGTTCAGAGCAACAGAGGAGTCAGTGAGGGTGAGGCTGGGGTCCTGGCTGGCCGGGGGGGGGGGGGGGGGGCAGAGTGTGCACTTAGCACTTCGCTTTAAAAACCCTAACACCTGTGGTGAAGGAGTGTGTTTGTTTGTTTTGTTTTCTTAAATTTTTAAATGCTGGGACCAACACTTTTTACAAAATCCAATAATAGTGAGTTACTAGAAAAATGATCATGTGATACTGAAACCAGAAAAGACGGCGGCATTCAGGCTGCCTGTCACGTACCAAGCTTGTTAAGCAGAGACAGGGATTGAATTTTTATGGGCATTTTATTCTGATGGCCGGCAATCTGAGAAGATGGTGTTCATACCCTAATGGACATCTTACGTTTTCTTTCCAAGCCAACATTTTTATAGCAGGGAATAAACAAGGTGTGGTGAGGGGTTTTGAAATTCAGGGAGAATTCTGTGAAAGAAGACTGCAGCATTCCACCCTGGGCAGTTAGCTATTCCCAGGGGCGGGTGGTCTTCTGTCTCTCCCTGGAACACAATGGCCCGGATGCCTCCACTTGTCCCCAGGCAGTGGTCCATAGCAGTGCCCTAGGAGGTCGGCTGTCTCTCCCAGGAGCCAGGGCGGGCCTCATCTGTAGTTTCTGAAACAGCAACTTTAACATATGCATTACTTACTAGGCTTATAACTATTTACCTTAAACTAAAATTTTCCAACTCTTGAGTCCCCTATTGATATAAATGCCTCTAATTGCTCAATTTCCATTTCTTTACATATGTCATCACGGACCAGCGGAAGGCAGTTAGCTGACTGCCCAGCACGCCAAAGAGAACTAGTCGGAGAACGGTCAGAGAGGAAACTCGAGAGAGGGTGGAGCTAGACTGTCAAGAAGCTTGTACATGATTATTAAAGAATTCCAAACTTGTTGCACTCAAAATTAGCATAAATTATCTTCCTGAATTTATTTGCATTGCAGGTTAAGTTGCCTAAAACTTTTATGCTGAATAGTTGTTTGATAAAACATATTTAAAAATTGATTCCAGTTTTGTAGATATGGGTTAGTGTCCCATAAGTTGCTTAGTACCTTTTTTTAAAAAATAACCTCCTTTGTGGAAATTTGGGTTTGTTTGGGTAAAGGGACCCTTTACATCACCCAGGTTTTCTCTCCCCTCTTCTCTCTCTCTTGCGCCTGTTACCATCTGAGCTGGCGGGATTGTCCAGCAGGGGTCTCGGGAAACCAGGACTGATCTGTGAGCCCGCCTGCCTTTCATTGTCCTGAGCTCTTATAGTGTCTTTACAGTCCCTGGTTTCAAGATGCTTTGCATGTACAGGGCCACTCTGGGCGGGCTGGGCTCAGCCTCCCCAGGGAGCTTCACCGCAGCCCGTGAGGACCCTGACTGCCCGGGAGAGGAGGCAGCTCTGGCTCCCGGCACATCCAAGGGATCACCAGCCTGGGACTGGTGGGCCAGTCACAATAAGGTGAATATTTCATTTAAAAAATGTCTGAGTAAAATGACCCTGCAAATGAAAATTAAGGAGCCTCTGAGTGGAAATAAAATGTTTGCTAGTATCCCTTAAATACCACAAGACAGTATTCCTTTACTTTTGTTATAATGAGATTTCTAGTTAGAATCCTTTCTAGAGTCCAGGATGCAACCAGTGACTGTGACCTTTGTGTCATCCCAAGTTTTCTCCGACTGAGGGAGAGAAGGGCTGCTCTTACAGGGGGTCAATATCTTTTAGTCACTCTGTGCTTTCCTGCACGGTAGACCCTCATTCTGGGACTGGGGTACAAGGCCAGCTAGATGTCTCTGCCTTTTGGCTCCTAAGGCCCGCCTCCAGGAAATGCTCACCAAGGGACATTTGTTCTGGAGGGTTTGCCTGGCCAGCCAGGTGCGAAGCCCTTCACGTCCATCATTCCCTTTCCTCTGCACTGTAATCTTGTGATACAGGTTGGACTCTCATTTTCATTTCGAAGGCACGCATATGCTTTTTCCCTGAACCCTTTGAAAATATGTGGCAGACATCATGACACTTGACGACTAACTGCTCTGTGTGCATATAATATCACCTTCCTGAATAGACATCCTTTTTTGCACCTTAGAAATTCATAATTCCATGATATCATCTCACAGTTCGTTTCAAATTCCCCACTGTCCCAAATGGCTTTCACAGTCTTTTATTTTAACTGAGGCTTAGTTAAGCATTCTTTCACTTACTGTTTCGTTTTTTAGTTTTTTTGAATCTAAAACAGCAGCCTCTCCTTTGATTTGTGTTTGTTTCATTGACATTGGGTCTTTATGAAGAGTCGAGGCCAGGTGATGGGTAGAATGCCCTGCTTCTAGGTGTAATTAGTCTGTTTTTTTGCCTTCGTGGTAATTCAGATCATATACTTTTGATAGAAATATTCCATAAGTGATATACATTCTTTACATTATATCACATCAAAGACACAAAAATCAGTTGTCACAGGACTGAGGTGCTTGCTACCAGACCTCTCCACTGCAACAGTGCCTTTCTTCCTGTTTCCTCACTGAGTCATTGGTGGGATGCTAGCGATTCCTGATTCTCAAAAGCCTTTCAATGGAGGACAGGAGCATTCATTGAATATTTTTGCCTAAATTGATTTTTCCATGGAGGTCTACAAAGTGATGATTTTCTGATTTTATCACTCTTCTATTTCCTGATATTCTTTTGTAGAAAAGAGATTTTCCTTAGTTTCTCCCTTCCCTCTTGCTCTTTTGAGTATTATTATGGGTACCTAATTTCTAATTATCCCAAATCTGAGACAGTGAGAATCCCCTTAGAGGACTGCTATGACCTTTGCACATGGACCCTTTTATCTCCGAGCTTTCTGGCTGCGTGGAACAGCAGACGGTCCTAGCCTCACCTCATGCTTTCTCTTCCCCACACCTGGAATCAGCCCTTTCATCAAGGAACCTGATTTCATTTAGTTTATAGAAACCAAGATCTCTTATC
Organism: Phyllostomus discolor; assembly: GCF_004126475.2. Classification (NCBI taxonomy): domain Eukaryota; kingdom Metazoa; phylum Chordata; class Mammalia; order Chiroptera; family Phyllostomidae; genus Phyllostomus; species Phyllostomus discolor. The sequence goes on along the minus strand of NC_040915.2, from coordinate 4,390,740 downwards.
TGCCTTTAGGTGTGTTTATGTTACTGTGATATTGTTGCTCTTAGCCCTTTTAGTGGATAGACTAGAGAGATATCCAGATACAAACACACACACACAAACGCACACACACACAATTTGGTTGTGAGTTAATACCGATGTTAACATTAAATAATTGTTAGATAACAAATAAATTAACAATGCAACTTTTTTACCTTTAAAATTTTATATTTGCATCCATTTTCTCCAGCAGTGAAAATGTTAATTTCTTATAAAGTGAATGCACGTTGCTTGCTCTATCCCAAATTATACATAAAATAATTTTGGAATCATAATGCTAATGTACTGGCTCCCCTTAACATCCTGCTAAGAGCAGATGAAAGGCAGCTCGTTATAAATGAGGCTGATGAAGTGGCTTGTCAGTCCCATCAGGAGAATCCCAGCAGGATCTCTGACACAGCCAGCGCAACTCCCTTGACAGAACCCATCTGAGGCCTGAATGGTCAGGACATAGGCTTCCTAGAACATTAAAAAAGGTGCTTATTGGAAGCTTAGGAAGGGGATGCCCAAGTCAAAGAGCCTGTATATAATACAGTCTGTTAAACGGAAACCAAACAAAGACCATTCTAAATTTTTAGAAAGGATCTACCAGACCTATTGAAAGCACACTGATGCTGACCCAAGCACCAGAAAATGTCCAGATGGTAGGTATGACTTTTATTAGGCAAAGTATCCCAAATATCAGAAGAAGCTCCAACACTTAGGGTGTTGGGAATGAATCTCCCAGGTGGTGGACATAGCCTTTAAAGTTTACCATGCCCAGGAAACAAGGAAATTGAAACAGGACACGGGTTTTCTTAGAAACAGTGCAGGTAAACCAAAAGGAGAGGCAGGACTTGAAGGGAAGAAGGAAAGACCCACTGGGCACCAGTCAATGTGCCTATGCAAAGAGGAGGCCCTTGGAGAAAGGACTGCCTGAGACTCAAAGTGAAAACTAGAGAGGATGGAAATCCTTACTGAAAAATAGTAGCAGGGAGGGTACTGGCTGATGTCAGGGAGCACGGGAAAATATCCAGCTATTTTATCGGACAACCTAATGTTACCTTACAAATCACTACTACCTTAAACCTGGCCACACTACTCCTGGACTCAGAGAGAGGCCCAGGCCTCCAGCATGATCACTTGGAAATCACTGGCCAATTTTATTCCAGCAGACTGTGTCTGTTGGACTAGATGCGGACAGAACCTGACAAGGTGTGGTGTACAGAAGGAGCAGCTTCATGGAGGATGGTGAGCGATGAGCTGGTATGAGGCAGTCACCAGAGACAAGGTCACAGAAATGCAGCCCTTCACCATAGGAAGCTCAGCACAAAAGGCCAGACTGACAGCCCTCACCAGAGCTTTAGAATTGTCCTGGGAGAAGAATGTCAACATCTATACTGACTCTAAGTACGCCTTCCTGGCAGTCCATGCCCACAGGGCAATATGGAAGGAAAGAGGGCTCTTAACTTTGGGGAATCAGGACATTGAACATGAAAAAGAGATTTTACAATTGCTAGAGGCAGTGAATCTACCAAGCCAGATTTCCATAATGCACTGCCCAGGACATAAGAACAGTTTCCAAGTGAACCAGGGAAACCAAACTGCTGATAAAGCAGCAAGACAAGCTGCCCAAGGGCCATCACTCCTTGGGGCTTTGATTTCCCACCTGGAGTTGTCAGAATTTAAACCCCATTATGCATAATGAAATGAGGAATGGCCCATGAATGGGGTTCTCTAACACCAACCCTAATTCTATGTGGAAGATCAACACCCATGGTATGATCTTACTCCCCAAGGCTCTAGTGTATCCCATCCTCAAACACCTACACAGCAGGGTCCCAATATGGAAGGGATGTTTTAGTGGACCTCATTGGGCCACATTGGAAGGACCATTTACAACGGACCCTCATTTACAAAGGACCATTCAGATTATCCAAGCCTATCAGATACACAACCCCAAACAATCCTAAAACAATGTGCAGCAACAGGAAAGGGATATACCCATTTGAGGACTAGCAAGCTGACTATACACAGATGCCTAAAACCATAGGAAACATTAAATTTTTATTAGTTTCTGTAGATGCATTTTTTGGATAGGTAGAGGCATATCTGACCAGAACTGAGAAGGCAACTGAGGTAGCAAAACTTCTACTCAAAGAAATAACCCCTAGGTTTGGACTTCCTTACAGCATTCACAGCAACAGTGGACCATCACTCATTTCAGAAATCTCCCAGAAGACAGGAGGGGCACTACAGAATCAGTGGGGACTACGTGCATCTTGGAGACCTCCATCTACTGGGAAGACTTAGGAAATTAACCACACAACAAAGGAAGACCCTGTCGAAAGTGTGCCAGAAGCGCATCTGAAATGGGACCCAGACCTTCCTATTGCCTAGCTCTGGACTAGGATAGCTCCCTGAAGTGAACTTAAATTAAGCCCATTTGAACTCATTTATAGAAGACCCTTTCAAATTTCTGTTTTAGGGACACCCTGTTTATATTTAGAACATGAATCAAAAAGCAAATAATATGTATAACATCTAGGGCAAATACAATTTTGCACAAGTTTGTTTATCTACCCATCTGATGAGCCCTTCTATCTGTTCTAGCCAGGAGACTGAGTCTCAGTAAAGACCTGAAGGACTCAAGGTCCTGACCAGCAGTGAGCTGAGCAATGGACTGGTCTCTATGACATCCTGCTGACAATGCACTCTTCCCTAACACTCATGGAAATCAAGCCTTGGATCCAGCACACGTAGATAAAGCAGGTACCACCTGAGGAAGATTGGATCTGGCTGCTGCTGTTGATACCGCAAGGGAAATCTGCACCTGCACTCCTGAAGGAGATTTGAAATTCCTCTTTCAGAAAGGGACAGCACCTCCCAATGCTAAGTGAGAGTGTTACTTTTTAATTTATTCTGCTTTTCCCAGACAGTGGATTCCTCGGCAAATTTATTCTGCTATCAGGTGGGCCACTCAAAGCCTCTCTCAGGGTTAGGTCATGGGGATCCTTTAGTTTCTCCTGTTTTCTGATTTTCTACAATCTCCTGCACCACTAGGCATACCCCCCAGTAAACACCTGTTTGTTCATCTGCACAGGTCTCACCGTAGAAGCCCATCTGCAACACCACTACCAGCTTTGCTTGTTCAGCGGGACCATCCTCTAGACACCACCTATGCTGCCCTCTGAAGACACTTCTTCCTTGCCTGTGGGCTTCCTTCTGGATCTGAACCTCCTTCCTTCCTTTGTTACATAGTAAGAATCTCCAGACCCAGAGATAGGTAAGACTATGTCCCTTGATAGCAGGAAGTAACTACAGAAGATGAAACCTTCATACATTTCCCCTTTTAAGATTACAAGGGTCCAGAGTTTGAGTGGGGGGAGTTGTGTAGATAGTCCACAGGAGCACCGGGGAGTCTGCGCCTTGGCCAAGATGGCAACAGGGCAAGGTTCTTACACTGCGTGGTGGAAAGCTAGAAATATGAATGGGCTAGGCCTGAGCACACCAAAAACTAGAAATGTGAATGGACAGGGCCTCAGTACATCAAAAGTTAGAAAGATAATTGGATAGCAAAAGAAGTCCTCCCCTCCCTATCCCTACAACAACCTCAGGCTTGAGCAGGAGATGAGAAGGTCTTTGAGACAGGAGTCCAGTATTCTCCCAGGTTGCATGGCCCCTGAATAAAATCTGTTTCCTTTTGCACCATCACCTGCCTCATGAACTTGGCTTTTGTTGCAGCAGGTGAACCTCCATTTTGTTCGGTTGTGCCAATATCATTTTGTGCAATGGGTGAATGAATCATTTCAGTGGAGAAGTTCCAGACACGGAGATAGCAGTCACAGTGGAAGACAGAATATTAGCTTCAAAATAGTAAATAAAAGTCCTTTTAATGATGCCAATGTCTCTTAACTGCTCCCTCAGATGCTGCTCTCAGAATTCTCACTCCCACATAAGTCCATGCAATGAGTACAGGCGGGCCCTTCCCTGGAGAAGCTGCACTGGCAGAGACTGGCTCCCCACATTGTGTGTCCACAGTGACATGGCCAGCACACTGCCAACCCACTTGGGGGAGGTGGCATAAGGCTAAGAGGAATGAGTGGTGTTAAGTCTTAGGGATGGTAAGTCCATACCCAAGCACTGACAGGTTCTGCTTGCTGAAGGTCCTCACTGCATCCTGGGTCTGTACATTGCTAGCCCTAACCCTACCTGGTCTTCTTAATTCTGTTTTTGCTTCCAGTGTGCTCTGTACTCTACACCACCACAAACAGAACAAAGAAGTTAAGTGAACAGCACAGTTGATCAATAAAACATACAGGAAATATAGAGATTCAGCAAGTTTATTTCATAACAAAGTTTTGTCACAACCCAAGTGTTTTTACTTATTTACTTAAGGCTTATAAATAAAAACGACACATATGAGTATGTGGGTTTGTTCACGTGCATGTATCTATCCATTTATCTGTCAGTCATCTGTCTCTCCTCGAGTAGCACTCCAAACACCTTTATATGTTTATAAAGATAATACCCTTATTATTTCAAGGTAAGAAAACAACAATCATATAAACAGTGGTAAATCCACTAAATTAAAATTTTCCAAACAATAAAATTTATCATGATAAATTATATTTTCAATGCAACCCTTAAAACACTGATTAAGGATTTGTATCCAGAACCTATAAAAAGCACATTTAAATCAATAACAAAACAAAAGCCAATCAGTAGAAATAAGTGCAAAGGCTATTAAGAGGTGATGAATAGAACAGGAAATCTTAACTTCTAATAACTATAGGAGAAGTCACTCAGCCTCAGAAATAATCTGGGAAATGCCAATTAAAACAATGAGGAGATGCCGTGTCACAAACATCAGATTGTTGACAATTTGAAAGAAGAGTAACAGAAACTCTATACACTAGTGATTTAGAATCAATTGTTTTTGTGTGAAAACAGTTTGGCAATAACCACTAACAGCTGAGATACACATTCCCACAATGCAGTGATTCCAAAGCCAGGGGAATACTCTGTGAAAACGTACACAGATGCACGCCAGGAGAGAGGGGCCCAACTGCAGCACTGCACGAGTAAATTAGATTTCTCCACCCAGGGCCACACCACATCTTAGTTAAAGTCTGTGCACTGTGGACACATTTATCTGTCACCCAGTGCTCTTTATCTCCCACCCTCTCTTGCAACCATTTCTCTCTCTGCCTCTCCTGCTGAGCTCAGATCTACCTTACTGGTCTCTTCAGTGCTGTGACCCACTATTTAACCCAATCAATGACTTTCTAACAGCCAAGCCTATTTCACTGACAAAAGCACTGTTTGGACTTTCTGGCGAGTACCATATATTTTCTCACATTTCCTGTCTTTACTCAGTGTTCCTCATCATTTCAAAACATCATTTCCCACAGCCTCTGACTGCCAGCTCTGCATTTGAGGTTCTTGGAGACCTGGCCATGTCTGATGTCTGTGAAATCTCCCTAGTGAGGGGTGCTTTGCTCCTCCTCCATTTCCTGCCCTCACGGTGTGCACTCCCTTGAGGAAGGGCTTGAGCTGGAGGTCCCTCTTTTTAATGTTCCCCAAGGGACAGGGACACCAAGAGTATCACCACCTCAGACCACACTGTAAGTTCCTTTCTTAATTTGAAGTTCTAGGATATTTTAGATGTTATAAAACCACCGGAATTCATAGCCCATGGGCACAACATCATAGTGAAATTGTATTTTCTCCTCACTCAGAGGCCAGGAGAAGACGATTCTGTGGGACCAAAGAAAAGAAGGAAGGCAAGAAGAACATGACACACAGACCTGGAACACCGGTGCCAGGGGCCTCCAAGGGCCTGGAAGTAAACATTTCTTTACTGCTGTAATTTTTCCTGGATTAAAAATCTTGATTAGCCCTTGTCTTATTTTGTGGAAAAGACAGATAAGAAAATATCTTTTAAAAACATTGAAAACACCACAAATGTCACACACTTGTATGTGTCTGCTTGCCCATGCATACATTTTACACTAAAAATTATCTAGGAAATTTTTGCATGAAAATGTCTGCAGTGGTTTTACCTGCACTGATACATACAAAAAATGTACATAGTAGGCTTCTAATGTGCATATTTTCTAATCTGTATTTTCATTCACTAGTATACGGCCAATACTTTCCTCTTGTGGTGTGTATTTTTGTGTGTTTTATCAATACTTGAATAGTGTTCAATTATAAAACATGGTATACACCATAATTTGTCACACAAATATCCTATTATTGGACACTACTGTTGTTTGCATTTTTACAATTACATAGCACTTCATGAAGCCTCTCATACAGATGATTTTGCAAAATGGCTTGAAACTTTTCAAAACTATCTGTACTATCTCTTGCAGAAATGTTGCACCCACAAACAGTGGGAACCCCATTTCCTATGCCACAGACAACGTTGCGTATGGCATGTCTGTCAATATCTCTACTTCTTCACCTCTGTTCCCAGAAATTAAAAGCCACTACACACATGACCCCCATGTTCCTTTGCAGGCTCCCCTTGGTGACTCCACAGGTACTGAGTTAATTCCAGTCGGGATCAAACATTCTGTTCCCGAGCTTCCAGCTTTGAGCACATTTCACCCCTGCCCGACACCTCCCCACTGGCTACCAAGTGAATCCTACCCAAATCTGGCTCATCCCACTAGGTGCCTACCCAAGATCCATCCCCTATTTTACTCCTTAATTTGTGGAGCCCCAGTTTGAGGGGAAAGTAATGTGACTGGATGAAACAGTTTCCCAACGTCACTCAAAACTTAGAGGTGGTCCAGTTCTGGCCAACAAAATGTTCAACGTCTCTGAGAAGATGTACCTTTCAGTTAAAAAGACAAAGTATTGAGAGAAGACATCTTTTTGCTCCTTGCCTCAGGCTCTTCTTTCCGCTTGTAACTCAAACACGGGGCCTGAGGGTGCAAGTGTGTTTATACGGTCATAGGACAAAAAGGTCGAGAATGAGAGCTCATACTAAAGACTGTGGAGCAGAAAGGCAGCCGGCCAGGGGCCCAACCTCCCACTTTGATCATGCTTTTCCTTCTCTTGTTCTTCCAGATCAAAGCGGAATGTGATTTCCCCCACCCCCTGCAGCTGACCTCTGCATGTCTCCCCACTCCTTCTGTATGCCCACAGTCCTACTCAAAATAGTATGTGCGCCTTCACTGCAGCTCCTTCGTCCAATCATACAGGTTTCTCTCGCCTGTCAGGACCCTCCCTCAAACAAGTCCTGATGGTACCACCGAGCTGCCACACTGCCAAACTGCTTGTGGCTGAGAAACAGCCCATCTTATGAGCCCACGACTGCAAAGATTTCCTCTTTCTTGCACCAAATCTCCTCTCATCATCCTTTATGTGAAGTGCAATTTCCTCTGGGAATAAGTCCCTTCTCAATGTTGCCAGTTCTCTCGTTGCCTGCATTCCCCCGATTGTAAGGAGCCTCTCTTTGCGTGTCTGTTGGTCTGCTCCTCTCTCTCTGTTTAGTTTTGTAACTGTCACCAGAAAGGGACTATAATCTCCTGTATTGATCATTAGGATTGTATTTCTAGAAAAGTACCAGTTCAGAAGAATTATGAACACATTAAGATTGACTTAAAACCATAAATGAAACATTCATTGAATATAAGCAAACATTTTGGAAACCTATTATCGAATACTTATTCCAGCTTTGCAAAGATGAGTAATAGTAGTGAGTATAACAATGCATCAGAATAATGGCCTAAAAGAAAACATTTTACATATATATCAAAGTAAATGCAAAATTGGCAGAATTTAACAATAATGTGTGTTTGGTTTTTTAAAAATTTCAGAAAACCAGGAGTAAGTGGCAATTTTTACATCTTTTAGGAATTTTATACCAAAACCTACCTCTAACATCGCAGTTAATTTAAAAGCACTTGAGCGCATTCATTGTACGACCGTGGAAAAGGAGGACGAGCCCCATCGCCGACAGAGCTGATGGCTCTCTCAGGGGCCAGGCCCCTGCCACGAGACAGGGAAAACGTGGCTGACACACAGTTCAAAATCATGAAATAATTAATAGGATGTGTGATCACCTTAATGTATTATTGTCATTGTACAAGGAGGCTGTTAAATGTAGCATTGTTATATGAGTATATATTTTTAAGACAGCGTTTTTACCTGACCAATTTACTGAACTCTAATCAGTACTCGTTTGATACACTCAGTTGTTCAACAACTGTTTTACAGCCCATTGCAAACACATGACACTCTTTTCAGTTAGACTGGAGATGATGATGAACTTATTGGAGAATGTTTGGGAGGAAAAGCCATGGAGTTTAATCCAAGGAGTTTAATGACTGACTAGATGGGGAAGGTGAGAGAGGGGAGCTTCCAAGGATGCCTCACATGTTCTGGTTGAAACAACCAAGCCGATGGAGGAAACGCCAACAATTATGTGCTGTTGTTTTTTCTTGTTTTCTGGTCTATTTTATAAGGACACAATAGAAGGATTTCCATGCTAAGGAGGTAACACTGGCTGGTGAAGTAATGACCAGCCCTGGGCATTACGGGTGGCCTTTGAAGCCATGCGTGAGCCGAGGACATGGCGCCCGAGAGCAGGGGTGCAGCTCACGCCGGCTCCCTCTCCGCGGTGGGAACCGCTGGCCATTTCCGTCTCCATACCAAGAGGACACCTGCAGGAACTGACTGGAAAGTAACCGCCCATGTGAAAATCAGGTTGGCTTTTGGCAAGACATTTAAAAGACAAATTCTATCCACCATATAAATCAACTTGACCAGCAAAGTCCATTTGCTGAAGCAGATTTAAATTTTTTAATTGAATTGAAAACAAACACCAAGATTGTAAAGAGAACTGGCATCGCGTTGCCTAAGAAACAGTTTAAAGCACTCGAGTTAATTCAGGTAGGTTGTGGGTATTAGTCAAGTCCGTACTTCCACAGTAGTTAGGTAAAGGGGAGATTATGTTGTCAGAGGCTACTTTGTGTGGCTCTGAAGGCCAAAGCCCAACAAGGTCGATTTATTAGAGGGGCTAACTGCCAGCTTAATTTGGGGAAAAAGAAGTCCCCTTTTTGTGGGAATGCTTAAATTTGAATGACTATCATTCAACAATGTTTTCCTGTGATTTATGTACTAGGCGAACTAGGACAGATGGCCTCTGAGGTGCCTGCCAATTTGAAAACTGTATAATTCTAAATAAGCAGTCTAAAATGAAAAGTAACCCCCACAACTGTATGTGGGATTGCTAATATTTTGCACTTGCAGCCTACAAAACACACTTCGTCTAACTCCATCATCACAAGAGCTTCTCAGCATTGCAGGATGGGTATTTTTGCTGCCCTGTTTATAGGAGAAATGACAAGAAGAAGGATTGTTTGAGTTGGTCATTGTGTAGTTTGGTCATTGCTGGCTTGAAGATGGGTGATTATTAGCACATCTCAGCCATTTATCCCTTGTGGATAAGCTATAACGTGTATTAATGTCAGAAAGTAGACGTATTCTGACATACTTAGAGTTTGGCTACTCAGAAATAAAAGATAGATTACCACATTTGCAGAACTACGAGCACCTCACAGCTGTTTCCATTTAGCAATTCCCTGTTCTCCAGTGCCACCGTCTCTTCAAACTTCTCATCTTTACAGTGTCCCCATCATCTTCCTCAGTGCCCCTTTCATGTCTTTATTACGCAGGGTGTAGATGAAAGGATTTAGGGTTGGAGTGACAATGCCATAGAGCAAGGCCATGACCTTGTCCCGGTCCTGAGAGGTGGCAGAAGAGGGCTGCAGATAGGAGGCTGCAGCGGTGCCATAGAAGAGGAACACCACAGCCAGATGCGAGGAGCAGGTGCTCAGGGCCTTCTGCCGGCCCTGGACGGACCTGGTCTTCCAAACAGCCTGGGCGATGCAGCCATAGGAGCTGAGGATGAGAGTGAGGGGTGCCAGGAGGAAGAACGTACTGACCAGCAGGAGCTCTGTCCGATTGAACGTGGTGTCCACACAGGCGAGTTTGAGGAGAACCGGCACTTCGCAGAAGACATGATCTATGACGTTTCTTCCACAAAGCGGGACCCGTATGGTGAGCACAGTCTGCACCAGTGAGCTGGCCAGGCCAGTGAGCCAGGTTGTGGCCACCAGCTTCCAACAGGTGCGTGGGCCCAAGAGGACAGTGTAGTGCAAGGGCCGGCACACTGCCACGTAGCGGTCCACAGCCATGACCGCAAGGAGCAGGCACTCAGTGGAGCCCATGGCCAAGGCCACATAGAGCTGAACAACACAGCCACCATAAGTTATCGTCTTCTCTGGGCTATACAGGTGAGCCAGGAGCTGGGGAGCCGTGCTGGTGGTATAGCAGAGGTCCATTAAGGACAAGTGGGTGAGGAAAAGGTACATTGGGGTGTGGAGCCGGGGATCCAAGCGAGCCAGAACAATGATGGCTGCATTGCCCAGCAGGGTGAGCAGGTAGAAAACCAGGACGATGGCGAAGAGGGCCACCTCCAGCAGCGGCTGCTTGGAGAAGCCCAGCAGAAGAAATCCATCAAAGAAGCTGATGTTGGGAATGATCATCACTTTGCATCACATTGCTGCTAAAAGAGAAAAACGTACTGGAGTAAGAAAATACATGAGATGGGTGAGAAATCTGTGCTGCCCCCACCTCGAGGACTTGGAGAGCACGTTTTCTCTTCAAACTGTGAACAGTCCCTTCAAGTTTGAACCTCATGAATGCCTACACTCTTCCTTTCCCTGCCTTCTCCGGGAGTTGGGTCCTTTACTTATTTTATGTATTTACACTGTAAATTTGATTTCTTCGCTTCTTGACCTCTACCTTCAAACATGCACAGGTCTTCTTCCCTGTTTTGCAAATTGCCGCTGCTGTTGAAACTTCTTTTCCCCTGCTGCTCTCAGTACCTCCCACTGTCATGGCCCAGCAGACGCTGTAACAATATGATTCCAATGTATCAGTATTATCTGAGGGGCCCCAACCCTGACTTCGCTGCTGAAGGCTCTCTCCTCCCACACTGCTCCAGTCCTCCCTTGATAAGTTTATGCCCACCATCTATTATTAACCACTTTCTAAATGTCACTCAATATCCTAAATTTGTCTTCTGTGCTTTTGTCTCACTGAAAAGGACTCACAAAACTTAGAAATAATCTCTTAACAGTAAGCCCTGTGAGCTGACTCCCTTCCGCTCCATCTCATTACTCTGAGCAGTAAACCATGTTGTCATGTTTTATTTTTAAAACTCTACCTATTATGAGATTCTAAGTGTATTTTGTTCTTTCTGCCCTATGGGAACTTTTGCCTCTTCTAGATTGAGTTTGTTCCTCCTCCTCTTTGCCACGCGGGTCATTTCCTAATTTTTCAGACTCATTTTCTTCTTTCTTCTGTCAAACTGCTCACGTTTCTCACTTAATCACACCATGCCCCTTGGCTGTGTCTTTAGTTGATTTTGTCAGTTCTGACTGTGGAACTCTATTCTGGTGTGCCCATGTGCACCTGTGTGTGTTAAAACCCCACCATGAATTCACGAGTCTAAGAGTGGGTCCAGGTACCCACCACCACACAGCACTTTGTGATGCTGTTTGAACAATAGTGTGTCTCCCCTCTCAGACTCCTTGATTGAAATAAAACATCATATTTGAAATCACCCTTCCCCTCTCCTGTTCCGAGCAGCCCTGCCTCAGCACGTCACTGTAACTCAGATCCCAGTAACTCATTGAAATGTTGAACATGCCTCTTTATCGCGATTCTTTCCAGACTGCAATCTTCAGAAGTTCCTCAGTTCTTGGCAGACTGAGATAAAAACTTCAGAAGTTTTAATATGTGCCTCTCTCTGTGAGCTTCTAATGTTTTTCATCTTCACAAGTCATTTTGATCAATCATGCACAGACTTGCATGTAGAGTATCTACACTTTTTCAGGTTGGCTTTATTACACATACTATAAGCACTGGAAGAAAAGAGGAATAAATGTGTTCCAATGGCCTCACAGCCAAAGCTTGCAAATAAAACAGAAATGCTATTAAAATGCAAGCTGATTGCCTGGTTAACTGAGTGCCGAGGTCTAGTTCTTCCTTTCCTAGATATTTTTTTTTGACACAATAACACATTTGCATGCTGGAAGAGCACAGAATTATTTGACATGTTTGCATCAACTCCAAATTATTTTTCCAAGTTAGCACTTCTTCTGTGACATAAAATTAACAGATTGGTAGTTCTGTAAATAATTCATTTAGTCAATCCACATAAGAGAAATATGTGTCTGCCTGGTAAAAATACTGAAAAACAATCATACCCACTGCCCTTAAATCTGATTAACAACAGGACACTTTATTTAATTATATATTTATTCAATAGAAAGGAGCACAGCGATTGCCTTCCTCACTGCAGAGTCTTTGCCACAAAATCGACACACACTGCACCCGGGGGCTACTGTGGGCGCTGCTGCTGGCACCATTTACCTGAGGGCAGAGAGCAGAAACCGCAGGGAGCCAGAAGGGAGAGGAGTCTTCTCTTTCTCTGAAATGAGGAGGGCTGAGAAAGTCACAGAGAGGACTGTGTGGTGTGTTTTCTCCGCTGGACCACTGGGGCAAAGGGTCCCAAGGAAGCAATTAATACTTGTGTTCACTAGTGTGCAGTTAGGCAGAACCCACTTAGGGAAAGAAGGCCCAGGGGGCAAGATATTTTGTCAGTCTGCTCTTATTACTTAGTGAGAGATTATTTGTAGTGTTCAGCTTTCAAATAAGATGACCAGTAGGATGGGGCACCAACTACGTTCAGAAGCACTAACATTTTTCAAACCTCTGCTGAAAATTCATCTTTTCCTGATGTTCTCCCAACTGCTCTCTCCCCAATCACTCTGAATAAAGATTGAAATGTAAATGGTCTCACTAGAAGGCTCATGTAAGTGCATATCATTGATTATTAAACTATGGAACTAGGTTTGCCAAAATCATTAAAATCCAAACAAATTAATATGCAAATTAAGCTTAACTATAACGCTGAAGTTGATAAGCAAACATAACCTCAAACGACGCCAACTTTTGGACAAAAACCATGTTGGAAGACCATGGGGATGGTCTTCCTCTCCTAGAGGGGTATAAATTGAGAAGAGATCAGCAGAAATTCTAGGAGCACGTGTGTGCACGTGTGTGCACACATATCTACAAGGCTGAGCTCCAATGTCACTTTCCCACAAGACCTCCCTGGGCCTCCTCATCACAGACACTCTCCACTTGCTCAGGGACACACCACCCCAAGTGTTCCTGCCTTCTGGAACTTTCTGTGCTCTCACTCCTGGTTGTAATCGTTTGACCGCAGACCTGCTCCTCTGTGCAATCACAAACTCCTGCAGAGCTGTGGCTGAGCACGTGTCTCATTTTTCAAATTTGCAGCTCATTTGGATTATTTTGCCTTTAGTTTCATGGAAATATTGTTTCACTGAAAATAGATAAGTGGCACAAAGCAACCCCTCATGTTTTTAAAAGAGTTAGTATATGGTTAGTGTTATTACTTATTTTGATCAATATTATTATGTACAATATTAGGTCAATATGTTTAAACCTAAAAAGGATAATTGCTTAGAAAGTAAAATAAAATTTCCGAAGTGGATTTAGTAATAGGGAGCTTAAAAAATAACAATAGAATTTAAATCTTTAGTGGAACATCTGCCCCATCCACTAAAAGCAAATGTGGTAGTCTGGAAGCTCAGTTAAAAAAAAAACAAAACAACATTCAGAAAGGGCAGATAAAGTGCTTCCCAGATAAGGTCAAGTTAAAGGAGTTCGTCATCACCAAGCCCTTATTATATGAAATGTTAAAGGGACTTATCTAAGGAAAAGAAGATCAAAAATACAAACAGTAAATGACAACAAACTCACAACTATCAACAATTGAACCTAAAACAAAAAAAAAATGAACTAAGCAAGCAACTAGAATAGGAACAGAACCACAGAAATGGAGATCACATGGAGGGTTATCAGTGGGGAAGGGGAGGGGGAGTGGGGGAAAAGGTGCAGGGAATAAGAAGCATAAATGGTACATAGAAAACAGACAGTGGGAGGTTAAGAATGGTATAAGAAATGTAGAAGCCAAAGAACTTAAATGTACTAACCATGGACATGCACTAAGGTGGGGGAATGCAGGTGGGAGGGGGTGTGCAGGGTGGAGGAGAATAAAGGGGGGAAAACTGGACAACTGTAATAGCATAATCAATAAAATATATTAAAAAACATTCAAGTGCAAAGAGCGATTGGCTCCACCAAATGCTGCTTCCACACTCAGTGAAACTCTCAGGAAGACATTGATTTGGCAACGACATGTCAGTGTAGCGACTTTGACAAGAGATGTATTTTCACATGACCATTTCTTTTAGGTATATACCCAGGATTGGAATTGCTGGGCTGGCCGTAGGTAGGTGTGTGTTTTAAATTTATTGGAAACCACTATCCAGTATTTCAAATTGTTTTACCTTTTCATCAGCAAGTATTCTAGTATTCTGAAGTTCCAGTTGCTCTATCTCTTTGTCAATACTCAGTGTTATAAAGCTTTTAAATTTTAGCCATTTTCGTCAATGTGTACTTTGTCTTGCTGTGAGTTTAATTTGATTTTCCCTGATGAGCTGGTATTGAGCAACTTCTTACATACTTCTTAGCCATTTGGTTTTTTTTTTTTTTTTGCAAAGTTCCTGTTCCAGTGTTGGTTCACTTTTAAAACTTGGATCATTGGCTTTTTCTTAGTGAATTTTAGAAGTTCTTTCTAAATTCTGAATCCTGTTTTTTTTCAGATGTGTGTATTGCGAATATTTTTTCCCAGTCTATAGCTTGCCTTTTCACCCCTTTATTTGACTTGGAATTCTATACTTGGTCAAACTCTCCAGCGAGTATGAGATCAAAAGTAAAGACCTTTTTCAGGTGTGCATAACATGTCTCAGGATCTCCTAAGATCCTTCCTGGAGAAGTTATTTGGGGATGACCTCTAAGAAGACAATGGTGAAAAGTCAAGAAAGTGAGCCATGTAAGAAGAGCCAAGAAATAGCCAGCTTCAGGAAGACAGTGAAGAGAAGAGGACCAAAGCTCTGCGGGGGCCAAGCTCCTTGACTGGAGCAGGAGAACGCGAAGCTTGGGAGCGCCATCTCTGGAGGAAAGGTGAACTGCAGGCACCCGCCGTGTGATTGAGAATCTGCACAAGCCTGGGGCTGAGGTCAAGGCGCCTCCTTCTTCTATCGGCAAGAAAAAGGAAAGTAATTATGCCAGGAAGAAAAAGAAAATCTTATATGAGAAAGTATCATTCAGGTATTATGAAATAAAATAAGTGTCACTTAAAGAAAGAGATGTATTTCCAGTATGGTCATGTGAAATGTGGGCAAAGAGGATGTAAGAGCCAGCGGTAAAGAATTTGAGGAAATCAAGATAACAAGATTTTTGCTTCAAAAGGGAAGAAAAAAATAAAAAGATCTAGGGTGAGAGGTCTTGTAGATTGGAATAAAATAGCACTTCTTTTCTGCATTGCTTGAATACTGTAAAGGGGGGGAAATGATGTAGGAGACAGAATAAAATTCTGGAGCAGTTTCATTTGATGTGGCGAGAGAGACAGGATCTAGGCTACAAGTGGGAGAACCGGCTGTAAAGAAGGGTACACAGTTCATCGAAAAGTGGGAACTGGAGCCAGTAGGCGCGGAGGCCAGCGGCCGACAGAGCAGCCGGAAGCACGCCCTGAGGTGTTCTTCCGGCCGCTGTCATTGCCCTGAAAACACGCGAGGGAAAAAAGTAATTAGTAACAACGGCATAGGCCAAAGTCCGACAGACAATACGCCATCAAACGCAGGACACGGGGCCCCGGGAAGAAAATTAAAGGGCATTCATTGCTTCATCCTCAAAAAATCAGCTTTTCCATTTCAGCCCTCCGTCCTGGGCCGTCACCCTGCCAAGGGCCCCGCGCTTCGGCCGTGGGGCTGGGCTGTGCCGCGCGGGCCCCCCTCGGAGCCCCGCCGCCCCAGGGCGCCCTCCACGTGCGCCCGCTCGCCCGCGGTGCACTGCCCGCGGCCCCTCTGCAGCGCCGGGAGCTTGCGCCGATCCGGGCCGGGCTGCGACCCTTCCCCGCCAGGGGCGCTGTCCTCCTTCTGGACTGTTGCTGATCGCGGAGAACTGGAAGACAGGCCCCGGCGCCAGCCCGGAGAATGAGCAGTACGGGTTTTAGTACCTGGTCAGCCCATCACAGTTTACCGTCGCCCTCTCTGTTTCATAGGGAAAAAGCCCAGGAATAAAATCACCTCTATAGCCTCAGGCAGAGAGAGTGGAAGGAAGGAAAAAGAGAAGGAACAGTCAGAAGTTTCTCGTCCATCTGCTTTGAGCACGCCGTCCTTGTAGGCTTTGAGGCCGTCCCTGGAGAATTCTCGGGCAGGCTAGAGCGGTGGGCTCGGTCATTGCAGATTCCCAGCATCACCGAGCTGAAGCGAAAGAAGAACCCTTAGGCTGTGCGGGCGTCTTCACGTTCCGAGGCTCCCACACAGTGAAGCAGGAACACCTGAGCTTTCCTCCTCCGGAAAAAGCTGGCTTCCCTTCTGGAACCCCAGCGTGAGCACTCAGGGAGCAGAAACGTCAGGTGTAGGAACGGAGGAAGATGATGATGATGAAGAGGCTGCTGCTCTCGTTCCTGCCCCACCAGCGGATCACACAAAATCAATTTACGCGTGGTCTGTAACTCACCCATTCCTGCACCAGTTGGTGATTCTGATGGTGGTAGGGGTGCCAAGTCTTTTCACAAACAGAGACCAAATGACAGATGAAAAGATTATGGAGAAATTGAGAACTATGTGACCATAGGTGACCCTAAGAAAAAATACACACTATATGAAAACATTGGGCAAGGAGCTGCTGGTACAGTTTTCAGTGCTACTGATGCAGCATTGGGACAGGATAGTGATATTCAACAGGTTAATTTACAGAAATAGCCAAAAAAGAAATTAATCATTAAGGAGATTCTGGTGACGAAAGAATTAAAAGAATCCCAACGTAGCTGACTCCTTGGACAAAAAATGCCAGTGCCATTGGTGAACAATGTCAGAATATGCCACTCCAGATACACCTTTTTGGCATAAGGATTATTCTGAACTGATTATTAAAAAAAAAAAAACTGCAGGCATAAGAGAAGCTCTGAATATCAAAATGCAAATAAATTTCTATTTGTGAGGGTGTCTTCGTCTCTTCACCAGGAAGAGAAAGATCACTGAATCACAAGAGATTGAACAGCTTTTATGGATCTGAAGAGCATTATGCTGAGTGAAGTAAGACACTTGGAGAAAGACGAGTACCATATGATTTCATGCATATGTGGAATCTAATGAACAAACTGAACTAACAAGTGAAACAGAGACGGACTCATAGAGAGTAAGCTGACAGCTCTGTGTGGGGTGTTGAGGGCCTGCGTGGAGGGTAGAGGAATTAAGCAAAAAGGGAAAAAATAGAGGAAAAACTCGCTAGGGGGAGCAGGTCGGGGAAGCTGGAGGAAGGTCTAGGGGGATAGATGGTGATGGACGGAGACCTGATTTGGGGCGGTAAACACACACGACAGTGTACAGGTGATGTGTTGTGGAACTGTGCACCTGAAACCTATATAGTCTTGTCAGCCAGTCTCGCATCATTACATTCAATAAAAAGGAGAAGAAAACTATCAGCTTCTACCCACTTGGTAAGTGTCTCACAGCTGCACACCCAATGGAAGAGGGTGCTGTCTCCATGGTTACTAGACTCAATATGGGGATCACATGGTAAGGAATAGAAATGTCGAATTACTATTTGTACACCTGGAACTATTATATATAATACTGTGTACCAACTGTAATAAAAATTAATATGTTGTCTCCAAAATCCATGGAGGTCCACTGGTGCTGTGCCTTTACTTTGGTCATAGGAGGGGCCAGGTGCACTAAATGATTTTTCACCCAAGAAGGAGTATCTCAGGGCGCCCCATACCATTGGATCCCTAGACCTTTCAGTTCGGTAGAAACTGGGAGAGAAACATGAAACTGTTTCTCCCTTAGAAGCCTCAGAGAAATCAGATCTACTGATACTTTGATCTTGGGGTTCCCAGACTCCATATTGTGAGAACATGAATTTTTTGTTGTTTAAGCCACCGAGCCTGTCTTGGGGCAGCCCTGCAAACACACACACACCTGGAAATGCAAGTATATTTGTAGCAGCTTTGTTCATGATGTCAAAAACTGTAAATACCTCATGTACCCATCAGCAAGTGATTCAATTTATAATTATAGTATATTTATATAGAGGTATGCCCTGAAAAAAGATGTCAACTACTGATACAAGGTAAAAAATAGAAGAATCTTAAAGATGTGATGAATAAAAAATGCCCGAATGTAAAAAACACCACAAATACTGGAAGGACCAATTTTTATGCATCTTCAGAAGAGACTAATTGATCTAGTTATACAAAGCAGGACATTAGTTGCCAGGACTGGTAAAATTGACTGGAAAGGAACATGACAGGACTTTCTGGAATGACATGAATGGGGAAGGGGGGAAATGGATACATTTGACAAAATTTATATAACTCCTTATGGTGGTTACATTTTATTGTATGCAAATTGATTAAAGATATATACAAGTTTAAAATTTCAAGTGTTTATATGCACAAAAATAAATTAACCTTTAGAAAACAATTTACAGGTTAAAAAGCACATCTACAACAATAGTTTTGTTTTTCAAAACCACATAAGATATTTAATTTTGAAAATTCTCTTTTGCTGAAAAACTGAACCTCAGAACAATTAAGTGGTCTGTCCACAACTAGGTCACATTTGTGCCTTTGAACTTCAGTGATTCTTCTATTAAACAATGTTATTCAGTTTGTTCACTAGATTCCACAGGGGACAGACACGGAGAGCAGATGACAGCTGGGAGGAGGAGGGGAGGGGTGGAGGGATTCAGCAAAAAGGAAAAAGGACTCATGGACATGGAGAGCAGTGTGGTGATTGCTGGGGGAGGCAGGTATACGGGGACTAAATGGTAATGGAAGAAATGCAATAAAGATTAAATGAAAAAAAAAACCCATAGTATTCATGAGTCTATCGCCTACCCCTTCTCCTATAATTCCAGATTGTTACACAATTAAAAATTACTCAGTCTTATTTTAAATGACACTTATTATATATTAAAAATAACTACAAAGGCATATAGAGAGTAACTAATTTTGTCATTTCCTAAATTTAGCTGATTTCTACAAGACTGGTATAGTTCTGACAGGGCGACTGTTCACAATTATAAGATTTCTGTGATGGTCTCTGTTCAGACCTTGAAATCACCACAAAAGAGCACAAGAATTAGTGAAGAGTAGAGAGTCAAAACTTGCATAAAATGATTGGTAGCCGTGTCCATCTACTGACAGATGCTTGTCTACAGCCAAAGGGCCATGATACAGAAAAATGAACCATGAAAGCTTTGTCCGTTAGAGCCTGTGTCCTCAATGGGAAGTTTGCACCTCAGTTAAAAATTCCTTGGGAATGGGAGAAGGAAGATGGCGGCTTTGCTCTAGGCAGCGTTTTTCTCGGTTTCTGTGAAGAGGAGGGAAACTCGTGGATCGGTGGAGAGACAGAGCAAGTGGACTGGGTTACTGAATCACTTTTGAAAGCAGGACATCGGGGATTACTGCGATCACTGGAAAACCAGACGGTAGGGAGACTGCTTCGGGACAAAAGGGACCCGGGGATCAGCGCAAGGTCTGGGGGTGTGCAGTCCCCAGGCCAGGTGCTCCAGGGTCTGCCTCAGGGCTCCTGGGAGAGGGGAGTCACTGCTCCCTCCACCAAATATGGGGGTTGAGCAACTTCAGGGGAGAACATGTTGCTTGAAGGAACAGATTGGCCAGTTGGACTGGGAAAAAATCACCCAGGGACTATGAACACCCACCCAGAGACCTGGGAGAAGTGAGGGCCCCCAGCCAACATGACTGCCCCTGGATGGGAAAGGTGCCAACACCCCTGGCCTGGTTGGGGTGCAGATCGGTGGAAAACAAAGAGCTGGGAAGGACTCCTCTAGTGCTCCATCGGGAGGCCTGACTCGTGCGTGCTGTGAACTTGGAAGAGTCGCGGCATGGCGCTTAGGGTGATCCTAGACCCAGAATCTCAAAAGTTTGGTGGAGGGGAGCACACTTTTACGATTCCCAGGGAGGGTGCAGTGAATCCCAAAACGTCTCAGGTGCCTCCTGAGATCATAGAGCTGGAACCCTGCAGGACCCCGGAGTCCGGAAGAACGTGGCAGTGAGCTCTAGAGAGCGAGTATGCTTGGGAGCGCCCAGGGTACCTGACAGTCTTGCTGAGATCTGACTGGGAAGAGAGAGAGGCATTTCAAAGGTGCCTCAGCCAGCTGAAGCCAGCAAGATAAAAAAAAACTGGTCTGGCCAGTTAGAAACCAACAAGAGGTTTTTCTTATTTTGTTTTGTTTGGTTTGGTTTGGTTTTTGTGGCTGTTGTTGGTTGATTGATTTTATCTTGTGTTTTATGTGACATTTTATTTTTCAATTGTTATTATTTTTATACCTCGCAATCCCTTATGTTTCTCTTCCATTCATCCTAATATTATTCTTTCCACTCCAAATTTATCTCTCCTGCACTACATCTTCTGCTTGTCTTTCCTTTCTTTTTTTCAATCTTGCAAGTGACTGTAAATTTGTATTATCTTTTTCTCATTTTTCCAACATTTTTTATTTTAATAGTATTTTGGTATTCTTTTTCTTTCTGTATAATCTTCTTCACTTGGCTGGTTATACTGTCATTTGATAGGTTCCCCCTGGTATCTCAGTCACAATGTATTGATAATTTACTATTCTTCAACTGTGTTCCATTAATACACCTCTCAAGGTTCTATACTCTTTATTCTTATTATCTAGATCTCATCAATTCTGCCACAAGACTGTCACTTTACTATTACTGTTAATAAGACCTAGTCCATACAGTTGTAAATACTACTCAATACCCCTACCTGATCTCAGCCCACTTTGCAATTTCCTGAACTATACTATTGTGGGGGTTGTCTCTATTCTTTTACACACTACTCCTATATACTAATCTTTAACCCAACGCTACCTTAGAATCTGACCTCCCACAGCCTCACAGCTTTCTAGATCCAACTAACAATCCTCTCGTCCCCAATAAGAGTCTTACCCTCTTTCCATCCTTTCTAAAACGTGGATAGTGGGGTGGAGAATCACGGTTAACACTATAAGGAGCCAAAGGATAACCCATCTCTTCTCTACTGGCTGCTAATGTAAATATCATAGTATACTGTCTTGCTGTCTTAAACCATTTCGCCTTACTCCTCCAACTGATCACAAAAAAGAGTAGGGGGAAGCTGTGAACACCAGGATACATGAAGGAGATTGAACCACTGAATCTCACAAATATTCTACCACAGAAGTTCACACCATAATTTCAGGGAATCCAAACAGATCAATTTAAGAAACAAGAAGAAAAAAGAAGAAACCCACGAACAATGAGAAAACAAAGAAACAACACCCAATTGAAGGGAAACGAGGAAGCCTCAGGAAAAATGCTAAATGAAATAGAGGCAACTCAACTATCAGATAGTGGGTTCAAACAATGATTACCAGGAAGTTCAATGAACTCACAATGAGCTTTCAGAAATTAGAGGGAAACTACATCAACCTCACTGCAAACTATATAAACATGAAAAAGGAAATAGAAACTCTCAACAAAGGTCAAGAGGAAATGAAGAATACAATTTCTGAACTGAAGAACGCAGTAGAAGGGATGAAAAGCAGGATCGATGAAGCAGAAGATTGGATTAGCGAGCTGGAGGACAAAGTAGAAAACAACATCCAGAAAGAGCAAGAAAAGGAAAAGAGGCTCAGAAAGAACGAAGAGGGATTAAGAGAAATGCAAGACAATATGAAATGAAATAATATCCGTATAATAGGGATACCAGAAGGAGAAGAAGAAGAGCAAGGGATCGAAAACGTAGTTGAACAAGTAATGAAGAACTTCCCTAATTTGATGAGAGAAAAAGTCACACAAATCCAGGAAACACAGAGAGTCCCAATCAAGAGGAATGCAAAGAGGCCCACCTCAAGACACATCATAATTAAGATGGCAAAATTTCAAGACAAAGAGAGAATCTTAAAAGCAGCAAGGGAGAAAAAGGAAGTAATATACAAGGGGGCCCCAATAAGGCTAACAGCTGACTTCTCAATGGAAACACTTCAAGCCAGAAGAGAATGGCAAGAAATACTCCAGGTAATGAAAACCAGAGGTCTGCAACCAAGGCTACTATATCCAGCAAGGCTCTCAATCAAGATAGAAGGCCAAATAAGAAGCTTCCCAGACAAAAGAAGTCTAAAAGAATACACCTCGACCAAACCAGCTCTGCAAGAGATCCTAAAGGGACTGCTTTAAGGAAGGGAAGGAAAAGAGAGAGAGAGAGAGAGAGAGAGAGAGAGAGGGACACACGTACATAAAAGAAAATGAATAAGTACCTATCAATAATAACCTTAAATGTAAATGGATTAAATGCTCCAATCAAAAGACGTAGAGTAGCTGAATGGACAAGAAAAATGACCCACATATCTGCTGTCTACAAGAGACCCACCTCAAGATAAAAGACCTACACAGGCTGAAAGTGAAGGGCTGGAAACAAATCTTCCAAGCAAATGGACAGGAAAAAGAAAACTGGGTAGCAATATTCATATCAGACAAAATAGACTTCCAAAAAAGGTTCATAAAGAGAGACCCAGAAGGTCACTTCATAATACTCAAGGGAAGAATCCATCAAGAAGACATAAATATTGTAAACATATATGCACCCAACATAGGAGCACCCAAATACATAAAGAAAATTTTAGAGGACTTCAAGAAAGATATGGACAGCAACACAATTATAGTGGGAGATTTTAACACCCTACTATCAAAAATGGACAGATCTTCTAAACAAAATATCAACAGAGATATTGTGGCATTGAACAATACCCTTGATGAAATGGACTTTACTGATATATACAGAGCCCTCCATCCAAAAGAAGCTAAATATACATTCTTTTCAAATGTACATGGAACATTCTCAAAGATAGACCACATGACAGGACACAAAACAAGCCTCAAGAATTTCAAGAAAATTGAAATCATACCAAGCATTTTCTCGGACCACAAGGGACTGAAGGTAGAAACCAATCCCAAGGAAAAAAACCAAAAACACTCAAAATCATGGAGATTAAATAGCATGCTATTAAAAAAGGAATGGGTCAAGAGTGATATTAGGGAAGAAATCAAAAGGTTTCTGGAAACAAATGAAAACAAACTCACAACAACCCAAAACTTATGGGACACAGCCAAGGCAGTCCTGAGAGGGAATTTCATAGCGATACAGGCCCACCTAAAAAGGTTAGAAACATTCCAAACAAACAACCTAACCCTACGTATACAAGAATTCGAGGAACAACAACAAAGGCAGCCCAGAGCAAGCAGAGGGAAGGAAATAACCAAGATCAGAGCAGAATTAAATGACATAGAGACTAAAAGCACAATTCTAAGGATCAATGAATCCAAGAGCTGGTTCTTTGGAAAGATAAACAAAATGCACAAGCCTTTAAGCAGACTCATCAAGAAAAAAAAGAGAGAAGACCCAAATAAACACAATCAGAAATGAAAGAGGAGAGATTACAACAGATACCACAGAAATACAAAGGATTGTAAGAAATTACTACAAAGAACTGTATGCCAAAAAATTTGAAAACCTAGGTGAAATGGACAAATTTCTAGAAAAATATAATCTTCCAAAACTCAATGAAAAAGAAGCAGAAAGCCTGAACAGACCAATAACAACAAAAGAAATTGAAGCAGTAATCAAAAAATTCCCAACACACAAAAGCCCGGGACCAGATGGTTTCACAGGAGAATTCTACAAAGCATTTAAGGAAGAACTAACCCCTATCCTTCACAGACTATTCCAAAAAATCCAGAAAGATGGGAGTCTCCCAAACTCTTTTTATGAGGCCAACATCATCCTAATTCCAAAACCAGATAAAGACACAACAAAGAAAAAAAAACTTCAGGCAGTATCACTGATGAACATTGACGCTAAAATCCTCAACAAAATACTGGCAAACCGCATCCAACAATACATTAAAAAGATCATACACCATGACCAAGTGGGATTCATTCCAGGGATGCAACGATGGTTCAGTATTCACAAGTCAGTAAATGTAATACATCACATAAACAAAAGCAAAGACAAAAACCACATGATCATATCAATTGATGCAGAAAAAGCATTTGATAAGGTACAGCACCCATTCATGATAAAAACACTCGGTAAAGTGGGAGTAGAGGGAGCATTCCTCAACATAATAAAGGCCATATATGAGAGACCTACAGCCAACATCATACTCAATGGGCAAAAATTAAAATCTTTTCCACTAAGATGAGGAACAAGACAAGGCTGTCCACTTTCACCACTTCTATTCAATATAGTACTGGAAGTTTTAGCCACAGCAATCAGACAAGAAAAAGAAATAAAAGGCATCCAAATCAGAAAGGAGGAAACAAAACTGTCACTGTTTGCAGATGACATGATAGTATACCTAGAAAATCCTATAGACTCTACCAAACACTGCTTGACCTAATCAATGAATTTGGCAAAACAGTGGGATACAAAGTCAATATCCAGAAATCAAAGGCATTTCTGTACACCAACAATGAAACAGCAGAAGCAGAGATCAAGGAAAAAATCCCATTTGAAATAGCAAAAAGAAAAATAAAATATCTAGGAATAAACCTAACCAAAGAGGTAAAAGACCTGTATTCAGAAAACTATATAACACTCAGGAAAGAAATCAAGGAAGACACAAACAAATGGAAACATATACCATGTTCATGGATTGGAAGAATTAATATCATCAAAATGTCCATACTACCCAAAGCAATTTATACATTCAATGCAATTCCCATTAAAGTACCAATGGCATATTTCACAGACATAGAACAAACACTTCAAAAATTTATATGGAATCATAAACGACCCTGAATAGCTGCTGCAATTTTGAGAAAGAAGAGTAAAGTAGGAGGGATCACAATACCTGACACTAAACTATACTACAAGGCCACTGTAAACAAAACAGCCTGGTACTGGCATAAAAACAGGCACAGAGACGAATGGAACAGAACAGAGAGCCCAGAAATAAACCCAAGTCTCTATGGTCAATTAATATTTGACAAAGGAGGCAGCAACATAAAATGGAGTAAAAATAGCCTCTTCAACAAATGGTGTTGGGAGAGCTGGACAGCCACGTGCAAAAAAATTAAACTTGAGCACCAACTTACACCATATACAAAAATAAATTCAAGGTGGATAAAAGATTTAAATATAAAACGTGACACCATTAAAGTCCTAGAGGAGAACGTAGGTAGGAAAATCTTAGATATTTCACGCAGAAACTTTTTTACTGACTTGTCCCCTAGAGGAAGAGACATAAAGGAAAGAATAAACAAATGGGACCTCATCAAAATTAAAAGCTTCTGCACAGCTAAAGAAAACAGTATCAAAATTAAAAGAGAACCAACTGTATGGGAAAACATATTTGCCAATGACACCTCAGACAAGGGTTTCATCTCCAAAATATATAAAGAACTTACAAGACTGCACTCTAAGAAGACAAGGAATCCAATTAAAAAGTGGGCAAAGGGCTTGAACAGATATTTCTCCAAGGAGGACATACAGAAAATCCAAAGACACATGACATGATGTTCAATATTGCTAGCTATCAGAGAGATGCAAATTAAAACCACAATGAGATACCACTTCACACCAGACAGAACGGCCATCATAAACACAGCAACAAACAACAAGTGTTGGAGAGGTTGTGGAGAAAAGGGATCCCTAGTGCACTGTTGGTGGGACTGCAGACTGGTACAGCCACTATGGAAAGCAGAATGGAACTTCCTCAGAAAACTAAAAATGGATCTGCCTTTTGACCCTGCGATTCCACTGCTGGGACTCTATCCTAAGAAGACTAAAACACCAATTCAAAAGAACCTATGCATCCCAATGTTCATAGCAGCACAATTTACAATAGCTAGGTGCTGGAAGCAACCAAGATGCCCATCAGTGAATGAATGGATCAAAAAACTATGGTACGTTTACACAATGGAATTCTATGCAGCAGAAAGAAAGAAGGAGCTCCTACCCTTTGCAACAGCGTGGATGGAGCTGGAAAACATTATGCTAAGCGAAACAAGCAAGGCAGTGAAAGACAAATAGCATATGATCTCACCTTTAACAGGATCCTAAACAACAAAACAAAGAAACAAGCAAAATATAACCAAAGACACTGAAATAGAGGTCAGGCTGACAGTACCCACAGGGGAGAGAAGAGGGAATTTCAGGGGACAGTGGGAAAGGTTCACGGGAACAAACTTAAAGGACACATGGTCATAAACTAAGGGGAGGGTGGTAATGGGAGGGAAGTGGGGAGGGTTGGGGGGGGCTGGATTGGGAGTGAAAAGGAGAAAACTGTAATTGAACAATGATTAAAATAAAATTAAAAAAAATTTTTTGGGAATGAAAATATAAATGAATGGGTCATTTATCCACTTGCCTAAAATTGAAAATCAGACATGACTCCTTCTTTAGCAGAAGTAACTAACCATAGGTAGTTCCTGGGTAATTAATTCCCCAGTACATTGTGAGCAGAGCTACACGTACAAGGTCACTTTTGTTTTTTACTGATATATGAACAAAATCATTCTATTTACTATTGAAAGAAAGACAGCAGACAGCTAAGCCTGAGGCACTTCTTTTTCAATGAATGGCATGCTCAGCTTCTCTTCTCACGAAACCCAGTTACCAATCACTGTCGATTCTTGAAACATTACCACAAATAAAATTTCACACACATAGAAAAGGCAAAACGGAAGTATCAGCTTAGCAAAGGATCTCATCACTGGCCTTATATTTTAAAAGTTTATTGAGCAGTTTACACATCAGAAATAAAATATATACTTAGGAATGAAAATGTTGGCATTTGAAATTTGGAGACAGTGATTGGAATGGCATGTTCTGGGTCACATACCGGTGGGTGATTATTGTCCTAGAAAGGTGCCCCACCATCTCCACATCCTCAAACCTCACAGACAAAAAGGCGGAGAACACTTTATAGTGTCACAGTACCTGGCTTCGCACAGACTCAGTGGGGCCATGTTGAAGGGTCTCCCAAGGCCGCGTGGTAGAAGGGTACCATTTCTCAACCCTGGCGAAGTGGGTGTTCTGTGAGCTGAGCGTCGAGAGACCTCCCCAGAGGCCATAATGGGGTGCGAGGGGCCTACTGGGGCAGCACAAGTTCATAATCGTGCTCGAGGGTGTAGGAGGGCCGCCTGGAGGTGCGCATGGCCCTCAGGAGCGTGTATTCGGTTTCTGGCTCTTCGTTCTGGGCTTTCACTCTCTTTGTGACAGCGTCGATGTTCTCGTAGCCACCTTCGCTGGAGCTCAAGGAGGGCCTGTGGCTGATGATGGTGTAGCACACTTCGTCAGAACCCGCACTGTGCTGAGCTCCCTGCTGGGCACAAGGACAGGAAGGAGGAGAGGAGTCAAGGCTGCAGAACCATCCATCAAGCTGAAATTCAGTGCCCGTCCCTCCTCCTTTCTGATCCAGCACCTTGGGCGCTGATGTCTGAGAGACCTCAGCTTAGTGATGCGTACTGGGGGTGGGTGGCAAAAGTAGTTTTACAGCTGTGAGTTTTTGAAACACAGTTTATTCTTGTATTACTATTATTTATTAATTATGGTAGTTTCCATATGAAAAAACGGTAAACCTACATTTGCCGTGCCCTGCATGCGCTGTTAGTACTCTCTCTGCTTTTATTTCACTTCATATAACAAAAGGAAAGAAGAACATGGTGGTCCCTCTGATTATCTAGAGCAGGGGTGTCAAACTCATTTTCACGGGGCAGGGGCACATCAGCCTCGAGGTTGCCTTCAAAGGGCTGAATGTAACTTTAGGACTGTATAAATGTAACCACTCCTTAACAGTTCATTGAGAGCTCGGCGCTGCCACTGGGGAGGAACCAGGTGCTGGGCCAGATAAAACCAGGTGGAGGGCCGGATTCAGCCCGCGGGCCTTGTGTCTGTACCTCTGCTCTAGAGGAAAGCACTTGCATACGAGGTTACTGTAGGTCACAGATGTTGAGACAGAACTCAGTAAGGGATTAATCAAGTTACATACCTATGAGTACTTATTAGATTAAATACAATGAATAACTTTAGAGTGTAAGTACTTTTTTGTCATATTCCATTTATTTGGTTCTTTCTATTGGCAGCTGAGACCACAGCAAGCAGGGCAATTCCATGGTGACTGGAATTGCCACCCAGTTGCCTTTTGAAGCCCCAACCTTCTATCACCCCAAACATGCTTTGTGGCTTCAGCAATTTATAACGGGGAAGGGAAAATATATTGGAAAAGGCCACTATTTACTGGTGATAGAATGACGCTGTAGAGGCCCTGATCAGCCTACAGACAAAAGAAGAAAATGAACAATCTGCACAGGGCAAGCAAGCGTCTGACCGCTGAGAGAGAGGCCTCTGGACACCACCCCAGGAGAGCCATCGGCGAGACAGTGAGACCAAGAGTCAGATGGAGCGCAGCGAGATGCACTCAGACACACACACAAATGGGTACTCACACACCCGAGAGAGAGAGATTTCTACTGCACTCTACGTCGAGATGTTAAAGTTCGCTTTTCCTAAGGGTTTGCACTAGGTTGAAGCAGATTCAGCTCCTCCTCTGGGGTGCAGGGTGATGGGGCCCACGGGTTGCTCATCTGCTGGTGTTGCTTCGAGCCTGCATCTTACGCCCCGCATCCCAGTGCATGACCATAGAGCCAGTCTGGCTTCTGACATGTGCTGTTGTGACCACCCTTCCCATTGGCTGTGTCCTGCTGGGCTGACTCCCCTAGGGGAGGGAGCCTGCTCTTTATCCTGCTGGGTCCACCTAGCACCCAGGCAGTAGCCTTGTCCAGAATGAAACACTCTTAGTTTCTCCCAAGTTCTACAACGGATTCTTTCTTGCTAGTTCCCAGCTTTTGCTGGAGATTGGAAGCGGGTAGAAAGGAGAAAAAGAACCGAGAAAACCCTATACGGAATAAATTCCATAATCCCAAACACCCAGTTCAGGGTGCCCCACACTTAGGGCCTCATTGTTTTAGTTCTAATACCCACAATCCCCAGGATGTGACGGTCACCTAAAGTCTCGGATGACGGTAAGTAACCTAAGACTCAAGTGCTATTTGGGTGGGTCTCCGAAGACCAGGATGCTGCAAACCTGTGTCTTCCTCTACCACTCCCCCTGACACCACAGACAGGGTACATCTCAGGCATGAGCAATCTCTTTCATTTCTAGCAGCTCTGCAAAGATACAGCTTTAAAGCTTCTACCAGACTCCCTGTAACAAAATATAATTCCCTTTTAAAACTTCCCACCATGCCATCCTTTAAAAACCAGGTTCAGGGACTGGTTATAACTCTATGCTGGGTATCAGGTCCTGCTTTACAAAAAGTTCTGCTGGCCTTTTTGTTCAGGAGAGCCGACGGATCTGTCATAGTGAGGCTCGCCACACAGTGTCACAGAGGTAGACCCGTCTTCCTAATCCAGAGGAAGCAGAGGAAGAGGAGCCCAGCGCACACCTGGATAAGGTGGACTCCTTAGTGGCTGGCTCTGTGCCAGGAACCATGATAGGGGTGGGGGTGGGGGGAGGTCAGTGATTACTCCCAGGAGGAGGAAGCAGGGTTGGGGCAGTGATTGTAATAGAGGGACATTTCCAGGGCATTGCAAAGCCCCGTAACAAGGATATGGAAAACTGCCACCTCCCCGCAGTCCCGTAAAAATCACCACAAAACTGAACTGGAAGCCAGGAGGTGATCAGTCAGCACCTGTGCGCAGCTCTCCACTGCCCGCCTGCCTGCAGAACGGACTCTCCCAAGCAGGTGGCTGTCCTCCTCAGGGAGGGTCCTCGGCACAGAAAACAAGCGGGTCCTCCCAAAGGACACTTGAACTAGAGCCTTTACCTAACACCATTTGCCCCTCCCGGTGCTGCTACACAGCCCCTCCCTCCACCGCCCGACTCCGGAGCGCTCCGAGTGGTCCCGTGACCCCGTGGCTGGGGCTGCGCTCTCCGCCCACCCGGTCCCAGGTGCGTGGGCCTTCAGAAGGCACCTTGGGTCACCACGGTTCTGTGTGTTCTGGGGCTCCCGCCTGGTCCCCCCCGCCATCACTCTGTGCAAAACTGGTACAGTTTGCGGTACTTGCATGCTTCATTCTGTACAGAAATTCTCCCTCCCTCCCTTACTCTTATGTTTTAAACATTTACATGAATTCTTATTTAAATAGTAAGTTAGATATCTTATTTACATCAATTTGGTTTTTCTCCAAAGCGAGCATCTAAAGTCACACCCTCACTTCTTAATAAGATAGACCATATTTTGCTGTGTATAATGCACACATTTTTGCCCAAATTTTTTAGGGAAAAATAAGGCTGCGCATTGTACATGGGGGTAACCATCACACGCCATGAGTATGATAATGGGTATAATAATCCCGTGTGCAATGTGCATAGAAATGTGGGTGCACGGCAGAATACATGAAACGTTCACTTAAACCAGTTTACATTAGTGTCTTATGGAGAGAGAGTGGGAGATGAAGGAGCTCCAGCTAAACTGCTTCCCTGTTTTCTACAAATAAATACGATATGGAACAGAGCCAGTTTGCAGGGTCCCGCAGGGCCCTCAGTCGGTACATCCCAAGAACATGTTGGGGTTTGGGCCATTTCTCCTTTTCTCCAAAGATGCACTCTACCCTCTGTGGGATGGTTTATTTCTGTTTTTTCTCTTCTCTGTCATGTGCCACAAGGCACCCATGGGGCATCACCAAGCCCATGAGGCTGTCGAAGTTTGGGGGCTCCTCTGATACTGGCGCCGATGGCCAGGAAGGGCGGCCCACAGGCACGGAGGCCCTGGCTCAGGATCCTGATCCTCGGCTACGGCCAGGTGTCACAGTGCACCCTCTTCACCGTGGCCTCTGCTGACCATGGAAATCCCCTCAGTGTGAGACCCTGTGGGAGTGAACGAAATCTCCAGCAACCACAAAGACGTGGAACAGCTGATGGGAGTGAAACCAGCTGTGACACTTGCCAGGAGAGAGGCATTCACAGATGCAGGTAGCATACAGGCAGTCCGTGTGATTCGGAGGCTGGTCATTTACCGTGGCAGCCTTCAGGAGGCCCTTGGAGATGACACAGTGCAAGGCAGGAATGGCTCACTCAGGCCTGTGCCCCCAGACGCGCCAGCCCTGACTCTTTGGTGCTGATGGGTGGCAGACATGCCCCACCGGGAGACTGTGATGGCTGCAATGCCCAGCACACACAGCACAATTAAGTAGATGAAGTGAGGTTGTGGATTATAGTAGAAAGAATACTGACGCCAAGGAACAGAACTCAACTCTGCATAATCAAAGGAGCAATACCAGAGTAATCCAGTCTAAAGCAGAGTTGGGAGATGCCCCTTTTCAGTGGTGGTTGACTCTGTGGGAGAGCTGTGAAAAGGAAAGGCAGAGACGGATCCCAGGAAGAATCCACACACCACCATCTCTTGCAGAGGTGCCACAATGGAGGTGTTTGGGCAAAACATATGTAAAAGATCCCAGGCACAGAAGATGTTGCCTGTCTCGGTGCATATTCTGAGAATGGTCTTAAACAGGCCAGGAAGGAAGGCGTGGGGGGCCCTGGCCAAATTGCTCAGTTGGTTAGAATGTCATCCTGACACCTCAAGGTTGGGGGTTCGGCCCTTGGTCAGGACACATACAAGAATCAATCAACGAATGCATAAATAAGTGGAATAACAAATCAGCATTTCTCTCTCTTTTCCTCTCTCCAGAAATCAATCACCAATAAAGAAGGTGCAGGGGGCCAGTGTCCAGGTAAAAGGAACTCACAATCCTTGAGCCAGTCTGGGAGCACATCATGAGAGATTACTCCCACGAACCTTTCACATCTTGCAAGCAAACTCTTCCATTCTTCCCACAGCATGACAGGCTTCTCAGGGAGGGGACATGCCCATGAACACTTCCCTTCCTGAGAAATCTCGTCACCACACTCCCGTTCCTCAGGGCTCTTTTCATGAAGAGAAGAAAGAACAGATACTTCTAAAGCAGGCTCTAACCCTGTCCAGGTGGCTCAGTCGGAGCATCACCATTCACCAAAAGGTTGCAGGTTCGATTCTTGGTCGGGGCACATGCTTAGGTTGCTGGTCCATCTCTGGTCAGGGTGCTTAGGGGAGGCAGCCAATCAATGTTTCTGTCTCACATCAGTGTTTCTCTCTCTCTTCCTCTGTCTCTAAAATCAATGGAAATATCCTTGGATGAGGATAAAAAAATAATAAACAAGGCTCCAAATCTCCTTGGTGGTTGTCATTATCACCTCTCCTTGTGACATTAAACTGGTGCCCTTTTCTGAACTGAATTTCTGGCCTGGGAGTCCTGCTGTCCTCCCATTGGTCTTCTGCAGTCTCATTCATGTATTAAAAAGGACTTTCTTACAATGTGGTCTTTCATTCTGTCCCTTCTTCTTGGGAGGATGGACTTTTAGGATAGTGAGTTGACCCCAGCCAGAGCGTGTAGTGCCCATGGCAAGGCTAGTCCCCCAGGGAACCACAACAGAGGTGGGGAAGGAGGAGGAGAGGAGGACGGGGGAGGGGAGGGGCCAGAACCTGGGCAGCTGCCTCAGCGCTGTCTGAGAACGTGAGTGGGCCACCTCCAGGCCACTGCCCTGTCTGCCTGCTTATGTACATTTTCAATCGCATACACCAGTGATTTCAAACTTTTTAAAAATTTACTCTTCATTGTATTTTTTTCTATTACCGTTTAGTCCCCTCCCTGGAGCAATCACCACTTGGTTGTCTGTGTCCATGAGTTCTTTTTCCTTTTTGCCCAGTCCCTCCACTCCCTCACCTACCCACTCCCACTAGCTAGCATCTACTCTCCATCTAGTTTCCTTGTTAGTTCAGTTTTTTATCTAGTTTGATTTCATCTAGTTCTTCTGGAAAATTCTCTTGTTCTTTCATTTGGGGTCTATTTCTTTGTCTTTCCATTTTGGCTGCTACTTTGTATTTTCTACCTTAGATGTTAAACTAATCAGCTGTTAAACATACCAGTTGTTAATTTAATCAAACTGCAATCAGCAGCCTGGCCTAAGCACCAGAGGGCGGGGCAGAGTGATTCCTATCCGCAGCCTATTGCTTACCCTCAGGCTGATGCCATTTGGAGAGGAGTGCTCTGCCTGAGAAGGTGGACTCTGCTGTATGGGGCATAACTCAGCACAGGGATCCTGGAGGCTGTTCCTTCAGTTCTCTCTCCAGAACCACTGGCACCAGATTCTCCTCAAGTGTCTCTAGTCCACTCTGCTTTCCCTCTGCCAGAGCCCAGAGTAAATGGCTGCAAATTAAATTTTGTATTTTGGCCCTTTAAGAGGCTCTGAGTCTCGAGCCGTCTCTCCCTGGCCAGTAGAACCCCTGATGCTTTTCATAGCTGGATGTCATCTGGGTTCTTTTCTGGCTCTGATGCTGTAGGCTGAGGGGACCAGCTTGGCATTTAGAGCTCACACTTCTCAGAGGGAAGCCCCTGGACACTGAAATGTCCCACTGGCATTTCAGTTGCCACCTGTGGGAGCCTAGCCAGCCTTCTCACACCTTCTCCATGCTTCCTACCAGTCCTGATGTGGCGAAGTCATTTCTTCTGTCTCTCTGTAGTTATAAGGCTTCTCTCCAGCTAGTGTCCAGTTGGTTATTCAGGGTGATTTTTCTGCAATTCCCAATTTGTCCTGGGAGAAGATTAGTGTAGCTTCTACTTGCTCCTCTGTCATCTTGGATCTTCAATTTCAACCTTTTTAAATCTCATGACACAATCTAATTGCTATAATTCGGCAACATACCAAAATATATATATTTTGCCAATATGAGAAAAGAAATAGGTATAATTTTTATTCATGCATACTGGATGGCTGCTGTTGCATTGGCTGTTGTCATCTTTTAAATTTGACAATCTGAAGGAAAGAAGTCAGTGCCCCCCCCCCAAATTCTTGTGGCACGCTGCTTGTAATTCACAGGCATACACCATAAAGAAAAAGTTAAAAATTAAGATGCTACATAATAATCAAATTAACAAAATGCTTGTAATATAGTAGTAGTAAAAGGAATACACTATTTTCATAAGCTTATTGATATCCACCATGTTTTAAAATATAAATGTTAATTCATGGACAAAAGGATGGAAACAAATGTGCTGAACTAAAAAGGATTGATGTTTTTTGGAGGTAAATTATGTGTCTATTTATTTCATTTATTTTTGTTATAATAGTTTTGAAAGTTAAAACAATAAACTTCAGTAGAATTGGAACAGCAAGAACTTTCCAATCATTTAAATGTGTTAAAGTATTTTTTTAATGTTTTATTTATTTTCATTTCTGGATTAAAATGACCAAAATTTAAAAAATTAAAAAATTACCAAGAGTATTATTTAAAATATGAGAAACATTGATCAGTGCATTCAGAATTTGTACATAAAGAAGACTTACAGCTATGCTTATGTAAAGTCATCTGGATTTTGACACTTATCAGACAGATGCAGTGTTTTTATTACCTGATTAGAAGTGGATGAAACTTCTTTACCTGGAGGATAAAAATAAAAGGAAATCAGCATAAGAGTTTTGAACCATCCCAGTGTGGGGTGGGGGGAGGTAAAAAGGATAGAATGCAGTGATAAAACCATAAAGAGGCCGGCATCTACATGCCTGGCATTGTGCCTCATCATTGCACAGCTTTTCCAGGCTTTCGGACAAGATCGAGGAAGAACGAGTGTTTCGAGGCAGCACCATGTTTCTGTGAAGTGATACATCCAAGCTGAAGAGAAGTGGATTTGGGGGTTAGAGAACACAAATTTGCCCACAAACATGCTATGAAAAGAGAGTATAGCAGGTATGAAAGAAGAATGATTAAAGGTATAAATTTAAGACATAATTTCTATGAAAGTATCACAGGAAAATTATACCTTTTAAAAGATGAACACTCATTATACAGGTAGGTATTGAATCATTGCTTCTGGAGCACATGATACAACCATTACTTTAAATTTTTAACTAAATAAATAAGGCATAGTTTTAATAAATAGACCATTTTAATGCTATTTTCACAAGCACCATCTAAAGTTGTAGTATTTTTTTTTTATTTTAAGGCTATTTTCCATGTGAAGAAGCCTAAATTTAAAGAATATAAGTAACTTATGTTAAAGTTGATATATAATATATAACAAAGAACTTTTGTAAAACCCATAAAGCAGAAATAACACAGAAACTGATTGTAATGTAATAAATTTATAAATTAATACTAAAAGTGTAAAACAATGTTTGAAATTAAAAATTACTCAGATCCAAGAAGAAATAAAAAGTAGCAAAATATTGGGCAATTTAGTATTTCCTTTAAGAACACATGAGTCACAGAAAAAATATTATTTAGAGGAAAGGTTAAATTCTTATAACAGTGCCTGCCTGGAATGAGCACTCCATAAATATGAATAATCACTTATATTTATTATGCTCCACAGGTTTTGAAAATTACAATGTAATTTTCTGTTGAAAATTTTCTACTAGGAAAACCTGATTAATTATGTGTTTTAGCTAATCAGAGGACCAAAGACATTGCTTTGAAAGAAACCACTAATCAGAGTGGAGGGAAAACATTTTCCTGTGTCTGTTTCTAATGAGCAGAAAGGATCCATAAGCACATCCTGTGAATTTCATCAGGACCTGAAAACATACATGAAATAGGCCCACTGACCAGCTGGGAGCACCATCACATTGATTCTCCCAACCAGTTCTTGTGACTTGGTCCACGTAGAATGTAAACAAACAAAATAACAACAATTTGGCTTCCCTAATGAAATCAGGAAGTTATTTATTCGAGTGTTGAAAAGATATAGAGGTCTTGATTTTAATCATTTCCCATTTAATTTCCCATTTTGACCTGTGTAAAGAATGGCTGGGTATTGGACATTGTCATAAATTTAATTAGATGGCAACTTCAATTGCATTTACTGTTGCAGATGAGGTCTGCTTACTTGACTGACATAATACAACAGCAGGTGTCTAACACATATTGATTTCCCATGGAGGGAAACCAGTGCAGCTATGGTGGCATCTCAGGGCTTTATTGATTTCTGTCTCTCTGTGGAAATGTGCTTTGCAGGAATATTGATCATGTCCACAGGACATGATAATGGTCTATGACATAGAGTACATTAGGCTGACAGATGCTGGTGATCAAGAAGGTGTGGTTACCCCAGGCTACTATAAATACATAGCGTATCTAAAAAAATTGAAGGGGACTGCACCTCAGTGAAGTTACATGGGAATTAGTAGTCTGAATTATTTCAAAATAACCCCATCCAAACCAATTTGTATCTCCTTTTCCTGTAAAAGCAGCAAAATACTTGGCAAGTCATTAGAATTTGTGTAAGCCATATATCATTTGAAGTTCAGCCAAGAGATAGACTTTCCTGTGATAGAGGTTTGATAAAATACGAAGTTTGTTCCATAACATGTTAATGAAATTAATGAACTATAGTAAAACTGATAGTCAAATAATAGATGGAAAGCATGCAAAGAAATAACATTAGATATGAGCAAGATGGCATCCTTATAGGTCCTGCTAATATTAAATACTCATAAGAATAGTGAATTTTACCAAATATTCAAATAAGAATTAATACATATCCTTCTCAAACTGTTCCAAAAAAATTGAAGAGGAGGGAGTCCTCCTAAACTCATTTTACAAGGCCAGCAATTCCCTGATACCAAAACTAGGCAATGATACTACAAAAATATTATACAACAATATTCCTGATGAACACAGATACAGAAATCCTCAACAACATGTTAGCAAACCAAATTGAGCAATACACCAAAAGACCATATACCATGATCATGTGGAATTTATTTTGGGGATGCAGAGTTGGTTCAATACCCACAAATCAATTAACATGATATACCACATAAACACAATGAAGGATAAAAATCATATCATCTTATCAGTAGGTGCAGAAAAAGCATTTGTCTAAATCCTGCATCCATTTATGATCAAATTCATAGCAAAATGAGAGAAGAGGGGATATACCTCAACATCATAAAGCCACACATGACAAACCCACAGCTAATGTCATGCTCAATGGTGTAACTCTGAAAGCTTTTTCTTTAAGATCAGGAACAAGACAAGGATGTTCACTCTCACCACTATTACTCCACGTAGTACTGGAAGTCCTAGCCACAGCCATCAGACAAGAAGAAATAAAAGATATCCAAATTGAAAAGAAAGAAGTAAAATAGTCATTATTTGCCAATAACATGAAATTATATTTAGAGAACTGTAAAGATTCTACCGAAAAACTAGTAGAACTCATAAATGAATCCAGTAAAGTTGCAGGATACAAAATTAATATTCAGAAATCATTTTTATTTTTATATAGCAATAATAAACTGTCAAAAAGATAAGTTAGGAAAACAACCGCATTTACAATTACATTAGAAAATACCTAAACCCCTGGCTGGTATAGCACAATGGATTGAATTTGGCCCTGTGAACCAAAGGGTTGCCAGTTCGATTCCCAGTCAGGACACATGCCGGGGTTGTGGGCCAGGTCCCCAGTAGGGGGCGCCAAAGAGTCAACCACACACTGATGTTTCTCTCCCTCTCTTTCTCCTTCCCTTCCCCTTTCTAAAATTAAATAAATAAATTTTTTTTAAAAAGAAAATGCCTAGGAATAAATTTATAATAAATGAAGATTTGTGTTCAGAAACTTATGAGATATTGAAGAAACTGAAGAAGATACAAATAAATGAAAGGCTGTACCATGTTTGTGAATAGAAAGAATTAACAACATTAAAGGGTTCATACTACCCAAAGCAAACTACAGATTCAGTGCAATCATAAAATAACATGGCATTTTTCACAGAACTAGAATAAATAATACTAACATTTACATGGGGCCACAAAAGACCCAAGATAGCCACAATAATCTTGAGAAAGAAGAACAAAGTTGGAGATATCACACTACTTGATATCAAACTATATTGCTAGGTAGTAGTAATCAAAACATCATGGTACTTGTATAAAAACAGACACATAGATTATGGAACAAAACAGAGAGTCCAGGAATAAACCCTTGCCGTTATGGTCAGTTAGTCTATGGTGAAGGAGGCAAGGACATACAACGGGGAAAGGACAGTCTTTTCAATAAATGGCATTGGGAACATTGGACAGATACAAGCAAAAATGAAACTAGATCACTTTCATATACCATACACAGGAATAAACTCAAAATGTATTAATAAAGGTGAAACCTGAAACCACAAAACTCCTAGAAGAAAACATAGGCAGTAAACTCTGTGACATCACTCTCAGTAATAATATTTTTTGGATATGTCTCCTCAGTTAAGGAAAATAAAAGATATTATAAATGAATGGGACCACATCAAACTGAAAAGTTTCTGTGCAGTCAAGGAAATCATTAACAAAGCAAACAGACAATTTCCTAAATAGAAGAAGATATTCACCAATGATACAGTACATCCAATAAGGGATTAGTATTAAAAATATATAAGGAAGTTATTCCATTTAACACCAAAAACATTCCAGTTAAAAAATGGGCGGAGGACGTGAACAGACATTTCTCCAAAGAGGACATTAGATGACCCATAGACATGTGAAAAAATGTTCAACATATTAATCATCTGAGAAATGCAAATTAAAACAATGAGATATCACCTCACACCTGTCAGAAGGGCTACCATCAAATCAACCAACAATAAATGTTGGAGAAAATGAAACCCTTGTGCATTGTTGGTGGAATTGTAAATTGGTGCAACTAGTATGTAAAACAGTATAGAGATTCCTCAAAAAATTAGAAATCAAACTAATACAGGACCCAGCAATCCCACTTCTGGGTACTTATTCAAAGAAATCCAAAACACTAATTTGAAAAGATATATGTACCCCTGTGTTCATCGCAGCATTATTTACAATAGCCAGGATATGGAAGCAGCCCAAGTGCCCACTGACAGACAATTGGTAAAGAAGAGGTGGTACATATATGCAGTAGAAAATTACTCAGCCATAAAAAGAATAAAATCTTACCATTTGTGACAACATGGATGGACCTAGAGGGTAATATGCTAAGTGAAATAGGTGGGCACTAGACTTATGGGGGGATCACTTCATAAGGTATGTAAATTTCAAATCATTATGTTGTACACCTGAAACTAATATGGTATTGTATGGCAACTGTAACTTAAAATGTAAAAAAGTATAATAAAATACATATAAGAATATAATGAATAATTTTAAGCTTAGGAATTTGAAATTTTAACGAAAAACAAAATGTGAGTACTTTAGAACTGCAAAAGTATTTGCATCTGTATGTGAAAAACTTTTTCACAATATCACCACGATCCTATAGTTTCACCAGAAAATTATTCTACCAAATAGTAGAAGGAATAAGATCAATCCTACACAAACTCTGTAAGAAAGTAAAATGTTCCAAGGCCAGTCACTGAGGAGCACCTGAATTTGAGGTGTGCCCAGGCAGGGCAGGGTGAGGTGACAGAGAAGTGGCTGTGACTGAGGGTGCACAGTGAAGCATGGTGTCCCACGGAGGAAGGGGCCACCTCAGGAGGGAGATGCGGAGCAACATTTGTAAGTGCCAGAGATGAGGTAGTCGAAATTAAGACTGAACATTGTGTTTTAGGGTCTGTAGTAATTACATCTGGGCAGAGGCATTCAACATGCCCTGTGGTCAAAAATAGACTTTATACCATGGTTTAGTACAACCATATATATTATGTACGTACCATCAAGATAACCGCGTCATTGAAAATGGACAAGAGTCATATGATTTCACTCATATGTGGGAAATAAAACAAAAAACAATAAATGAGCAAACAAAACAAACTCATAGACGCAGACAACAGATTGGTGGTTACCAGAGAAGAGGGGTGGGGAGAGGTGAGGAGGGTGAAAGGCGTAAAATATACAGTGATGGTGGGAGACTGGATTTTGGGTGGTGAGTACACATGGCAATATACAGATGATGCATCATAGAATTTTAAACCTGAAACTTATATAATGTTATTAACCAATGTTAACTTTAGTGAATTTAAGAAACTGTCTCATGGGACAATTTTACATGCAAGGTGCTTTGATGCGTTTTGAGTGTGTTATTTCATTTATGGTCATGATGATATTGGCAAAATACATTCATCTCATAGACCATGAAGTACACTCAGGGAGCTGAGGGGTGACTGGAAATGCAGAGCTCCAGGGGCGTCGAGAGGCCATTCCTTGAAGGGGCTTGTAACTCGAGAAGACAGCTGAAGCAACAGCGATGAGAAAAGCGAGTTTCCTTCAGATATGCCTGTCCCAAGGAGCTACACGTTGTTATTTGCAGTTGTCCATTTTAAAATAATTCCATGATCACTACACCTAGATACTAAGTCAAACAGAGCAAAGGCATGAGCAAAAAAGATACACTTAACAATACCTTATCCTTAAAACAGCCCTATTTTAAAATAACAATAAAAAATTAAAATCAGTAGGATTTTGACTAATTGCTTCCCATAGAAGTTTACTAAGTGTTGCTTGAAAGAAATTATATGTAGATAGTGTTGTGATACAAAGAATAAAAAGGTCAGTTTTATGAGACAAAAAGGAAGGACTCAGGCCGCAAGCACTGCTTCCTTCGACCCCGAGGGAGCGTCAGAACCACAGCTAATTTGGATGTTTAAATTTACAGCTGTCCTGGTGCAGCAAGTACTGGCAAGTGAAGACTTACTTTTCTTATCTTGACTTCGATTTTCTCTCTCAACTGGAGTCGCTTCCTGCCTGCAAGGAAAATAAGTAACATGAGACCCTCCAGTTTTCTGAAGCTGATGTTGCACTTGAAAGGGATGTTTCATTGCTCCCAAACTAAAGTCATTGCTACACTGACAATTTCAAAGTTAAATAAAATTAAGAGCCTGCTTACCCTAGCTTTTTTTCCTGGAAAACCATGAAATATAGCTGATAACATTGTATTGTATAATTGAAATTAGCTAAGAGAGTAGAATTTAAACACTCTCACCAAAACAAAAAAGAGGAACTTATTTGAGGTGATGGAGGTGTTATAACTCAGTGCAGGAATCATTTCCCAGTGTGTACATGTATCAAATCACAATGTACACTTTAAATATCTTAAAAGTCATTTGTCAATTGTACTTCAGTAAAGCTGAAAAAACCCCAAAACCTAGAGGTACATTTTTCATGGAGAATAAAACCCCATATTTTGTGAAACTTAAGGAACCATGGTGTGACAAGACTGTGCATGTGCCACTCTGTGGGCAGATCACATATGTGCCACACAGTGAAACTTGGAATAAGTTGAGGAGGCCATTGAAAGTCCATTTTTTTCTCTGCTCTTTTCCTCATGGAATCTATATCTTCAAAGGTAAATGAGGAGGTCCTAGAAATTCTGAATACAAATTTATGGTGACAGGTATCAATAAGTGCGGGCTGGTGATGGAGAGAATCTCTCCACGGGGACAGGCTTCCCTGTCACACCACCGTAGAAGGGCTGGGACAGGGTGGGGCCGCCGACACACCCCTTTCGTTCCTTTCCCGGCCAGACTCCCCGACCAGATGGGCACATGGAGGGAACAAAGGATACCACCTGAAATCACCCGCCCCCCTCACGGGGCGTAGGGTACAACACACACAGAATAGGAATATGCCCAGGGCAGAGGGAAGAGAGCATTAGGTGAGGAAGCAGTCTGAGACACACCAAAATCAAATCCTCGTCTGAGCTTTTCCCTCCTCCGCACTGTGCCGACCAAATGCACTAAGGTTCACGCAAGCCGTTTTCTCTTCCTAGGGACCTGCTTCCTCTTCCAGCAATAAGCACAGGGCTGCAAACATGAACTGCATAACAAAGATGATACAGAAAAGAAAACAGCAGAGCGAGATGTGAAAGGCAGCTCAACGGTGATTGCTGGTGTTGTGAGTAATAACACATGGGAAGCGAAAGTGGACCAGCAGAACTCAGGACATGATGGAAAGAAATGATAAAATCCTTAGAGAAATTAAAACAGCATTAGAAGCATCAAAACTTCAAGTCAATTCTTCTAAAAAGAAGGCAGAAGCGTGTGAAGTACACTGGAAATGAAAGCTAATGGTAGAAGTGAGGAAGTAGACTGATTAGAGAAAGGATGATAATAATGAAAAAAAAAGCCATCCTAATATACACACAACACTAGTTTTTCCTGGAGATGAGATGCACACGAACGAAATGAAGTATCCAATGATAATAATAAAGAAAATTCCCAAATAAAGTCTTGTATCTGAAAATAGATTTTAGAGAAAAAAAAAAAGCATCACATGACATATGTAGTAGCTTCCAAACTTCAAGAATAGATAATGAATCCCAGAACATCCAGGGGAAAAATGTACATGTAAAACCAAGCCATCAGTGAGGCACCCTTACAGTGGCCCAGTCTGCACCCTTGCAGCCGTACCCACCGAGTCAAGAGGGAAAAGGAACCCTCTGAGGAAAGAAAGCGGGTTGTCAAATATCTTAGTACTCTGAAGATATGAAACCTCCTAGGTCTTGAGGGGAAAAAATGATGAACATAGAACCACATTTGAACTTTCTAAAATGCAGATTCACGTTACAGAGATGTTGGGGAATGATGGATGCAGCTGGCTCAGGAGCTGTCTGTGCCTCTGAGTGGCTGCCCGTGAAAGCCGAGCCTGACCGCTCATTGTCCCCTCTCACTGCAGTGCAGGGGGACAGTGCTGGGCCCACGCAGAACTTTGACTCCCTGACAAGACAGCGAAAACCTCCCTGGACAGTCTTCCTTTTTTAATCAACCTATGTTGTGGACTACATGGTGTCCCTCCCCTGAAATTATACGCTGAAGTCCTAACCCCCAGGCCCTCAAAAGGAGACCATATTTGGAGACAGGGTCTTTACAGAAGTGGTTAAGTGAAAATGAGGTCATCGGGATGGGCCCTAACCCAGTTCCAGCAGTGTCCCTGTGAACAGAGGGAATTTGGATAGGTGCACATGGAGGGAAGACGCAGGGAGAAGACAGGCATCTCGGAGCCAAGGAGGGGAGCCACAGAAGAAACCCACAGTGTGGACACTTGGGCCTTGGACTTCAGGCCTCCAGGGCTGTGAGAACATAAATTTCTGTTGTTTAAGTCATCCTGATCTGTGGTACTGTGTTATGGCAGCCAGAGCAAAGTAACACAGCCCAAGAGTGGAGGCTGGACCAGGCAATACTGAGTATTACTCCCGATAGGCATCCTCACCTTCCATGTGTTCCTTGGGAGTTTGCAGCCCCTTCCCCACTTTCCTGCCCTTCTGTGTACAGACCTCCTCACAGGCCAGAAGATGCAGATGGAACAAGCCTCCCTCTCTCACTTCAGAACTAGATCCAGACAAGCTGAAAGCCCCACACATCTGCAATGGTCAACATACTTAGAATCATATAAAATAGAGGAAAAGAAAACTGAGTATTAACTCAAACAAAATAGTAATAGATTAATTTCTCTTAGCCAATAACAAAAAGAAAGAAAAATAAGAATGTAGATTACCTGAAATGCATAATTATTTTCTTAAAGATTTTATTTATTTATTTTTAAAGAGAAGGGAAGGGAGGGAGAGGTAGAGAAACATTAATGTGTGACGGACTCTCAGGCACACCCTACTGGGGACCTGGCCCACAACCCAGGCATGTGCCCTGACTGAGAATGGAACCAGTGACTCTTTGGTTTGCAGGCCAGCACTCCATCCACTGCGCCACACCAGCAGGGCCATAATTATTTTTTAATACATAAATTTCAAAATTATGAACCTTAAACAGAAAAATTATATAGTAATTTTCAAAACCTATGGGGCATAATAAACATAATACTAGCTCATATTTATTGAGGGCTCATTCCAGCCAGACATTATGCTAATGAATATACATTTATTTATTTTTTAAATCCTCACCCAAGGATATGTTTATTGATTTAAGAGAGAGGGAATGGAGAGACGTAGGGGGAGAGAGAGAGGGAGCAAGAGAGAGAACCATTGATTAGTTGCCTCTCATTCAAGCCCCACCTGGGGAATTGAACCCAGAACCTAGGTATGTGCCTTGACCAGGATCGAACCCACAACTTTTTGGTGTATGGAATGACACTCCTACCTAGCCACCTGGCCAGGGCTAGACATTGATTTTTTTAAAGTGTTATCCTCACTACCACAATCTTAAGCTGTAGGATTTTTATTTTGTAATATGATTTTTTGGATAATAAGCATCCTTCTACTC
The DNA here is from genome assembly GCF_004126475.2 of Phyllostomus discolor. NCBI lineage: Eukaryota > Metazoa > Chordata > Mammalia > Chiroptera > Phyllostomidae > Phyllostomus > Phyllostomus discolor. Next base: position 4,346,277 of record NC_040915.2, on the reverse strand, counting down.
ACTGACAACATTACAAAAGCTGTCAGCTGGTTTCTGAAAAGAAATTTTGCAGGCTAGAAGGGATTAGCAAGAAGTATTCAAAGTGATGAAAAGCAAGGACATACATCCAAGATTACTCTACCCAGCAAAGCTATCATTTAGAATGGAAGGGCAGATAAAGTGCTTCCCAGACAAGGTAAAGCTAAAGGAATTCATCATCACCAAGCCCTTTCATATGAAATGTGTTGTCTGGAGCCAGTCAAAGGCACTCTCCAAACGGTAAGTAACACAGTGTGCAGCATCAGTACTGACATGCTGAACTCTACACGGTCTCTACCACATTTGGTCTTCTTTTAAAAATTGTTCATGCTATTCCAGTCATCCCCATTTTTCCCTCTTAGCCCCCCTCCATCTCCTCTGGTGATCCCCCTTCCTTTGTTCTGTCCATGGGTCATGCATATTAGTTCTTTGGTGTCTCTATTTTCTTTACTGTTCTTAACATCCCCCCCCCATCTATTCTATACCTAACAGTTTGTACTTCTTAATCCCTTTACCTTTTACCCCATTATCCCAGACCCCTCTTCCCACTGGCCACCATCCCAATGTTCTCCATATCTGTGATTCTGTTTCTGTTCTACTTGTTTGCTTAGTTTGTTTTTTAGATTCAGTTGTTAATAGTTATGTATTTATTGCCATTTTAATGTTCATAGTTTTGATCTTCTTTTTCTTCAATAAATCCCTTTAACATTTCATATGAAAAGGCTTAGTGATGATTAACTCCTTTAGCTTTACCTTGTCTGGGAAGCATTTTATCTGCCCTTCCATTCTAAATGATAGCTTTGCTGGATAGAGTAATCTTGGATGTAGGTCCTTGCTTTTCATCACTTTGAATACTTCTTGCTAATCCCTTCTAGCCTGCAAAATTTCTTTTCAGAAACCACCTGACAGTCTAATTACCAACTCCTTTGTTGGTAATTATCTGCTTTTCTCTTGCTGCTTTTAAGATTCTCTCTTTATCTTTATTTTTTTGCATTTTAATTATGATGTGTCTTTGTGCGGTCTTCTTTGTGTCCATCTTGTTTGGGACTCTCTGTGCTTCCTGGACTTGTATGTCTATTTCCTTTGCCAATTTAGGGAAGTTTTCTTTCATTATTTTTCAGATAGGTTTCCAATTTTTTTTGCATTTTCTCTTCTCCTTTGGGTATCCCTCTGACAAGAATGTTGGAATATTTGAAGCTGTCCCAGATGCTTCTTACACTGTCTTCAATTTTTTGGATTCTTTTTTTCTTCTTGCTGTACCAGATGTCTTTTTCTTCCTTTTATTCTAAATCATTGGTTTGGTTCTTGGCATCATCCACTCCACTGTTGGTTCCCTGTAAATTGTTCGTTATTTCAGTTACTATATCCTTCATTTCTTCCTGGGTCTTTTGTATGCTCTTGTAGTATCCACTGAGTTCCTTAAGCAACCTTATAACCAGTATTTTGAACTCTGTATCTAATAGATTGTTTCTCTCCATTTTGGTTAGTTCTTTTTCTAGAGTTTTGATCTGTTCTTTCATTTGGGCCATGTTTCTTTGTCTCCTCATTTTGGCAGCCTCCCTGTGTTTGTTTCTATGTATTAGGTAGAGCTCCTTTGACTCCATGTCTTGGTAGCATGGCCTAATGTAGTAGATGTCCGGTAGGGTCCAGTGGCACAGCCTCCACTAAGCTGGGTACTCGAGGTGTTCCCTCAATGAGGCCTGACTACTCCCTCCACTTGTAGATGAGTCTCAGTTGCTGCCATCAGGTCAATAGGAGGGATTTACCCATATGGAAAGCTGGTAGGACTGGCTATGACCCTTGGCCAGTAACTACCTCCCTCCATGTCTTGTGGAGGTGGTTGGGTGGTGCTCCAATGTGGTCTATAAATGGTCACTGGGTTCCCAGGCTCTGGGGTTTCCTGGATAGTGCAGGCCAAGGTCAGCAACCACCTGTGTTCTGTCTGGGGCCCCTTGGCTAAGCTATAAAGTGATTTGCAGATGACTGCTGCTAGTGCCGGGCCTGGGACCGGTCAGTGGGAGGCAGAGGGGCTAGGCTCAGCTGTTGCTTGTTTTAGTGGATATAGGAAGGTCTGAAGCCCATGCCTAGCCCAGCGTCTCATGTGGAAAAGCCACTGTTATCAGTGTGGGAGTGTTGCTGGAGTGTGCCTATAAGTTGGATGGGGTGGCCCCTTAGCTTATCATCAGGGTGTGGCTTACTGTGTGAGCCAGGTTGATGGAGATTCAGATATGCTGCCACCACACTGCAGCTCTATGAGGAGGAGGGCTCACAAAGGGTACAATGGCCACTGTCTGCAGTCTGTCTGGAAGGAAGCTGTACCCCAGCTCTTGCCTTGATGCCAGACACTTCAGTTCCTTCCTATTATGCTACTGGTGTCCTTCAAGCTGCTTCCCCAGTGCTGGATCCCTGAGGGAGTGAGTCTGAGTAAGTGCATGTGTGGTGTGAGGCCCTTTAAGAGGAGAGGAGGACTTCCGGCCAAGATGGAGGCATAGGTAGACACACTGTGCCTCCTCACACAACCAAGATAGGGACAAAAATAATTTAGAAACAGAATAACAACCAGAACTGACAGAAAATTGAACTGTGTGGAAGTCGGACAACCAAGAAGTTGAAATAGACACATTCATCCAGACCAGTAGGAGGGATGGAGTCAGGCAGCCAGGCACAAGTCAGGGCGTGGAGAGCAGAGAATGTTGGGACCAGGCATGTAAGGCATCTGTGGCATGCAAGACCGCAGCAGGTGGACCCTGAGTGTGCAAGCGGCAGCTGGAAGACCCTGGCCAAGGAGTGGCAACCAGCAGACCCAGTGAGGCAGCGATTGTGAGGCAAGGCACTGGGTGCAAACCAGGATCACAGTGCTGGGAAATAGAGCCTCGGGGCACTGATTGAAAACACCTGTGGGAGTCGAGGTGCAGGGAGAGATTCCCAGCCTCACAGGAGAGGTCCTTGCACAATTCCCCCATGGGAATTGGTACCACAGGGGCCCAGTTTGCTCTGAGGAAGCAGCGGAAGGGACTAAGGTCCAATGGAGAGCAGAGCAAATGCCATTGTTCCCTCTCAGATCCTACCCCCACATACAGTGTCACAGCCCAGCACCTGGGGTGCCCTGCCCTGGTGAACACCTAAGGCTCTGCTTCTCACTACATAATAGGTGCAACCAGACCAAAGGGAAAAAAAAGATGGCTCAAACAGAATTGAAAGCCCCAGAACAAGTACTTTTAAGTGACCGAGAGATAGCCAACCTATCAGATGCATAGTTCAAAGCACTGGTGATCAGGAAGCTCACAGAATTGGTTGATTTTGATCACAAATTAGATGAACAAATGAAGGCTACACTAAGTGAAATGAAAAAACATGCACAGGGAACCAATAGTGATGGAATGGAAGCTGGGTCTCACATCAATGGAGTGGACCAGAAGGAAGAAAAAAACATCCAATCAAAAAAGGATGAAGAAATAAGAATTCAAAAAAATGAGGAGAGGCTTAGAAACCTCCAGGACATCTTGAAACGTTCCAACATCTGAATTATACGGGTACCAGAAGGAGAAGAGCAAGAGCAACAAATGGAAAACTTATTTGAACAAATAATAAGGGAAATAGACTTTCCGTCCCCATTCTGGCAAAGGAAATAGACTTCCAGGAAGTCCAGGAAGCTCAGAGAGTCCCAAAGAAGTTGGACCCAAGGAGGAACACACCAAGGCACATCATAATTACATTAGCCGAGGTAAAAATGAAAGAGAGAATGCTAGAAGCAGTAAGAGATAAGGAGACAGTCACCTACAAAGGAGTTCCCATCAGACTGTCAGCTGATTTCTCAAAAGAGACCTTGCAGGCAAGAAGGGGCTGGAAAGAAGTATTCCAAGTCATGAAAGTCAAGGACCTACATCCCAGATTGCTCTATCCAGCAAAGCTTTCATTTAGAATGGAAGGGCAGATAAAGTGCTTCTCAGATAAGGTCAAGTTAAAGGAGTTCATCATCACCAAGCCCTTATTATATGAAATGTTAAAGGGACTTCTCTAAGTAAAAGAAGATAAAAAACATGTATAGTAAAATGATAGCAAACTCACAATTATTAACAACCACACCTAAAACAAAAAGAAACTAAGCAAACAACTAGAACAGGAACAGAACCACAGAAATGGGGATCACATGGAGGGTTAGCAACAGGGGAGTGGGAGGAGGAGAGGGGGGAAAAGGTACAGAGAATAAGTAGCATAGATGGTAGGTAGAAAATAGACAGGGGGAGGACAAGAATAGTATGGAAAATGTAGAAGCTAAAGAACTTATGACACATGGACATGAACTAAAGGGGGGGAATGTGGGTGGGAGGGGGTATGCAGGGTGGAGGGGAATGAAGGGGGAAAATGGGACACTGTAATAGCATAATCAATAAAATATATTTTAAAAAAGAGAGAGAGGAGAGGAGAGGAGAAGTCTGAGATACCCGTAGTTTCTTCTGCTGACCCACCCCCGACTGGTTTTTACAGCCAGAAGTTATGGGGACTTCTCTTCCTGGCACTGGAACCCTGGGTTGGTGGTCTGGTTTGTGGGTGGGATCCCTCACTTCTGAGATGTCCCTCCATTTTATGTCCTCCACATGTGGGTTTGGGACCAGCTGGATCCATGTCTCCATGTCTCCACCCCTCTGTCCCTCCTACCCATCGTATGAATGTGGTTTCTTTAATTCCTTAGTTGACGGACTTCCACATGGCTTGAGTTTCTGCCGGCTCTGAGGGATGGCTGTTCTATATTTTAGTTATAGTTTTGCCATGGCTGTGCGACGAGGGGAGCTGAGTCACCTGTGCCACCATCTTGATAGTAAGTCCCACTTTTGATCTTCTGAACAATTTCATTGAGCAGAATAACACTAAAGATTTCATGTTTATTTTATCTTCAGGAATGGAAAGGCCTAATTATTCAAAGAGTTTTTATTATAAAACTAAACTCTGAAGATGTCTACAGAGTTAGCTTTTTCCTTCTCTCTTTAAATTAGTGGTCGAACAAGATTTAGAAAAGACAAAACACTCTTCAGTGCTTCTGCTGAAGTGGAAAGGGTGAAAACATGAATAAGGCTTTATTTGGCAAAACACAAAGCAATGCCTCCTGTTACCCATGAATGGACAGTTTCTTGGTTACTCCACTCCAGTGCCAGGTAGTGGTCTTTCTCCTCTGTGAGCTGGTGGTTTCTTGCCTGAAGCCACTGTTGTAAATGTGTCACAGTCTGATTTGGACTTACAGACATTGTCTCCATCTCAGAAAACCCCATTTCTGGGGAACCATCGCTAATCTCAGCAACAGTGGTGTCTCCAGCAGCTTTTACTCTTTTTGATGGGATGAGATCCAGTGACTGTTGAGCCTCATACATCACCAGTTACCTTCTGTCTTTCACTTGGCTCCATTCTAAGTTTTGTGGATGTTTCATTTAATTGTGTTCTTAACCCTCTGACTTCTGTGACAGGTCAGTCATTCCGTTTCTGCCTTCTTTAGTTCCATTTCCAGATTCTCTCCCTCTCTTCTCAGATTTTCAACATCTTTTAAAATCTTTTTAATTGTATTTATGTCCATTACCACTTAACCCCTGTATACATACCCCCTGGGCAATCACCACCCTGTTGTCCATGTTCATTTTTCTTTTTGCTCAGTCCTCCTACCCCTTACCTTCCCTCTCCTCTAACTGTCAGCCTGCTGTCTATCTATGAGTCTGTCCCTCTTTCACTTGTTAGATCAGTTTATTCATTAGATCCCACATATAACTGAAATCGTAGTTCACTTATATGGTATTTGTCTTCTCTGCCTGGCTTGTTTCACTCAGCATAATGTTCTCCAGCTCTATCCATGCTGTCACAAAGGGTAAATTTTTCTTCTTTTTTTACAGCCAAGTAGTACTCCATTGTGTAAATGTCCTATAGTTGTTTCATCTACTGGTGGAAACTTGCATTTTTTCTTCTTAATCATGTTAGATCTTGTTCTGAAAATGTGAATGACAACTGCACCTGCTTACTAGTCTTTTGTGATACATCGACCTTAATTTTCCACTTATTTTCTTCTTGTCCCGCACTTCTCTGTAACTTCTGTAAAGTTCTTTCTGTTTCTGCAAGGATGGTTTCATATTTCTCACAGTGTAGCTGTAACAATTTATGCATTTCATCAGCTTCTCTAAACTTGTGCTCTGGAACCATAACCTCCTCTGTTTCAGAAACTCAGTCACACATTCTTATGCCTTCGTTTCAAATCCACACAGCCATTCACTATAATTGAAACTAGAAGAGAACCTCTTTAGCTCCTGACTCCACAGCGTCCACATGTTGTCATTTCCTGGAAGTTCTGTTCACTCCGTCCTGCAGCATTTTCTCTGTGGACACCGATGCTTCCATCGTTTCCCAGTTCTCCCAAAAATCAGTGATTTTCTTCCTCAGGTGTTCCACAGTGTCCTTAGAAGAACCTAACTCATTCTAGAGACCAGCTAGTTCTTCCTCTCTTTTTGAAATTCCTTTGAAGAGTTCTTCGTGGGAAGAAAAAGAAGATGCCTGGTGGTCCTTCTGTCTCTTATGCTGCTAATTCGGGGTTGAAACTATTTGTTTTCATCTTGCACCTCCTGTAGCAGCTTTGTTTTGTTCAAAGATCACTCCCCCTCATTTTAAGCATCCTTTCCACTCTTTTCACTTATATGCCTTTTCTTTCAATAGGATCTCAAGTTCTTCAAATTGTGATGCAGAACAGGCCCTTTTCAAGGATAACCTTGTGCTACCTCCTGAATAGGAGCCCTGAAGGATTCATTTTATGCTTGAAGGTCCTGTAACCATTTTCCTCAATTGGCTAGATCTTTTCCTTCTCTTCTAAAACAGCCTTCATGGTGTTCCTCTGTTCCTTCTTTTCTTGTGATAGGTTCTGAAGCTCCTGACTTTCAGAGCTTTTATTTCCTGCTTCAGATAAGAAGAGTTTTCTCTTTATTAGCAACTTTGAGAAGTCCAGCTTCCAGAAGCTCTTCAATGGAATTGATCTTTCCATTTTTTCATGCATCACTTTCTTAAGTTCCTCAACTAGGGATGCAAAAGAAACCCAATCCTTTTGATTGGCCTTTAAATTCTGAACTTCTTTAGTCCAAGATGAGTTTTCTGTCCCTACTACATTCAGTTCTTCTTCATCAGTGACCATCTGTGTAAGTCCACTTCCAGGTAGTCCTTCTATAATCATCAGCTCCTCATCTGCTTCTTGAATGTATTTTTCCACTTGTTCCACAACACCTTTATTGGGCTGTTCAGAAACAAGAGTGCATTACTTCTGAACTTCTCATTGTAATGCTTTGCTTTGGTCATTTAGAATCTTAATTCTTCCATTCTGTTAGAAATTTCACTTTGTACATGCTCTTTGCTCTAAAATATTGTGAACTTGCCTTTGCTCCAATTCCTTTCACTGAATTAGTCTTTGCTTTGATTGTTGTTTTGAACCAAGGTATCTGTAAGTTTACAAGGCAGACCCTGTCCTCTACTTTTTTGGGCACAAATTTACTCTGTAAACCTCACATGCTGCTCATGCTCTGCTGTTCTCTTCCCAATACGATGCTGGACTTCTCCCCACCTCTCTGAGCTGCTTGTAGCTGCCCCTTCAGCTGAGTAGCTGCTTGCTCCATGTTCTTCCTCTGGACGCAGCTGCCCTGCTCCTCCATCAGTTCATCCATTCAACCTGGCACAGTTTATGTGGTCCAGCAGACTACTGGCACTCTAGTTCATTTGCAGCGTCACTGACAGCGTGTCTCAGTGTGCCATTTTCTGCTGCAAGTGGGCTGTGATTATCAGCTCACAAGCTTGCTGGAACTTCACCTCTATCTGTCTAGTCTCTTGATAACTGACATGCATTTTTGTTATGAAATATATTATGTTCCTTTACTAATGTCCAATCTGATCTCTCATCCTTGCTGTAACCACAGTGCTTCTTTTTTCCTTCCATCATCATTTCCTAGGTTCACTGGTCAATCTTTTGTAGCAGGGATGTCTTCCTTTGCAGTAGCAAGTGATTGGTCTTGTTCTTGAACCTGATGTGTGAGTGCAGTCAGTTCTCCTTTACGCAACTTCCTTAAAGCTTCCTAGATCACACCAGACCTCCCAGTTAGCAGGTCTACAACACAGACGGCTGAATCTTCAGAGAATGGTATAGTCTTCAAGGACAGAAGAAAATCTTTAAATTTCACATCAGCATTTTCTCCATCAGTTTCAGTCTTCAGGATTTTTAGCCCCATTATCTGGGCTCTTTCTACTTGGTCAGGGTTAGTAAGATACACAGCCTCTCCTGTCCACTGCCAGACTTGAGTCTGCATTCCCCTTCAAAGGAATACTAGAAGTTGATTGAATAGGGGTTCATCTACCAAGACATTTTCTGTCTTCTCCTTCTTTGATGAAAATTTCTTCTTTCCTGATCCACTTTCTTGTTGAGTCTCTTGGTGGAGGGGTAACGATTTTTGCTTTTCTGAAGGTGCCATAAGTTTCCACACTTTTATCCTGATCATCGCTTCTGTTTTTAGACTTCTGCCCCAGTTTCTTCTTTGAGGCAGCTGCTTTGGAGGAGGTGGGGGTGGGCTGTTCAGTAACTGGGACCAGGTTCTACTTTTTCACCTGAAATTCTTTTGGTGACCTGCTCTTCTAGTACAGGCTTGTGTTTCCTTTCCTTCTTTTTTCTTTTTCTAACATTCCTTGACATTTCAGCCACACTCAATGGAACAGGTGTAACTTTCTTACCTTCTACAGCCAAGGCATCAGATTATTTAAAGTCCTGGGGTACACTCTAAGAATCAGGTTCATGGAGATTTCCATACTGGATTTCTTTTACTTTTCTACCTTCTTTTTATTTGTTTTGGTAGTAAGAGCTTTTGTTCTCTTTTCAGTTTTGCAAGAAATTTAGCATATACAAGGGGGGACCCAAAAAACCCTGAATTATCTTCTTGTAGTAGAGGCTTTCCCCACTACGTGAGTGTTCTAGGAATGCATCTGTACCAGTGTACCAGCTGCTGTTGTGAGAGGCTGTGTTCGACCTCAGTGAATTTTTTTAAGACTCTTTTAACATGTTTGTCCACTTCACGATGGGTAATTCACGAGTGCACCTGCCCACATCGTGCTTTTGACCCAAAACAGCGTGACCCCCATGCTCCTCTCTTCATATTCACCTGACCTCACCCCGAGTGTCTTTTTTTTCCATTTCCCTGGATGAAAAATGTCCTCAAAGATTAACGTTTTGCTGACATAGAAGAGGTGGAATAAAAAAAATAGCAGAAGCACTAAAAGGCATCAAAATTGGTGAGTCCAGAACTACTTTGAGAAGTGGAAAAAAATCTCAATAGGTGTATTTCATTAAATGGAGGGCACTTTGAAGGTGACTGAAGTTTAAACATGGAAAAATAAATACACAATATTTTATAAATAAATTCTAGGGTTTTGGGGGTCCCCCCATCATACATTTTCCCTCCTGAAAAGCCAGAAGAGGAACAGCACTGTAATATCTACTGAAGGAATAAGGACAATAGAATATGTGGACTCATAAGACTCCACTACAGCTTTCTCTTCATTACCGTGACCCAGTGAAACCCTGTGCGGCACAGGCAGGACCCTGGGCAGAAGCAGAGCTCCAGAATCATCCCGCTCCTTCGCTGCCCCCTGTTCCAAGGTCTTTGCTCAGGTGCCATCTGCCACCACCCTCCCCCCGCCACCGTGGCAGGAAACAGGTGGCTTCTGGGTAAGGCCTAAAATTGTAGGATATTTAAATTTTGAGACTATCCACATGAAGAACACAAATTTAGAGGATATAAGCAACTTGTTTCAAAACTGATACATAATATATGACAAAGAACTGTGATAAAATCCACAAAGCATAAATAACACAGATATTGACAATAAGACAGTAAAATTAGAAGTCCGTATTAAAAACATGAAACAATACTCAAAGTTAAAAATATCTCAGATCCAAGAAGATATAAAAAGCAAAGTAGCAAAACATTGGATAGTAATAGCATTTCATCTGACAAAAGGTTGGGTGCTGATGAAGGAAAGCTTGTGTTTTTACATGGCCCAATTACTAAAAGGAAAAAAAATTAAAAACATAAAGATTAAGTCTTGAATTCAAAACAATTAGAAGAGCGACAATTTCAAAAACTAAGGTAAGCAAAACATAAGAATCCAGTAAAGATAAAGCAACAATACCGTGACATCCCGGGGAAAAAAACAAACCAGAAATCAGATTGGCAGTGGTGAGGGGCTGTGGAAAGGGGAGAGGAGGGAGAAAAAAAATGTTCTGTGTCTTCACTGATGTGCAGGTTACCTGACTGAGTGGTTCTTCTAAACATATTTAATGATTTGTCTAAAAAGGGTAAACTGTATTATACCTCTACAAACCTAGATTTTAAAAAGTTAAATGACTTGAAGGAGCTCATATCATCATTTTTGTAAATATGTTTGAAGTAATGAATTAAAATAAATGACTTTCTTGTAAAAATAAGATAACCAAAATTGACTCAGGAAGATGTAGATAATGTGACTTTATTCAAAGAGCACCATCCTGTCAAAGTAGCCCTGAACAGAACCGCACAGCTTCCAGCCTGTGTGAGTAACGTGCGGAGCGGACTGAAGTTGGTTGGGAGACGCTGTGGGTGAGACCTTCCCTTCCAAGCAGACTGGTGACAATGCAGCAAGTCCCTCTCATAGTGTTTGCTGGCATGGGGACGCCTTAAACACATGTGACATTTCTTCATTTAGTCACTGGCTGTGAGCAATAAAGACTTGCTTGTATTTCAAACTGTTGACACTTCAGCTCCTTAACAAGGAAGAAGGAGAGTGAGAGCTCATGTGGCCCCCACTTCCAGGCCAGCAACAGTGAGAGCCTCGTTTCAATGGGCCCTCTCCCAAAAGAGCTGATGCTCAGGTGCTGGCTGTCTCTTCTCCAGCCACACACTGCAAAGGGGATTGCAGAGGGTCACAGCGCAGCCTCTGCCACCCGTGGTTTCTGCCTTTTCATCTGTTCAAAGCAAGCATAGCTGAAGCCCTTAGGGAATGGGTGATTCCCACCGACGCCCTTTCACATCATCAACAAACACCGGCAATCCTCTCAGACTGCAGAAGGGGGAAGTGTGTCTCAGCAACAGAAGCTGGACATTGAGATGAGATGATTAGGGAGGAGGCTGAACGCTGAGATATGAAACCCGGTGATCAACCACAAGGCAGGGTGTGTCTGTCCATCTCAACCAGGCGAGATATCGGTGTCCGGTTATCTGCTGTTTTTCCATGATTTTTTTTTCTTTTTTCCATTCAGTGTCATGTCAGGATCTGTCCACAGATAGATGCTAGCAAGATGAGGAGCGGTTAGTGCCTTGCAGAGCATGTGGTCCGTAGAGAGAGGGACAGGGGTAAAGTTCACTGACAAATGGAGGGTGACAAGCTGAGACAAAGGCATGGCAAGTGTCACAGCGGCAGTGCAGAAGCCCACGGGGTGTGGAGGGAAGTTCCCACAGGGTGCAGTTCGGGAGGCCTCTCAGAGGCGAGTGTGAGAGCCCTGTCTCCAGGAAGAGGTGCTACCAAGCCCAAGTACAGACAATGAAATCTGTGTGCAGGAGGGAGCAGCACGTTCCAGGGCCCTGCGGTGGGGGAGTCAGTGGCCTGAAGAACACCCGGAAGGTGATGTGTGTGAATGGAGGGCAGGGACTGAGACTGCGGACGGAGGACACAGGGCTCATCCCTGTGGGATTGTAGTCCCTAGTAAAGGATTTGATTCTGGCTGTAATACAGAACCATCCAAGAAGGGTCTCCGGGAAAGGCATGATAACACTTATATTCTCCAAATGTTATTCTGGATAAGGATAAAGAATAGTTTGTAAATGTGGTCACTGAAAATAGCAATTCCTAGTTTCCCTTATTGTTGAGAAAGAGGCTGCCATTTTTTCCCTGAAACTTACCTCTCTTTCAGGTTTGACAGGCAATCACAAATGTAAAATTCAATTCAGAAATACCACAGGATCTCAGTCATATGTGGAATCTAATTTACAGAATAAGTTGATGAACAAAATAAAACCAGAGGCATGGACACATGGAACAGACTGACAGCTGTCAGAGGGGAGGTGGAAGTGGGGGACTGGAAGAAATTAGCTTAAGAACATGTGTGCATATGTGCCTGGCCCGTGGACACAACACTGGTGAAGGCCAAGTGGGCAGGAGTTAGGTGGAGGGAGGTAAGTGGAGGGGGACGGGGAATAGGGGACATCTGTAATAGTGTCAACAATAAAAATAAATAAATAAATAACTTAATTTTAAAAAAGGAAGATGTTAACCGCAGGGGCCTGACTTACACTGGGATGAAATGCCTGTAGGTGGACTTTTGATTCTCTCAGTCTTGTATTTAATAATCAGAAAAGTTCCAGACTTGGAGTTTATCATGATCGGGGATGCAAACTTCCTGAGTCTCCAGAAGAGGTGGGAGAGGCTAAGAAAGCAGAAAGGGCCTAGCAACCTAACATCAGGAAGGTGTGGCTTCTGCAGCAAGTCTGGGCGGGGTCAGCAGCCTCCTCGCATCCATCCTGTGGAGTGCTGGGACCGTTAACCTTGGCTCTCGGGGCCATCCATGTTAATGCAGGGCACTGTGATCCTCACCTATGTTCAGGGAAGTTCCTGTTGTGAATATTACTCTTGGTTTTGTCCTATCAATTATCATCATCCTTGGGAGATTCAGGCAAGCACTAAACGATGAGGTGGAGGCCAGAGCAATGAGTGCGTGCATACTTACACAGTAGTTAGCTCTCCACTGCACCGGTTAGCCTATCATGGCTTCTCTGCTCTTTTCCTCCTATTCTTCCATCCCCTCCTGCTTCTGTGTTAGGCTGTACAGAAACGGTGTAGGCTGTGAGCGCCACTCTCACTTACTGCCAATATTCACTGAGAAGGCATCTCTTCAGTGTTGATGTTAAAAAGTACAGAGACATTGTTAAATATTGACATAGGGGGCCACTAAACAAATAATAGAACTTATTAAATATAACACAAGTCGGATTTTCAGAATAAGCGGCTTTTTTTTTTATATAGGATGAGACCATAGATAGAGATCTGGATAATATTCGCAAGTATTCAAATCTGAATGACATAATTACTTAATAGTATAGATTGTACATCTAGCAAAATTAATTTCACTGTTCCCTACCTTCTTGTATCTTTCTGTTTCCCTGGAGTCCAGTTTCCTCATGATTTCATTTTCCTAAACTGGTCAATGAAGAAAGGATCTGCTAAAATAATTCTCCCTGAGGTTATTAATGATTCACTGACTTGCCCTTCTAAACAATGCTAGTATTTTAAAGTTAAAAACAGGAGCATAAAACCCATAACATTAGCAGGAACCAAACTGGAATTTCATGTCATTAATATCACTGACCATAAATGGATACTCAACTCTGCCATACATGAAGTATAAAATTTTTTTAATAAAAGGAATTCAGATAATGTCAGGCCATAGGTGCTGTACAAAGATTTGTTGACTGAATTAATAAATCAACTAATACTCTATTATTAAAAAACTAGATATTAAATTAAGCATAGAAATATATCTTGGCCAAAGTATTGAGATAGTGGGTGATTTTTTCCATAATGTTGGGTTTTTTCTTTGTGTAACTGTCAAGATGTTTGACATTAGCTTAAGGCACTATAACTTCAAAAAAGAAATCTAAATAAATATTCAGAATATCTACAATGTGCACACTATTTCTCCATTAAGCAATAAAGTTAAAAATCAACAATGAAATGATAACTAAAAATGTCTGTCTGTCTAGACCTTAGGTAATATAATAAGTAATCCTCCTTAAAGAATAAGTATAGGTATAAAGTAGCTGTCTTAAAACATAAAAAAATAATAGTAAAAACTCTACAAGACTCTTTGAAGGATATAAAGAAAAATTATGGAGAAAATGAAAAAGAAAGTGAAAACAAGAAAGGCTATGGGCAGAGATAAAGGTAATAGAGAACTGAATATCAGAAAGTGCTGGTATCAGTAAGATGGGCCAAAGTCTGGCAAGATCAATTCAGTAAAAAGAGAAGTGATGAAAAGTAACACAAACACACTTCAGAATGAGTATAGAGCTAAAACTATTATGAACAATTATATATAATAAATGACTTAAAATGGATATATTTTTAAAAATTCATAAATTGGTACTTGAGTACTTTATATACCTCCAAAACTTTAGCTCACATAGTTCCAAATAAAATTTTACCAAACTTTATGTGACAAATGTAGCTTATCTTAAGAAGATGTCCCAAAAGTAGAAAATATTGAGATTAGGATATTCTTCACTCCAAGATTAAATGAAGAGGAGACAAAAATATAGGCCCAAATGACTCATGAAAATACTATAGTTGTCAATAAAACATGAGTGAGCTCAACCTAAAATTTGCAATAAAAATAATATGCCCTACAATTAAGTGGGTTTTATCCCAGAAATTCCAGGATAGATCAGCAACACAAAGTCTATTAATACAATTTACATTTAGAAGTCTAAGAGAAAAATTACAAGGTTATCTCAATAGTTTCCAAAAATTGCATTTGATAATATCTACCTCACTGAAAATAAAAAACATACAACTGATTTTAAGACAAGTCAGTGTACCAAAAACATACAGCAGATTTAATGAAAATGATTTAGAAAAAAATCTAAGATCAGTTATAAGACAAGAACACCCAAGGATACAGATATTTCAAACATAATGATGGTATAAGATGAGATGCAAGTATGAGTTATAAGAAATAAAAAGGAGAGAAAATATTTAATATATAACTAGATATAATATATCTTATTATATATTAACTTTTATAAAGCCCAGTCAACTTAACAAACCATTAAAAGAAATAAGAAAGTCAGCAATGCTGGTAGATAAAAAATAATCTTACAGAATTGAGTAGCATTTCACCCTGGCCAAATGTCTCAGTCAGTTGGAGCATCATCCTGTACACCAAAAGGTTGCAGGTTCCACCCCCACTGAGGGCACATACCTAGGTTTCAGGTTGGATCCCTGGTTGAGGCATGTAGGGGAGGCAACCGACACCCATGTTTCTCTCTCTCTCTCTCTCTCCTCCCCCTTTCTCTCTAAAATCAATAAACATGTCCTCAGGTGAGGGTTAAAAAAAGAATTCAGTAGCATTTCAGCAAGAGCAGGCTAGGAAATAATGTACTTCATAACTTTACTGTTGTGAATGGTATCTAACAAAGAATGCAAGAAAAACAAACATTAGAATTCTACTAAAATCTATTAAAATATCTGAATAAGTTCATTAAAAACAACAGTTTTAACTGGAATAGTGTATCTGCATCCATGTAGCATTTTGCTCTCAAATTAGATAGTGTACCCCAATCAAAATTCAAGCTGGCTCTTCTGATAAAATCAACAAATTTAGTATAAATAAGAATGGGAGGATAAAGCCCTGGAAGAGTCAGTCAGTCCTGAAAGAAAGGACAAGAGGACGCGTGCTGACACCGTTGACAGTGTCTGTGTGTGTGGTCCCACCTGTCCCGGACACACTTACTGCCAGGACTCATGCTGCCAGTCAGATGCTGCCCAGGGCGTCTGGAGGTCCCGTGTGGCTCTTGCTGCACAAGCAGGCCCAGTGACAGAAAGGCTCCTCTGCGTCAGTGTTCTAGTGTCCACTTCCATCCTCTCAGACAGCACTGCGGGGCGGGGAGGGACTCCTGAATGTGGACTTACTGCAGGAGCCTCCTGCGTGGTAGCAGCTCCCCTGGGTCAGGTCCTCAGGCTGAAGGTGACTTCACAAGAGGCCTGGCCTTAGGCCCACCACTTCAGCCATTCCAATGATTTCCCAAACACCCAATTATTTATATTGGAACCCATCAAACTGGAGGGAAAAAAATCTGCCATGGTTTATATTCCCTGTGCCAAACTTCTGTGATGTCCTCACATTGGATGCCAAGTCACATTACAGTCATAATAATCAAAACAGTATGCCACTAGTAAAGGAATACAAGAAACTGTCCAATATAAACATTGAGTACAAAAAACCAGATCCATCTATAAGTAGAAACTTGATATGTAATAAAGGAACCACAACTCAATGGGAAAAGAATAGATCTTCTAAGAGATGGAATGGCAACATCTGGCTATTTGGAGAGGGGGAAAAATCAAAACCCCTATATCGTGCCATGTTCTAATAAGGATTAAAGATCTAAGGAGAGAGTCAGTTGAAGGAAATTCAGAATAATAATTTTGTCACATCAGAGTGGGGAAAACTTCTTCATTAAGACCTGGAAGAATAAACCAGCAATTCTACTCATAGGAAATTAACTAAGAGAAAAGAAAACACACATCCACAAACAACATTTACAGAGGACTATTTTAGTAGCTTTATGCATGAGAGCCCCCAACTGGAAGCAACTCAGAAGCCTTCAGTAGGAGAAAGTGTAATGCTGCTTCCGTAATTCGCACACAGCAGGCAGACCCTGCGGGACTCCGCATTGGAAAGGAGCCACGGATGTGGAGCACACAGCGCGGGAGCGGCCTCTCCCGGCGTTAATGGTGACTGAGAGAACACAGACTCGAGCAAGCACCTGGGGTCCATTTATGAAGAAGCAAAGATAGGTATAGAAATCGGGACAGAGTTTGCAGGTGATAGAGAAGAGGCAGAAGGGAATTTTCCGAGATGATCAAACAGTTGAACATCATGACCGGTTGGAGTGCGGGTTATGCAGGTGTACATTTGTAAACACTCAGCAAGTGTTACCCTTAAAATTGGCTCATTTCATTTTGTGCAAATTTTACTTTATTGTAGAAGTCAGTTAAAGGAAATTTAGTTATTTAAAAAAAGAAAACCCCTTTTCACCTCCCGGTGATTGGCTAACGTGGACAGGAGACCCACCAGCCGGCTGTGGAGCTGGACCGTGCTGCCCCGGCAAAGCTCAGCTAGCTGGAAGGTGCAGGTGCACTGCGCGGGGCGCTCAGCCGTTCCCAGGAAGGAGCGACGCAGCGCAGCATTGCAGAGCTGGCCGCGAGTGCAGCGAGTGCGGCTGCAGGGCGGCCTTGGAGGGCCGCTGCTGGGAGCACCAGGCCTCCCGCACAGTGGGCCACACAGGACTCTGCCTGTCCCTGCATTCTGCCACCTCTACTCGGGCTTCCTGGTCAGCCACTTCAGCCTCTTCGGCCTGAGCAGCGAGTACCACCCCCCTCCGTGCGCCAGATGCTGGCCACGGTGGCAACGGAGTGAGAGGCATGTCCACGAGAGCAAGGTTCTCCAGGAGAAGTTCAAAGGGAAGACATGGAACACAGCCCATGACAAGATGACCAAGAGGACATGCTATCCAACTGCAAGATGTTCTACCTGCTCAAGACTGCCTTCTCTAATGTGCAGATAAATAGGGAGGAACATCAGGGCGTTATCTTAGGGACCTTAAAATTACCCAGGCCATCCTGAAGGAAATAGCTACCCTAGAGAGGTAGCAGCAGAAAGTGCTGCTGTCTGGACTGACCCACTTGATGCTGCACAGGAATACACGGAAGGTCTTCAGAAGTATGTTACTGCTGTGAGGTGTGTGGCTGTATACATGGTAAGCCTGTCCTAGGAGTAATGCATAGGCCATTTTCTGAATATGGGGCTTGGGCAAAGGGAAGTGCTGGGTCAAATGTGACAGCCCGCACTTCCTGCAGTGAGAAGAGCCCAGGGATCTTGGGTTTGGCTTCCATTCCCAGATGGTCAAGCCATTTGCTCTCCAGGCTTTTGGAAACCAGACTACATTATCCTGGCTGGCGGTGGGGGTTATAAAGTTTTAGCACTCTTGGGCGTGCCCGGTAAGAGTCAAGAAGAAGCTGATCTATATGTTCCTGGGACATACATCAAAAAGTGAGATACCATACTGACCGGCAAAGCCGTTTTATAAGCCCTTGGAAGGCGTCTGAAGGAATCAGTTGCGCTGGTTCCCAGGCACTGAGGAGGAGGCCTCCTGGCCAGTGACAGAGTGAGCCACCAAGCTCTGGTCAGAAAACTCCCAGATCTAGAGAAGGCGGGACATAAAGAAGCAAAGTGGATTACAGATTGCAGCTCCGCAGCTCCTCCCGAGCTGAATGGTCAGCCTGAAACGCTGGAGGCTGCAGGGGATCAGTAAAGACTAAGGCCACCCTGAACTTGAAAAGTGTTTGTGAAGCATCAGAGACTAATCTTCCCTGTAATAAGGTGCCAGGTCAGGGAAGATGGGCTGCTTCGTGTCTCAGGTACTGTGACTATTTTCATACAGTTGTCTACACAAAGTGTGTGTGTGCATATACATATATATATATATATATTTGTGAATTAAAATCTATAACTGAGTCTATATTATCAAGAGTCACTGTTTTCACACAACATCATGAATTTTCACTGTTTGTACTTCTATGTAGAACTGGGCGGAAGAAAGGATTGATTTCATATAGATGTTTAATATTACTTTATACTTATATCTCGTTGAAAATAAAGTAACTTGGGATTTTTTACCCCTAATTTAGATGGAAAGCATAAGAAGCCACACTTCCATTATAAGAAATAAATGCTCTTTTGATCTGTTCCTGAATATTTCTTGTAGATTAAAATAGAAAAAGCTTAATAAATAAATAAATAAATACCCAAAAGCACTACTCATGAAGCAAAAACTCAACAAATTTGAATACACCAACATTTAGGTTTTCTGGGCAATAAAAATGAAGCATTAGATATCTGGTAAGAATGGCTACTTGCAATGGCTGACTGAGATTATTTCCTTGGACAGTCTTTAGTCAGGCTTCTAAACCTTCTCAGGCCCATTTGTGCACTTTCTTCTAAAAATCCAGTTTTATCAAGAAACCTGTTAAGAGAGAACGTGTCCCTGACCCCACCCCCACATACAGTGTCACATCCCAGCAACTGGGGTGCCCCGCCCTGGAGAACACCTAAGGGTCTGCCCCTCACTACATAATAGGTGCAACAAGACCAAAAAAAAAAAAAAAGGTTCAAATGGAAGAGCAAATCAAAGCCCCAGAGCCAATACTTTAAGCAACCAGGAGATAGCCAACCTATCAGATGCACAGTTCAAAGCACTGGTGATCAGGAAGCTCACAGAATTGGTTGATTTTGATCACAAATTAGATAAACAAATGAAGGCTACACTAAGTGAAATGAGGAAAAATACACAGGACACCAATAGTAATGGAAAGAAAACTGGGTCTCAAATCAATGGAGTGGTCCAGAAAGAAGAAAAAAACCATACAATCAGAAAAGAATGAAGAAATAAGAATTCAAAAAAATGAGGAGAGGCTTAGAAACCTCCAGGACATCTTGAAACATTCCAACATCTGAATTATACGGGTACCAGAAGGAGAAGAGCAAGAGCAACAAATGGAAAACTTATTTGAACAAATAATAAGGGAAATAGACTTTCCTTCCCCATTCTGGCAAAGGAAATAGACTTCCAGGAAGTCCAGGAAGCTCAGAGAGTCCCAAAGAAGTTGGACCCAAGGAGGAACACACCAAGGCATATCATAATTACATTAGCCAAGGTAAAAAAAATGAAAGAGAGAATGCTAGAAGCAGTAAGAGATAAGGAGACAGTCACCTACAAAGGAGTTCCCATCAGACTGTCAGCTGATTTCTCAAAAGAGACCTTGCAGGCAAGAAGGGGCTGGAAAGAAGTATTCCAAGTCATGAAAGTCAAGGACCTACATCCCAGATTGCTCTATCCAGCAAAGCTTTCATTTAGAATGGAAGGGCAGATAAAGTGCTTCTCAGATAAGGTCAAGTTAAAGGAGTTCATCATCACCAAACCCTTATTATATGAAATGTTAAAGGAACTTCTCTAAGAAAAAGAAGATAAAAAATATGAACAGTAAAATGACAACAAACTCACAGTTATTAACGACCACACCTAAAACAAAAACAAACTAAGGGAACAACTAGAATAGGAATAGAACCACAGAAATGGAGATCACATGGAGGGATAGCAACAGGGGAGTGGGAGAAGGAGAGAGGGGGAAAAGGTACAGAGAATAAGTAGCATAGATGGTAGGTAGAAAATAGACAGTGGGGTGGGGGGCAAGAATAGTATGGGAAATGTAGAAGCTAAAGAACTTATGACACATGGACATGAACTAAAGGGGGGGAATGTGGGTGGGAGGGGGTGTGCAGGGTGGAGGGGAATGAAGGGGGGAAATGGGACAACTGTAATAGCACAATCAATAAAATATATTTTTTAAAAACCATAAAAGTTGGCTTTGTTCCTCCAGCCCACACCACCTGCATGAATCCCTGCCACACTGATGGCAGCATCTGGCTGCAGGAGGTAACAATGGAATTTCACAGAGCTAAAAACTTGTGATTCAGGATTTCCAGCCAAGATGGAGGTGTAGGTAGATACACTTTGCTTCCTTCCACAACCAATAGAAGGACAACACAAAAACTTAAAAAATAACCAGAACTGTGAGAAAATTGAACCATATGGAAGTCTAACAATCAAGGAATTAAAGAAGAAACATTCACCAGACTGATAGGAGGGGTGGAGATGGGCAGCCAGGGCAGGAGGACATGTGGCAAGGTGGCAGCTGGCGGACCAGGAGGTGCCACATTTGCATGCAGATAAACCAGGAGGAACAAATGGGGGGTGAGACAGACCATGCAACCCAGGGTTCCAGAAGATGGACCCAAGGAAGCACACACCAAGACACATCATAATTACATTACCCAAGATTAAAGAGAAGGAGAGAATCTTAAAAGCAGCAAGAGAAAAGGAGATAGTTGCCTACAAAGAAGTTCCCATAAGGTTATCAGCTGATTTCACAAAAGAAAACTTTTGGGAAATAAAGCCTCAAAACCTCTGGCTGAAAAATCCTGAGTGTGTTGTGGTGGTGGGAGAAACTCCCAGCCTCACAGGAGAGTTCGTTGGAGAGACCCACAGGGTCTTAGAATGTACACAAACTCAACCACCAGGGAATCAGCACCAGAAGGGCCCAATTTGCTTGTGGGTAGTGGGGGAAGTGACTGAAAACCAGCCAAGAGCTGAGCAAGCCTCACTGTTCCCTCTTGGACTCCTCGTCCACATATAGTGCTACAACATGGGTTGCCCTGCCCTGGTGAATGCCTAAGGCTCTGCCCCTTACAACCAAACAGGTGCACCAAAACAAAGAAATAAGGCCCAAATGAAAGAATATATCAAACCCCAGAAAAAAAAAAACTAAGCAATGAAGAGCTAACCAACCTATCAGATGCACAGTTCAAAACACTGGTAATCAGGATGCTCACAGAAATGGTTGACTATGGTCGCAAAATAAAGGAAGAAGTGAAGGCTATGCGAAGTGAAATAACCAAAAATATGCAGTGAAGGGAAAGAAACCAAGACTCAAATCACTGATTGGGAGCAGAAGGAAGAAATAAACATTCAACCAGAACAGAATGAAGAAACAAGAATTCAAAAAAAAATGAGGAGAGGCTTAAGAACCTCCAGGACAACTTTAAACTTTCCAACATTCATATAATAGGGATTCCAGAAGGAGAAGAGGAAAAGCAAGAAGTTGAAAACTTATTTGAACAAATAATGAGGAGAACCTCCCCAATCTGGCAAAGGAAATAGACTTCCAGGAAGTTCAGGAAGCTCAGAGAGTCCCAAAGAAGTTGGACCCAAGAAAGCACACACTGAGACACATCATAATTACATTGGCCAAGATTAAAGGTAGGGAGAGAATCTTAAAAGCAGCATGAGAAAAGGAGACAGTTGCCTACAAAGGAGTTCCCATAAGGCTACCAGCTGACTTCATAAAAGAAATCTTACAGGCAAGAAGGGGCTGGAAAGAAGTATTCAAAGTCATGCAAGGCAGTCACACCCAAGATTACTCTATCTAGCAAAGCTATCATTTAGAATGTAAGGACAGATAAAGTGCCTCCCAGATAAGGTCAAGTTAGAGGAGTTCATCATCACCAAATGCTTATTCTATGAAATGTTAAAGGGACTTTTCTAAGAAAAAGAAGATAAAACATATGAACAGTAGAATGACAACTAACTCACAACTAGCAATGACTGAACCTAAAAAATAACAAAAACAAAAACAAACTAAGCTAACAACTAGAACAGGAATAGAACCACAGAAATGGAGATCACAGGGAGGGCTATCAGTGAGGAGAAGGAGGGGAGAGAATGGGGGAAAAGGTGTGGGGAATATGAAGCATAAATGGTAGGTACAAAATAGACAGGGGGAGGTTAAGAATAGTGTGGGAAATGTAGAAGCCAAAGAACTTATATGTATGACTCATGGACATGAACTGAGGGGGTAAGGGAATGCTGGTGGGAGGACAGGTGCAGGACAGAGGGGAATAAAGAGGAGAGGAAAAAATGGGACAAGTGTAATAGCATAATCAATAAAATATACTTAAAAACAAACAAACAAACTTGTGTCCTGGTTCATGTGGCTCAGTGGATTGAGTGCTGGCCTGTGAACCAAAGGGTCGCAGGTTCAATGCCCAGTCAGGGCACATGCCTGAGCTGCAGGCCAGGTCCTCACTTGGGGGTACACAAGAGGTAACCACACATTGACATTTCTTTCCATCTCTTTCTCCCTCCCTTCCCCTCTTTCTAAAAATACATAAATTTTTAAAAATCTCAAACAAACACACTTGTGATTCAGCACCACCTATTAGAAAAGAAGAGAAAGATCTTTTCATATTAAAAGCCTACACAGAGAAGGAATCCATCAAATACAATGAATAACCAAGATCAAGTGGCAGCTCAGAAAGAAAATGAAAAATTTCCAGAAAAAAACCATAAAGACATGACGATATGCAATATAAATAATAGAGAATTCAAGGTTATAGTTCTGAGAATGCTCAACAAGATCAAGAAAATACAGACAGGCAATTTAATGTGCTCAGAAAACAAGTCAATGAATGAAACAAGTACTTTACCATAGAGATTTAAACATTAGAAAAGAACCAAACAGGAATTCTGAAGATGAAGAACCCAATAAAAGAGATCAAGAATGAACTAGTGAGCATAGGAAATACAGCTGACCAGATGGAGAAAAGGATTCATGATATTGGAGACAGAAATCTAGAAATGACTCAGAGAAAAGAAGAGAGAGACTTGAGCATAAAAAGAAATGAAAGATCATATGAGAACTGTCTGACTCCATCAGAAAGAGCAATATGAGAACAACAGGCATTCCAGAAGAAGGAGAGAGAGAGAGGGGAATGGAGAGTCTGTTCAAACAAATAGCGGATGAGAACTTTCCAAACCTATGGAAAGAGCTGCTTGAATCCAAGAAGCAAATGGAACACCAAATAACCTCAACCCAAAGAGGCTTTCTCCAAGGCACATTGTATTAAAACTGTCAAAAATTAATAACAAATGCTATGGTGGTAATCATATTACAATATATAAATGTACCAAATCAATGCACTGTACACACCTTAGACTTACACAGTGTTATGTGTCAATTATATGTAAATGTAAAAACTAGTCTTCTTAGATAACAACATACCAAGACTGGCAGGGTCAGGGAGAGCTAATGCAGAGCAGGGTGCTCAGGAGACAATTCTTTAAGAAAGATGTAAAAAAATGCCTGTTATCCATATCTGTTTTACAACTTCAAAAGCACTTGAAAAGTAGAGAGGTGAAAGTCACTACTTAAATCAAAAACATTTGAGTGCATGATTTTGCATCCATAGTTTCAAGAACCTGTTTATTCAGGGGGCTGCCCTTGATGCTGGTGAATGGGAAGATAATCTCTCTACCTTGATGAGTAAAGACAGGTCCTGACTCTTCAGGAGTCAAGTGAACTGGCGGCCTACCCGGCTTCCAAAGCAAGGAAGGGGAAGGAGTGACGGGAAGGGGGCCACTGTGTGTTCCTGGAGGATGCTGTCAAGGTTAAGCCTTCTTGAGCACAAATGCCCCACCCTTCCAAGTGTGCAAGCTCAGCCTCCTCCCCCCTGTTCTCTTTCTCCAGAGAAGGGCAGGGCCCAGAGTCAGGACTCACCGGACTTTTCTCAGGAGACAATTTCCCATCCTGCCAGCACGACTCGGCCTCTCAGCTCCTGAGTTGCACTCCACTTTGGGTGGTCTCGACCAAAGCAACGAAAAGCACAACGCGGGCCGGATGTGGCATCTGACCACTGGCTTGTGCTCCTGCCAACCACCAGCCCAGGGGATGGGTGTGTTAGAGAAGGAGGGAACCGTTCAGAAGGGGAGGGGAGGGAAGGGGAGGAGGAAGGCACACTTTGGTGTATGGGCACATGCACACAATGTGGGAAAACAGGAGACCGAAGCATGAGAGAATAAACCTAACACTCTGGGGTCGCTCGGCTTTCAAGGAAATCCCAGGATTGCAGGATCAGGCAGGGTAGGGGCTTACCTATTCCTCAGAAATCTGATGTCAAGACTCCCAACACTTTGTCCTCTTTCCTCTTCCAAACACAAGAAGAAAGTGTCTTGTAAGAAAAAAAAAGCAAAAAGAAAGAAAATCTCAGTGTGTTCCCCAAGTCATGAAAATCAAATCATCTGTAAGGTCCTTCCTCAGAGGTCTGACACTTCAAAAGACAAGACTCCCAAGAAAGAAAGGAGTGTGGTCTTCATGTTGTTCAAGGTGGGCCACAGAGCAGGCATTCTTCCCATTGTTCCAAGGCTAAAGCCGCCAGGGGAAGGAGCCAGGGCCTGACAGACCCATCTGCCCCATCTGGCCCCCACTTCCTCCCCTGCACCGCCCGGCACAGCCACAGAGCACAGGCTGGCTGCAGTGATAAGGCAGGCAATTCGCTGGCTGCTGACTCCCAGCCACCGCTGATGGGGGAGTGAAACAGCTTATTCATGGTGCCTGCCGCCCAGCAGAGTGCAGACAGGTGCCTGGCTCCCTGCAGTTTTCAACCAAAACGAAACTGGCTTGCTGAATTCAGTAACTCTGTGTTCAACTATTTCAACTTTTAAAATATTTTTCAAATAAGGATACCAAGGTTGATGAAATTTAATCTACCCCTACTCATCGTCAGAGCTCAGAGGTTCAAGTGCCTTATGGTTCTTTCTAAATTTTGTTTTAATCATAAGCTTGAGAAAAATTATGACGGGAACAGGACTGTCACACACCCCGTTGCTAGTGTTTGCTTCATCTGATTCACTTGGCAGAACCTCTGTCCCAGGGCCCAGCTCCCCAGGCTTTCACGTCCACACCAATCACGTGAGGACCCTGTTAGATGCAGGTTCTGATGCTGCCAAACCAGGCTGATGTTCTGCCTTTCTCACAAGTTTGCAGCCGATGACACTGCTGCTGGCCCGTTGAGCAGCCAGATGCTAGACCAGGGATTCCCTAGCCCTGGGGCCAGACCAGCAGCACTGGGCACCTGTCACCTTGTTAGAAATGCGAATTCCAGGTCCCAGCTCACACCTGTGGAATCAGAAACTCTGGGGCTTCTTCCTGTTGCCTGCTAACGTTTGAGAACCACAGCAATAAACCATTTATTAATCACAAATAAACTCATCAATCCCCAAATGCTCAATTAAGTGGGTCCCTATTAGGTCCCAGCCACTAAATGATAGAGGTGTGGACCACACCAAAGGTCTCCAGTTTCTACTATGGAAGGCTGATCCATGAACCATCAGGATGTCACCCACCTCATCCGTGGAGGGAATGCAATAGAAGCAAAAGAGAGCTTCTAGTGAAGGAAAGTGTTCTGCAGCGACAGTGGCTGTGACGACTGAGGGAACACAGCAGGGCTGCACACTACGCAGCTTCCTCTGGAATCTCAGTGCTGTGTGGAAGGACAGACAGTCCTTTCAAGGCAATGCCTCCACGCACTCCTCCCCTGCCCCGCCCCGTGCAGGTCATTTCCACCCTGGACAGGCTCCTGGTAATAATCTCTACTCGCTTGCTCTTTCGCTGGTTCTTTCTGCTTGGTCTCCTGCCTACCAACTAGTTTAGTTTTCACATATCAGAACTTTATGTAGAAAGGACACACGGTACCTTCTGTTTGCTCTGATAAAAGACAATCGCCCCACCATGTGCTGTCAAAGACAAATATTTAATCACATGCGTTTTTCTTCTTATTAAATTGTTAGGTGCTTGGTATTGAAAATCTAAAAAAGTGCAAATAAGAAAACATAAAAAACATTTAGGTAACCCAGAGTCCTAGTACCCTGAAAAAATTCCCGTGTGCATTTTGATGTCTATTTACAGTCTTTGCTCTGTGAACGCACACGCTCCCATTGGCCTAAAGAATTCCAGGAAGGAGAGCACTCTGCACATGTGTCTTTCTGCACCGGTAAGTAGGTTTTCAAAGACCCTTCCCCTGCTTTACTGAGGTGTGACTGGTATGCACAAGCAGAATTTATTAATGTATTCCATCTGATGGGTTTGAACATTCCTGATACCATTACCACAGTTAAGGAGAGAGACATGCCCGTCCCCTTCACAAGTTTCCTGGTGTCCTTTTGTGTGTGTGTGTGTGTGTGTGTGTGTGTGTAAAGAACACTTAACATGAGATTTCCCCTTGACAAAATTTTAAGTGAACAGTATGGCAAATGGCATATCTGAAAAGCAGTTAATTTCTAAAATATGTAAGGCACTCCTATGCCTTAAGAACAAAACAAAAAGCAAAAATATCAAAACAACTCAATTTGAAAGTGGGCAAAATACTTGACTAGACATGTCTCCAGAGAACACTTACAAATGGCCAGCAGGCTCACGGAATAATGGTGCTCACCATCACCGATCACCCGGGGAATGCAAATCAAAACCACAGCGAGATAGCTCCTCCATCAAACTGAAAATCTTTAACTTCCATGGCTGAAGTCTTTGTTAAATAAGGTTTTACTGAGCCAGAGGACTGACTGGGCATGTGGAGTCTCAACTGCTAGCAGCATGACTAGGTAGAAAAGACAACTTGTCCCTCATCCCAGAGTTTTGCAAGCATCTTTCTATGTCAGTGAGGGGCCTGGGGAGAAGGAAGTCATCTGAAGGAACTGCAGTAGCTGTAGGCAAAGGGCTGGGGCAGGTGAGGTGAGGCCAGTTCTGGGCCAGCGGAGTCCTCATAAGAAGTGTTGGCTCCTGTGGATGAGCTGGGGCAGCTGCCTGGTGGACCCTTGCTTGAACAGGGGGCTCCTGGGCCAAGTGGGGCCTGGCTGAGATGACCTGCTACTGGTGGATGCAAAGGGCTTCACTGTGTCATGAGCGTCTCCAACCTCTTCTTTGGTTACTTCCAGTTTCTCTATTGTAACAAGTCTGCAATGAACATTCTTATAAATAAACTTTGACATGGCATTGCTGATCATGTGTAAGAGTTCTAATACTAGCTGCACATATTCCACCATGGAAATTATAGCTCTTTGTAACATTCCTGTGTCAGTCCACCCACGGGGTGAGAGATTGGGCCTCAGTTGCTTTTGTAGGGCATACAGCTAAACGGAGGAGCATGTGAAGTGTAACACGGTTTCTGTTAGCAGTTAGGTCCTGCTCACTTATGGGTAAGAGTGGAACCAAAACCAGTTCCTCACCCAAGCACGGGGGGAGGGGGGAGACACAGAGTCTCAAGTATGACTCAGCATTTTGTCAGTCAGGAATGACCAGTAACGCAGTAAGCCCTGGGAAAGTTAACATTCCAACAAGTCAGGCATTTGGTTTCAAATGTTTTCAGTGTCATTGCTTCAGTAAATTTAAATTTTGTTATATGTGTGGTCTGAAAAAAAGAATTTGTTTCAAATTTGGGGAAAGGTAAAGTGATGATTATGTAGGAACACAAAACATGCCGATGTGGCATAATGCAGACATTTGAGGATCTGCGAATGCAGGTGAAGCCTTTTTTCTGCACCTCATTATCTGCTTAAAAGCAGGTCCTCCCCAAATCCTTGATTATCATAAACCCCCACCCCTGGAGTTTCATCAACAGGGAAGATTGACTCGTCACAGGTGAGAGGTTTGTGCTGCACCTGGACAGACATCAGCAACAATCATATCTCCCCTCTCGCCTCCTAAGGGCCCATTTATCTTTCCTAGAAATCATCTGCTCCATTGTAAGTGGCCTTTGTCCCCTCCCTTTCTCCTATTAACATGCTATATAGGACTTCCAGAGAAGATGGAGGCGTAGGTACACCTCCTCGCTGTGCCTCCTCGCACAACTAAAATAAGGACAATAAAAATTTAGAAACAAAAAACAACCAGTACTGACAGAAAATTGAACGGTATGCAAGTCCGACAACCAAGGAGTTAAAATAGACACATTCATCCAGACCATCTTAGGTGTTCACCAGGGCAGAGCAACCCCCATTGCTGTGTTGTGACGCTATACATGGGGGAGGGGTCCAAGAGGGAACAGTGGCGCTTGCTCCACTCTCTACTGGATTTCAGTCACTTCCTCTGATTCCCATAAGCAAAATGGGCCCTTCTGGTGCTGATTCCCTGGTGGGTGGGTTTGTGTACATTCTAAGACTCTGTGGGTCTCTCCAACGAACTCTCCTGTGAGGCTGGGAGTTTTTCCTGCTGCCACCTCAAGACCCTCAGGTATTTTCAGTCAGAGGTTTGAGACTTTATTTCCCCACTGGGACCCTGGGTCGTGGGTCTGTCTCGCTCCCCAGTTGTTCCTCTCAGTTTATCGGCACCCGAATGTGGGACCCGGTCCTCCAGCCTCCACCTTGCTGTGAGTCCTCTCCGCCCGGCTGCCCGACTCCACTCTTCCTACTAGTCTGGATGAATATGTCTATTTTAACTCCTTGGTTGTCGGACTTCCATACAGTTCATTTTTCTATCAGTTCTGGTTATTTTCTGTTTTTAAATTTGTTGTCCTTCTTTTGGTTGTGTGAGGAGGCACAGTGTATCTACCTATGCCTCCATCTTGGCTGGAAGTCTGACTACTAATTTCTTTAAAAATGAGGTTTCGATTTATTTTTTCCAAGATTTCAGTCCTCCTCAGTTTTTTCAGAACAGATTAAGAATTGTTTTAGGGAAGACAATAGCGCCTAAGATTAAGCTTTTGAGGTTGGCATCTGTGTGAAAATTAGCGGATAAGTTTTGTTTGAATTTAGCTCCGTGTCCAAATAAAATGCAGTATCAAAACAAGGGGTTCTTGTGATTTTTTAATAACAATTTGCATTGTCATTCCACAGGGGGCAAGATTAGATAGAGGACATCATAGGTGATCTTACGAGGACAGAATCTGTGACTTTTGCCAGAGTGCCTGACAATCTTATTCTGGCAAAGCTTGAGGGAAAAATATTGGACTAATGAAAGTGAGTGCATTAAAGGAAATGTGTATTATAGAAATGCCCCTTGCTTGAGAGCTATCTGCTCAAAGAAAAAAGCTTGTTGGCCCTACCGGTCCTTCGAGGCCCAGGGAGTCTCACTGGATTCGCTTCCTGCCACCTTAGGAAACCGCAGCTTTCATACTCAGTGGCTGGGACCCTGCTGCTTCTCAGTGTTTTCTGTCTCTTGATAGCACTGTCCTGCCCACAGTGTGAGGGAGCATCGATGGCTACTCTTGTCTGAAATTCTCCTCTTGTATTTGTAATAGGCCAAACTAATTTTCAATTTGCTGTACATTATCCTTGGGAAACATCATGGGCTGAAAGACAAGCATTAATCACTTGGGGACCATTTTGGTGGTTCTGTGTCAAACCTTATGAACCTGGAGAGATCAGTGGCTCTCAGCGCTGCATGAACGCCTCGCACCTCACATGCCTGTTGTCCTGCCCCTGCATCTTCCCTGGGGCAGCATTGGAAGAGTCTCACTGGGCCTCCTCACCTAGGAAAACACTGGGTAGTTCCCAGTGCACTTTATTTGCAGTTCATTTTCAATAACAAGATAATAAGTTTATATAGTTTAAATTTTCCAAGGAGTGAATTTTGAGTTGATTTATATTTTTAAGTGTGTCAAGAAATTTAAACCTAATAATTTTTATTATCTCTATAGTGCTTATTATCATGTTTCATCTAAGTTTGGAAAGTCTGAATTTTGATCTAAAGTGTTTCTCAAAAATGAATTTAGTAACACTCAGTAATCTCACCCCCCATATATTATATACAGAAAAATTTATATGTGTAAAAATTGTAATTATATACATGCTAAATAACCATTTATACACCTGAAACTCATATAATAATGTAAGTCAACTGTATTTAGTAAAAAGTGTTACATTTATAATCATAACAGTTATAAGAATTACTGTTAAAGCTTTGTTTATAATTGTAAAAATCTAATACAGTATTAATACAGTATTAATCTAATACAGTACTAATTGATATATGCTGTCCTATAGTGTATATCAAAAGTATAATAAATTCCAACAATAGACTTAACTCCAGGAGTTAAAGGGAAAGTGCAAAGTAAAGCTCTAAATCAATGAAGAGCATATCTTACATACATGATGTTAGACAAATAGAAAATATATGAATATATAATGCTAAGACTGAATTGCGCCCCCATAAATTTCTATGTTGAAGCCTTAACCTTAAGCTGTTTATGGACATAAGGCCTTTTTAAGAATATATATAGGCTGAGAGTTAGGGTTGGAAAAAGATATTTGAAGCAAATGATAACCAAAGAAAGCAGGTGTAGATTCATATAAAGAAGAAAATACTTTACTAAAAGTGGTCAAAAGGAAATTGAATCAGTAATTTAAAATCTCCCAATCAGAAAAGCCCAGAACCAGATGGGGTCACTGGTGAATTTTACTAAACAATTAAATAAAAGTTATTGCTAATCATTTTCAAACTTTCAAAGAAAATTGAATATGAAAGAACACTCCTAAACTCATTTATAAAGCCAGCATTACTCAGATACCAAACCTAATAAGGGCACTACAAGAACATAAACCTATGTTTAATAACTATGTCTGGTGCCAGGTGGGTACTAGAAATATCTGGGGGAATACTTTGTAAAGTATTTGATAGTCTAGCCACTATGTTGTATACCTGAAACTAATACAAAATAAGTTGACTGCAAACTGTAAGTAAAAAATATGAAAATAAAATTTCTGGGCTTTCTACTCTGTTCCATTGACCAATGTGTCTGTTTTTATACCAGTACCATACTCTTTTGACTACTGTGGACTTGTAGTATAGTTTGATATCAGGCAGTGTGATTCCTCCAGCTTTGTTCTTTATTCTCAGGATCACTGTTGCTATGAGGGGTCTTTTGTGGTTCCATATAAATTTTTGAAATATTTGTTCTAGTTCTGTGAAATATGCCATTGGAATCTTGATAGGAATTGTGTTGACTCTATAGATTGCTTTGGGCAGTATGGACACTTTAATGATGTTAATTCTTCCTATCCATGAACAGAGTATATGCTTCCACTTATTTGTATCTTCTTCAATTTCTTTTTTCAGTGTCTTACAATTATCTGATACAGGTCTTTGACATCCTTGGTTATGTTTATTCCTAGGTATTTTATTCTTTTTTTAAAGATTTTATTTATTTATTTTTAGAGAGGGAAGGGAGGGAGGGAGAAAGAGAGAGAGAAACATCAATGTGCGGTTGCTAGGGGCCGTGGCCTGCAACCCAGGCATGTGCCCTTACTGGGAATCGAACTTGCGACACTTTGGTTCGCAGCCCATGCTCAATCCACTGAGCTACGCCAGCCAGGGCTGGTATTTTATTCTTTTTGAAACATTTGTGAATGAGATTGTTTTCTTAATTTCACTTTGTTAGTTCATTACTGGCATATAAAAATGCAACTGATTTCTGGATATTAATTTGTATCCTGCTACTCTGCTAAATTCATTTATCAGTTCAAGTAGTTTCTTACTGGAATCTTTGGGGTTCTCTATGTACAGTATCATATCATCTGCAAATAATGAGAGTTTTACTTCTTCCTTTCCAATTGGGACGCCTTTTATTTCCTCTTTTTATCTGATTGCTGTTGCTAGAACTTCCAGTACTGTGTTGAATAAAAGAGGTGAAAGGAGACATCCCTGTCTTGTTCCTGATCTTAAAGGGAATGATGGCAGGTTTTGCCCACTGAGTACAATGCTGGGAGTGGATTTGTCACATATGGCCTTTACTATGTTTACATATGTTCCCTCTAAGCCCACCTTGCTGAGTTTTTTTTATCATGAATGGGTGCTGGGTTTCATCAAATGATTTTTCTGCATCTGTTGATATGATCATGTGGTTTTTAGCCTTCATTCTCTTGATGTGGTGAATCACATTTATTGATTTGTGAATGTTGTACCAGCCTTGCATTCCCAGAACAAATACCACTTGATCATGGTGTATAAGCCTTTTGATGCATTGACGTATTCAGTTTGCTAATATTTTATTCAAAATTTTAGTGTTTATATTCATCAGGGATATTGGCCTATAATTTTCTTTCTTTGTAGTGCCTTTATCTGGTTTTGGAATACGGATAATGCTGGCCTAGTAAAATGAGTTTGGGAGCCTTCCCTCCTCTTGAATTTTACAAAATAGTTTGAGATGAAGAGGTGTTAGTTCTTCTTAGAATGTTTGGTAAAATTCACCTGTGAAGCCCTCTGGTCTGAGGCTCTTGTTTGTTGGAAGTTTTTTGATTACTGCTTCAGTTTCACAAGGTGTAATCTGTCAATTCAGATACTCTGGTTCTTCCTGATTTAGTTTTGGAAGACTGCATGTTTCTAGAAATTTATCCATTTTGTTCAGATTGTCCTGTTTGTTGGTATATAGTTGTTCATAAAATTTTCTTACAATCCTTTCTATTTCTTTTGTGTCAGTTTTCATTTTCCTCTTTCATTTCTGATTTTATTTATTTGGGTCCTCTCTTTTTTGTCTTGATGAGCCAAGTTAAAATTTTGCCAATCTTGTTTATCTTTTCAAAGAAACAGTTCTTGGATTCATTGATCTTTTGTATCACTTTTTTGGACTATACTTCTTTTATTTCTGCTCTGATTTTTATCATTGTCTTCTTTCTGCTCACTTTGGGCTTTATTTGTTGTTCCCTTTCAAGTTCCTTTAAGGTGTAAAGTTAGATTGTTCATTTGAGCTTTTTCTTGAAACTCACACCTTTATAGTCAATTATATTCTATAGAGGGAGCAAGCACATACAATGGGCAAAGATAGTTTATTCAATAAATGGTGTTGGGAAAATTGGACAAATACATGGAGAAAAATTAAATTAGATCACCTTCTTAAACCACACACAAGAATAAATTCAAAGTGGATCAAAGACTTAAATGTCACACCAGAAACCATAAAAAATCCTAGAAGAAAACAGAGACAGAAAAATCTCATACATTGCTCATAGTAATAGTTTATCGGATTTATCTCCCCAAGTAAAGGAAACAAGAGAAAAAATAAATAGGACTACATCACTAAAAAGTTGTTTGCATAGCAAAGGAAACCATTAACAAAATAAAAAGACAACCCACAGAATGGAAGAACATATTTAGAACATATTTGCTAATACGTCTGATAAGGGGTTAGTATTCAAAATGTATAAAGTACTTACGAAACTCAACAACAAAAAACCAAACCACCCAGTTAAAAAATGGGCAAAATACTTCTCCAAAGAGAACATACAGATGACCAATAGACATGAAAAGATGCTCAACATCACTAATCATTAGAGAAAAGCAAATTAAAACCATAATGAGATACAATCTCACACCTGTCAGAATGGCTATCAACAATAAATCAACAAACAAGTGCCAGTGAGGATGTGGAGAAAAGGGAAACCTTTTGCATTGTTGGTGGCAATGCTGACTGGTACAGCCACTGTGGAAAACAGTATGGAGTGTCCTCAAAAAATGAAAAATGGAACTGTCTTTTGACCCAGTGATCCCACTTCTGAGAAATGAGATCTGTCCAGAAGGTATCCAGCCATGTACTATGAAAAAGAGAGACATTTATTGAAGAAATACAAGATACAAGAAACATTGTACATAGGACAATGATACCTCAGTCCCCTTCAAAGTAGGCACCTTGGGACCTCACACAGGTCTCCCAATCGCCATCAGCTGCCTCGTCGTGTTTTCCTGAATCTCATCAACAGTCTGAAATTTCTTCCCTTTCAAAGGTGATTTTAGTTCTGGGAAAAGCCAGAAGTCGCAGGGCACCAAATCTGGGCTGTAGGGATGCTGAGTCACCTGGGTGATTTGATGACTCTGTGCATAAGACATGATGCATGAGTGGGCACATTGTTGTGGTGAAGCTGCCAATCACCAGTTGCCCATAGCTATGGCCCTCTGAATTATCCGAATAGTTTGTGTAGAGGAATGTTCAAGCTTAAGGAAAAATTTGATGTAAATTCGTTGCTCTACTTGCTCAATCATTTTGAATGTGACAGCCACACAGCACACATGCTCACTTAACATTTTCTACCACCCTTACTGACTGGTACAGTGAAGTTGTCATTGTGCACGCATGCTCATTCCAGTTCACTCTCCTTGGCTGCCAGGTTACATTGATGTCATGCAAACTGTTCTCATTATATTAACAATAGCTGACTTTTTCCAGACAGACTTCATATATCCATAGAAACCTGAAACACTAATTCAAAAGGTTAAGCTCCCCTATGTTCATTGTAGCATTATTTAAAATCACCAAGATATGGAAACAGCCCAAGTGTCCATCAGACTGTTAAGAAGAATAAGTTATTCTTTTGTTCTAAGGATTCTGACTTTTTTATCAAGATGATATATTTCATTAACAGCTTTCTTTTG
This sequence comes from Phyllostomus discolor, assembly GCF_004126475.2. Lineage (NCBI taxonomy): Eukaryota > Metazoa > Chordata > Mammalia > Chiroptera > Phyllostomidae > Phyllostomus > Phyllostomus discolor. Next base: position 4,311,642 of record NC_040915.2, on the reverse strand, counting down.
TTCTTCTTATCTGCCTCAAAAACATCTTTGCAACTCTTGCCATTTATATTTCTCACTTTCTCTTGCTCAAACTTGTCATCACTGACAGACTGATAGGAACCCAGACTGCTGGATGCAAAATTCAATTCGGGGCTTCTGCAGTCTCACCAACCAGCCACCTGACTGCAACCTAGAGAACACAGGGAAGGTGTAGAGAATGGCACGAGGCACAGAATAGAGAATGGCCTCTTTTGTGAATTAAATTTTGTGTTTTTTTTCAATAAAACGGGGTTAAACATAGAAGGAAACTGGTGCAGATTTCTTAAATATGGGCTGAGGCTCAGCTATGAAAACAGTGAAAATCCTGTCCCTAAGCTGGGCTTCCATCAGCCCATGCGCAACTCCCCGAATATGGGAGCATCTCTGCAGCCGGTCAGGTGTTCAGAACAAAGGGATGAGTATGGATGACCCATGGTCATGACAACAGTGTGGGGACTGACTGTGGGAGCAGGGGTGGGCTGGAGGAGAGCAAAGGGGGAAAAATGGGGACAACTGTAATAGAACAACAATATAATATTTAGTTAAACCAACAAACCAAAGCCAGTCAGTGCTACCTTTGCTGACGTTCTCTGAAGTGTGGTGATGATAGAGATGTGGAAAAAAGGGAATACAGTAATGGTTTTGTGTGTGGAAAAGAAACTTTCAGGAAAAATGGTATTGTGAAATAACATTGCATAAAGATGCCATAGCCTTCCCCCAGAACAAGAAAATATAAATCAGTTTATCTAAAGAGCTATTTGATTTTCTACAGAAGTAATGAGTTTATGTTTAATATAATGCTTTACATGTAATCAACCATGTAATTTTTTAAAAAGATTTTGTTTATTTTTAGACAGAGAGAAGGGAGGGAGAAAGAGAGGGAGAGAAATATCAATGTGTGGTTGCTTCTCACACGCCCCCTACTTCAGACCTGGCCCACGACCCAGGCTTGTGCCCTGACTGGGAATCAAACTGGTGACCCTTTGGTTCCTAGGCTGGTGCTCAAACCATTGAGCCACACCAGCCAGGGGTCAACCATGTAATATTTAACAAAACTCCCCCAGGATGGACATCAGTCTGTCCCACTGTGCATTCTTTGATAGGGGGCCACAAAAACAGCTGAATGCGCCAGAGACTCTATCTCAATCCTGTTCTCTGACAATTTTATCATTTCAGGATCCTTCCCTCAGCTCATTGAGGCATATTCTCCAGGGCAAAAATTATTTTAAACACAGTAAGTTAGGGGTAGAAATCCCTCTAGAATATTTGTTTTTATACACTTAGCCCCTGCACTAATTATCTATGTTAAGTATCTCGGGTCTCAGAGGATCCAAGAAAATAAATCACAGGAGGCCCCTCCAATGTCAACAAGCGCTCTCTTTCCCTCTTGGCTGAGTTCAACTGGTCCTGCCCTCTCTCTGCGGAACCCTAGGCCCTCAGAGGACAGCCTGCATCCTTCCAGCCCAGGTCTGAACACCCCAAGTGCCAGCTCCCTGCCTCTACCTCCTCCTCCTTTCACCTCGAGGTAATACGGGTGGGACAGGCCAGGTTACATGCATTTGCCCTTTCTTTAGCACCAGTTTATAATGAGCAAACAATGTGTAAATTGTGCTAATTCCTCATCTAGAGGTGAGGAAGTGGAGGCTAAGTTGTAATGGGCCTGGATCACTGTTAAAGGTGGGAGGCAGGATACGAGTCATGACAACAAACTTCTCTTGCCATGCTGACTCTTGTGTACTGTTGTGTTTTGCTTTTGCTTGTTGTTTAATCCTGAAACCACTATGTCTGTGACTGACAGAACGTGGATTCAGAAATATTCACTCTAGTTAAAAACACTCAGCTCATTTCCTACACCAGACATCCAACCTGGGGACATGGTGCCCACCCCCTAACCAACACTGACAGCTCCATCCCCTGGACCACACTACTTTCTCCATGTTTTATTAGAATTAGCCTGTATTTACTACTATTGATCACAGTCTCAGAATGGTTACAAACTATTTATTTAATAATCTCCTGTAGGTGTTTCCAGGATCTATCATCAAGCTTAATAATGTCCGGTCCCAGGATTCTGTCCTCTCTCCTCTTGAAACTTGGCGTAATATTTGCCCATCTTATCCAGTGGTACTTTTTCTGATCCTCAGGGTTTGTCCACAACTGTGGACATTTGCAAGTTAAATTAATATACTGTGCTGTCATACCTTTGAGTGTAAAAAAATAAGTATTTCAAAAAGTGCAAGGTACTCATCCATAGGTACTCGGCAAGATGGGGCTAAAATGCTCCCTGCTTGGTCTCATTTTCCCAAAACAGACTGATTGTGTGTAACAGTGATTCTGTTACATCCTGTATACTTTTATTTTAAATACAAATAGAAATATTTTAACTTTTAGCATTTTTCAAAAATCTTAACTCACCTTTTTCTCCCTAGCCTCATGAAAGTACTTTTCCAATTTCATGGCATTTGTTTTATTAAATCCAGTTTACATATGCTCTTTGTTGAGTAAAATATCCTTCCAAATTTGAAGCATATGAAAATACTTACTGTAGCAAACTTTGCATTCTAAAGTAAAAAACAAAACAAAACAAAGAAAACCCCGAGATGAAGAGGATAGAATGAGGAATGCGGGGAAGGGAGAGAAAGGCAACATATAAACAATAAAGCCATAATGCAGGATTTAGGAAAGAAGTCAACCTGCTGGTCACATCAGACCAATTTTCCTGTGGAAACCCACTGCCGGGGAAACACCTAACACCGCTGTTGTCAAACGGAGACACGATCGCGGTGCCAGAACACCGTCTGCCGCACAGGGCAGGCGCCGCCTCTGGGCAGGCAGCCTCCACTTCTGAGCGCGGCAGGTAAGACTGCTTCCCCAAGACATCATCTTAGTCAAGCCCCCTAAAGATGTGTCTTCTCCACAGAAGTGTGAGAAGCAAAGAAATTCCCCCCAAATAACCTTATATTTAGTTAGTTGGTCAGTTGTTCTAAAAAGCAAATTAAGTAAAAGTTGAAGGGGCATCCATAATTCATATCAACTATGAACAAGAGTTCAAAAGAAGAGAATAAAAAAATCTGCCAAATCAAAAATAAAACCTAGGTGCTCAGCATCGCTGCGACTCAGGGCAATGCAAATCCAAACCACAGTGAGCCCTCATCTCACACAGCTCTCGTCAACAACACAAGACCTAAGATGAGCTGAAGGACAGACTGGTGCTAACAGGCTGGCCACAGGGATGAAACTTACAGCACGGGGAACAGACTCAGTCCCTATCATAATAACTAGGCACAGGGCCAGGCAGGGACCGGAAATATCAGGGGACCAGTCTGTAAAGTGCGGGACTAACTGCTATGCTGTGCACCTGAAACTAATACAGAGTAACACTGAATGTAAACTGTAATTGGAAAAGTGAACAATGAAAAAGAAAACCATACATATATTTACATATTGGGAAAATAGTTTTATTTTAAAAAGTATATATTCGTATAGGAAAATCTTTAAAAAGATATACAACGAAATGTTATGTTGGTTAACTCTAGGTGGTAGAATTTTTTGCTTTAAAGATATTGCTTAGTTTTATCTTATCATAGGTCTGAAAACATGTTTTACTTGAATGATGGAAAAGAGAAAGCAATAAAGCAGAAGGTTTTTTTCTTTGTTTTTTTAAAAATGTTTCTTAAAGATCATTAAGCAATTATTTATTCAGGATTTCTTTTTTTTCTTTTTTTAGATTTTATTTATTTATTTTTAGAGAGGGAAGGGAGGGACATAGAGAGAGAGAGAGAAACATCAGTGTGCAGTTGCTGGGGGTCATGGCCTGCAACCCAGGCATGAACCCTGACTGGGAATTGAACCTGCGACACTTTGGTTCGCAGCCGCGCTCTATCCACTGAGCTACGCCAGCTGGGGCTGGTTTTTTTCTTTAAAGATGTGTTGGCAAGGATGTGGAGAATAGAGAACCTTCATGGCAGCGTTGATGGGAGTGTGAACTGGTGAGCCACTGTGGAAGGCAGTGTGGAAGTTTCTCAAAAATCAAAAATAAAGGGCCACATGACCCAGCAATTCCACTTCTGGGTATTTATACAAAGGAAGTAAAACCACCGTCTGAAAGAGACACCTCCACCCCTGTGTTCACTGCAGCATTATTCACAGTTGCTAATGCATGGAAACAAACTAAGTGTTCATTGATTAATGAGTACATAAATTTGAGAAAAAAATATATGAAGAAAATGTATGTGTGTATTTATGTAATGAGAGAATAGTATTCAGCTATAGAAAATCCATGTATGATAACGTAGGTGAAACGTTAGGGCGCCATGATAAGTGAAAGAGGGCAGAAAGCAATATACTGATCATCTCACTTTAAAAAGTCAAACTCAGAAACAGAGAGTGGAGCAGAGGTTACAGGCGCTGGTTGGAGGAGGCGATGGGGAGCATGCTGGTCAAACAGTCCAAACTGCCAGTTAGATCATAAATGCTTTCTGGGATCTGATGCACAGCATCGTGATTACAGTTAACATTGCACTGCATACTTGGAAGTCGGTGAAAGAATAGATCTTAACAGTGATATGTGCTGGCCAGTATGGCTCAGTTGGCTGGAGCACTGTCCTGTAGACCAAAAGGTCGTGGGTTTGATTCTAGTCGGGGTGCATACAAGAAGGCAGCTGATTGGTGTTTCTCTCTCATATCAATGTCTCTCTCTCTCTCTCTTCCCCTCACTCTAAAAGCAATGAAAAATGTCCTCCATTGAGGATAACTTTAAAATTATACACACACACACACACACATGTATATGTATATATATATAATCTAGGGCTGGGAGAATGAAAAAACTGGTATACAGGAATAGGTATTATTTCTACGTAGTTACTGTTAGTAGTGTTAATTTTTCACCAATATTGATACCCAAGCTTGAGTAGAGGTTCCTATTTAAATACTGAGCCTGGGACTGCAATTAAAAGATTAACTCAGGGTGCACCCTAGGCAGTCAGCCTGATTCTGACTTCTGGAGAGGGAATCTGTCCACCTTTCTGAGGCTATCCCCTTCCCTCTAATCAGTCTCACTTACCCTACCTGCAAAAAAAAAAAAAATGCAGTAAGTTTTCCTAAAAAAAAAAAGTTACTCTGACAAACATCTGTGACACTTCTGACTGATATGTGACTATTCTGACCATGGCCCATCCCAGTAAAATTTTGCACTATAGAGGTAAATGGGATAGTTTGAGAAGTACAGACATTAGTGAGAGAAATGTATTTGCGTACTGTGGTACTTGGGCTCCTAAATGGCCCCACGCTGCAACCATCTGTCTGGCCTCCTTGGGGAGCAGGAAAGCAGGGAGGGATGATGATGACTGCACTGAGCACAGTGAAGGGGTGGAGGGAAGGCTCACCGCACTGCTGGATGAGCATCAGTGGAGTTTGGGAGGCACCAAGTTTGAGAGACTGGCAGAGCGTTCCAGAAAAAGTCTCCTGTAAGGGGTAGGGATTTGAGAGGGAAGGGAACGTAAACATCTTGAAAATTCACAGCTTATGGGTATGAAAAAGCATCATTTTAGAAAGAATTTGAGGGAAACACACGAAAAATTTTTAAATGAGTTCTAAAAGGAAAGAAAGGGTAAAACAACAAAGAAGTAAAAATAAACTCAGTGAAAGCTAGGAAGACAAGAGTTAGAAGAAAAAGAGAGGATGCACAAAGTAAACTACCAGCTTATGCCTCTTCCTCCAAAGAAAAAGTCCCTATTGCGGTGTGACTGAAACAGCACATTCCTGCCGCCAACCCGTCTGAGCACCCACGTGTCCTCAACCCACTGGACTGGAAGGAAGCAGCAGGTAGTGTTTTCTTTACAAACTTCTTTTTAAGAATGTGCCTGCCTGGCCAGGTAGCTCAGTTGGTTGGAGTATTGTCCTGTACACCAAAAGGTTGTGGGTTCCACCCCCAGTCAGGGTGCGTATGGGATGCAACTAAATGATGATGTTCCCCTCCCCCTCTCTCTCTCCCCCTTTCCTCTTCCTTTCCTCTGTCTCTAAAGTCAATAAACATATCCTTCAGTAAAGATTTAAAAAAGTAAAAAAATAAAAAATGAACCAGACTCAAAGGATTATAATGCCCCTTTCTTTATGACATGAGAGCCATGCATTTTATAAATCAACTGAGAGAGAGAGAAAGAAGGATGGGGGGGTGGAGAGAGGGAAGGGGGAGAGAGGGAGAGAGAGAGAGATGGACCAAGAAGGGAGAAGGGGAAAAGAGAAAAAGAGAAGAGAAAAAATAGGAAGAGAGAGAAGGAGAATATGGATATAGATAAAGACAGTTTTTATCTTCATTTTTAAAAGAGGAAACAGAAACACAGAGAGCTTAAGTGACTTGGCCACAGCCATAAGTGACTGAGAATAAACTCTGTTTCTTCTCCAGAGTCTGCAGACCACACTTTTAAGAATTTATAACAATTATAGGGATTATCCCACAGACATAGTTGAAGGTTTGAGGGTGTTGCTATGGAGTGATGGAAGCATAAAAGTTGTGTTTGTCCTCTTAACCTTGTCTGTTGCAGCCAAACAGGAGGTGGAAGCCATGGAAGGAGCAAATGTAAGTTTCCCCAGCACAATCGTCTTGTTGGGCTTCTCAGATCGCCCGTGGCTGGAGATGCCCCTCTTTGGAGTGGTGCTGGTGGCCTATGTCCTCACTCTGATGGGGAACAGCTCCATCATCTTTCTCTCCGCAATAGATCCTAGACTTCAGACTCCCATGTACTTCTTCCTGGACAATCTATCAGTGCTGGACCTTTGTGTCACCTGCACCATTGTCCCCCAGCTGCTGGCCAATCTCTGGGGACCGGACAAGACAATTGCTTCCTGGGGCTGCTTCACCCAGGCCTACCTCTTCCACTGGACAGGGTGCACTGAATGTGCCCTGCTGGCGGTAATGGCCTTTGATCGCTATGTGGCTATTTGCCGGCCCCTCCGGTACACTCTCATCATGCGTCCCCAAGTGTGTGTACAACTGGCAGCTGCCGCCTGGTGCAGTGGCCTGGCCAATTCGATGCTCCAAGCCACGCTCACACTTCAGCTCCACCGCTGTGGTCACCATACACTAGACCACTTCTTTTGTGAGGTGCCTGTTCTGATCAAGCTGGCCTGTGGTGACACCACTGCCAATGACCTGTCCCTGGCTCTGGGAGCCATCCCCTTTGCACTGGTGGCCCCCTTGCTCGTACTCTTCTCCTATACATTCATTGCCAGGGCTGTGCTGAGGTTGCCTTCAGCTCAAGGAAGGTACAAGGTGATCAGTACTTGCAGCTCCCACCTGGTGGTAGTCCTCATGTATTTTGGACCAGCCATCTACATGTACCTCCAGCCTCCTGCCAATAGCACTCAAGCCAAGTTCATGTCCTTCTTCTACTGTGTAATCACCCCACTGCTCAATCCACTTATCTACACCCTGAGGAACAAGGATGTGCAGAGAGCATGGAAGAGGATTCTGCAGCCCCAGGGAGTGGTCAAGTCCTAAAAAGGTTAGGAGTCACAAAAAGCCAGGTAACCCTGGCCTGCCTCCTTGAACAACCATGTACAACTGAATGAACACAGGAAGGTCTGTGTTTCCAAGTGAGAGACTATGAGCTCCAGGAAGAGTCCCCATCTATTGATATTGACTGCCTTGATGTCTAGAGAAATGCTTCCAACTATGACAGTTAGTGGTGGGGGCGGGTTAGGAGGTGAAGGAATTGAGCAAAAAGGAGAAAGGACTCATGGATGTGGACAACAGTGTGGCAATTGCTGGGGGGAGGAGGGTATAAAAGGACTAAATGGTAATGGAAAAAATACAATAAAGATTAAATAAAAATTTTCAAAGGAAGAAAATAAAATCTTTTTGTTTATTGAGACAAGAAATTAAGAAAGACACAAATAAATGGAAGTGTATATAGTGCTCATACATTGGAAGAATTAACATCATTAAAATGACCATTCTGCCGAAAGCAATATATAGAGTCAATAAAATCCCTATCAAAATACCAATGATATATTTCACAGATATAGAACAAATATTTCAAAAATTTATATGGAACCATAAATAATCCCAAATAGCCTCAGTAATTTTAAGAAAGAAGAACAAAGTAGGAGCGATCATAATACCTGACAAAACAGTCTGGTGCTGGCATAAGAACAGACATGTCGACCAATGGAACAGAACAGAGAGCTCAGAAATAAACCCATGTCAATATGGTCAATTAACATTTGACAAAGAGGGCAGGAACATAACATGGAATAAAAATAGCCTCTTCAATAAATGGTGTTGGGAGATCTGGACAAGAACATGCCAAAAAAAAAAAAAAGAAAAAAAAAACTCGACCACCAACTCACACCATACACAAAAATTAACTCAGGGACTCAGGGTAAATAAAGGATTTATATATAAGTCATGACACCATAAAAGTACTAGAAGAGAACATAGGCAGAAAATTTCCAGATATCCCACACAGCAATATTTTCAACACAACCCCTAGGGAAAGGGATATAAAGGAAAGAATAAACAAATGGGACTACCTCAAACTAAAAAGCTTCTGCATGGCTAAAGAAAACAACAAAATGAAAAGGTAACCAACTGTATGGAAAAATATAATTGCCAGTGTACCTCAGACAAGGGTTTTATCTCCAAAATATATAAAGAACTCACATGACTCCACACCAGAAAGACAAACAATCCAACTAAAACATGGGCAAAGGACCTGAACAGATACTTCTCCAAGGAGGACATACAGAGGCCCATAGACATATGAAAAAATGCTCAACATCTCTAGCCATCATTAAAGCCACAATGAGATACCACTTCACACCAGTCAGAATGGTCATCATTAACAAATCAACAAACAAGTGCTGGCTAGGCTGTGGAGGAAAGGGAACCCTAGTGCACTGTTGGTGGGAATGCGGACTGGTGCAGCCACTGTGGTAAACAGCATGGAGTTTCCTCAGAAAACTAAAGTTGGAATTGCCTTTTGATCCAGTGACCCCACTGTCAGGATTATACCCTAAGAGCATTAAAACACCAATTGAAAAAGAACTTATGCACCTCAATGTTCATAGCAGTTCAATTTACGATAGCCAAGTGCTGGAAACAGCCTAAGCACCCATCAATAAAAGAGTGGATCAAGAAACTGTAGTTCTCTTTTTTGCAATGGGTTTGCCACCAGAACACAGATGTGAAGAAAACCACCACTAAATCAAAGCCAAAATGGGAAAAGAAAAGACTCATATAAACATTGTGGTCACTGGACACATGGATTCCAGCAAGTCTACCACCACTGGCCATCTGATCCACAAACATGGTGGGATCGACAAAAGAACCATTGAAAAATTTGAGAAGGAGGCTGCTGAGATGCGGAAGGGCTCCTTCAAGTATGCCTGGGTCTTGGATAAACTGAAAGCTGAATGTGAGCGTGGTATCACCATGGATATCTCCCTGTGGAAATTCAAAGCCAGCAAGTATTATGTGACCATCATGGATGCCCCAGGACACAGAGACTTTATCAAAAACATGATTGCAGGCACACCTCAGGCTGATTGTGCCGTCCTGATTGTTGTTGCTGATGTTGGCGAGTTTGCAGCAGGCATTGCCAAGAATGGGCAGACCTGTGAGCATGCCCTGCTGGCTTACACGCTGGGTGTGCTGATTGTTGGTGTTAACAAAATGGATTCCCCTGAGCTTCCCCACAGCCAGAAGAGATATGAGGAAATTGTTAAAGAAGTCAGCACCTGCATTAAGAAAATTGGCTACAACCCTGACACAGTAGCACTTATACCAAATAATGGTTGGAATAGTGACACTATTCTGGAGCCAGGTGCTAACATGCTTTTGTTCAAAGGATGGAAAGTCACCTGTAAAGATTGCAGAGCCAGTGGAACCATGCTGCTTAAGCTCTGGATTGCATCCTGCTACCAACTCATCCAACTGACAAGCCCCTGTGTCTACCCCTCCAGGATGTCTACAAAATTGGTGGTATTGGTACTATCCCTGTGGGCTGAGTGGTGACTGGTGTTCTCAAAGCTGGCATGGTGGTCACCTTTGCTCAGCCAATATCACAGCTGAAGTAAAGTCTGTTGAAATGCACCATGAAGCTTTGAGTGAAGCTCTTCCTGGGGACAACGTGGACTTCAATGTCAAGAACATGTCTGTCAAAGATGTTCATTGTGGCAATGTGGCTGGTGACAGCAAAACTGACCCACCAATGGAAGCAGTTGGCTTCACAGCTCAGGTGATTATCCTCAACCATCCAGGCCAAATCAGTGCTGGATATGCACCTGTGCTGGATTGTCACGCAGCTCATATTGCTTGCAAATGTGCTGAGCTGAAGAAGATTGATCATCATTCTGAGAAAAGCTGGGAGATGGCTCAAAGTTTTTGAAATCTGGTGATACCAGATTGTTGATATGGTTCCTGGGAAGCCCACATGCATTGAGAGCTTCTCTGACTATCCTCCTCTGGGCCACTTTGTTGTTCGTGACATGAGACAGACAGTTTCTGTTGGTGTCATCAAAGCAGTGGACAAGGCGGCAGCTGGAGCTGGCAAAGTCACCAAGTCTGCCTAGAAAACTCAGAAGACTAAGTGAATATTATCCCCAACACCTGCCACCCCAGTTTTAGTCAGTGGTGGAAGGGCGGTCTCAGAACTGTTCATCTCAATTGGCCACTAAGGTTTAATAGTAAAGGACTGGCTAATGATTACAATGCATCATAAAACCTTGAGAAAGAAAGGAGAATATTTTGTGGACCATTTGTTTTTTGTGTGTGTGGAAGTTTTTAAGTTACTAGTTTTTAAAATCAGTACTTTTTAATGGAAACAACTTGACCAAAATCTGTCACAGAATTTTGAGATCCGTTAAAACAAAGTAAAAAAACCACAACTGTGGTTCATTTACATGATGGTGTTACAGAACACAACAAGGGGGGCCTGGGACAATATACTATTATTGAAAGAAGGCCCCGGGTCCATTATGTCCGCCGCCAGAGGAAAGATGTCTCTCAATGCCAGAGATTCATGAAAAGGAAAGGAAATGTTTATTTAATGCTATACTAACTTAAAGTAGTGACCTAATGTCTTTACCAAAATCCCCAAGTCCCTTAAAATGCCCACAAACAGACACAGTCCTTCCTTCCTTCCCCCTTTGCCCAGTCCAGAGTACCGTATCTCAGGAAAGGAAATAGAAGTCCATGGCTTAGGTAGTCTTCTGGTTCTTCTCAGTGCCGCGTGGTTCTCTTCTCAGGGCTGCAGGAGTCTACACTCCCTCAAGTACGCGTGCTTCTCCCTCCTAAAGCAGCATGGTTCTCCTTCCAGGGCTGCCGCGTGGTTCCCCCTCTCTCAGGGCTGCAGGAGTCTCCACTCCGTCAAGTCCGTGTGGTTCTCCTCCTCAGGGCTGCGCATGGTTCTCTTCCTCCTAAAGCAGCATGGTTCTCTCCTCCTCACAATGGCCGCCAAGTCTGGGTTTTTAATCCTTGCGGCCAATCTTCCTCTGCAGCCTCATTTCCGACTCCTCCCACCCTCGGCTTCACATGCCAGAACTCGTATCCTTCCAGCTTTACTGGGCTGCCATCATGAGTCTGGGCAGGCATGGCCCCATGTCCTGGAGCCAATCCTCTCTGAGCTCCCACGCAGGTGCTCTAATGCAGGGGACCCGCCCCCCCCCCCAGTTACATCTAGGTGGGGAAGTTACTTCTGGGTGGGGAAGTTACTTCTGTTCCCCTGTCTTAGAGCTGATCACAGCTACTTAACATATCTATGCAACCAGCCAAAGGCTATAGATATGTTAAATGACCAACCCAGAGGTTAGCTGCAAGGCTGTTGCTATGCAAAACAGCTCTCAGTGGCCCTGCTTCATTTGTCCCTTCCCCCAACCCACACCCTGGGGTGGGGAATGGAGACATCTTAAAATCTCCTGGACACCTTAAGTTCTGGACCGCATTTCAAATGCCTATTTGGGGCCCCCTCTCTTGGCTGCACCCTGTAACAATAGTACACAATGGAATACTGCGCAGCAGAAAGAAAGAAGGAACTCCCACCCTTTGTGAAAGCATGGATGGAACTGGAGAGCGTTATGCTAAGTGAAATAAGGCAGATGATGAAAGACAAATACCATATGATTTCATCTATAAGTGGAGACTAATCAACAAAACAAACAAGCAAAATAGAACGAGAGACATGGAAATAAAGAACAAACTGACAGTGACCAGAGGGGTGGGGGAGTGGAGGGTAATGGGGTAAAGAAGAGGAAGTGTCAAGTCAAGGAACATGTGCAAAGGACCCGTGGGCATGGATACTGTTGCGCGTGGGTCACCGGCCAGCAGTGACCACGGAACGCTGCGGATGGCTCGCCAAAAAACACACGAGAAACAAACAAACATGCACAGAGACAAACTAGTTTCTGTGGGGAAGTAGGGACGAAATGGCCACCCCTGCTAGTGGGGAGCGTGCCGATTTACCATCCATACCTGCTTTTATTGGGCTCATCTTGCATAATAATTCAGGTAAAGTACAGTACTCATTAGGGGGAAGTAAGGAACCATAGAAAACAAGGAAGTCTGCTGGTCTATTGAGTCGGGGTCAAAGAGCTGTAAGACTTTGAGGAACAAACTTCCTCCTTGGACCCCTCTCATTCAACTGAGAGCATTCTAAACAAAGAAGGTTTCACAGTAATTTACAGGTTCTTTCTTAGGCCTGATCACCTGGGGAATCTGCCCTTTTCAGCACAGAGCTGCACCACCCTGTCATTGTTTCAGGCTTAGCACGGGAACTAAGGCAACCAAGAGATAAGGAGATTTTCTCCCAGATGATAACTCAGGCTAGTCAAAGCCGAGGAGCGAGGGTCTGTCACCCCCTCTTTTGCTGCAGCCCCCCAAGTCCTTCTTTTGGGGGGCCTCCCAAAGTGATCGTGCCTGGCTTAGGTCGTTCCCCCCTTGGGGAATCTTACCCGTCTTTGGCTAACCGACCAAACTTTTTGGGGTTCAGCAGCAGAAGCAGCATTCCTGCCAGAGAGATAAGCTTCTGTCTCCTTGCTGGCTTATGGTTCCAAGGGCGTTCCCTTAGCCTTAGCCTAGGCAGGGGTTTCAGCTTCTGATACCAGTCAGGGCGGTTCCCAACAGGATACTGGGGTGGGGAATGCCTTTGGAAGTGGGTGTTGGATGGAGCAGGGGAGAACAATGGGAGAAAAAACAGTGACAACCGTAACTGAACAACAATAAAAAAAGAAAGCTAAGAGCCCCCTCACAAAAAAAAATAAAAAATGCTTGTTTGGAAATCTCACAGAAAGCCATCCTGCTCCTTTTGACTTTTCCCAAATGTCTTGTTCTCAGTGGAAAACATAGGCCCCCACATCCGCAGAAGGGTAAACAATGTGGTTTTTTCTTTAATTTTTCCTACAACAGCTCATGTTTACCAGGCAGCTGCCAAAAATTTTTGCTGCAAAACTTTTGTACAGATCCCAACAAGATTTTTAAATAAGACTTCATTGGAGTTGTCACATCTGCTTCCCACCCAAACCGTTTTACCTACACTGTCCTCGAGCATCTCGGGTGTTGTGCCCTGTCTCAGACACCTTGTACACCATCATGCTCGCATTTCCTCAATGCCCTCACCATCTGTCTTGGTCGTTTATCAAGACAATAATTTCAACCATTTCATAACAAATTTCTTTTCTTTCTCACAATTCATTTATGACACATTATTCAATATGTCTTTATATTTCTTACATATACCAGTGTATGTATGAGCTAATATCTACCTTTGTCTAATTTCTCTATATTGCTCTATGTTTTTAAGGATTAGAGACAGCCCTCTTCTGCTGTGTATCTATCAGTAAATATTAGGCTCTAAACACCTAGGACATATCTAACAGAGTGTGATTAAATAGAGGTTTGAACTAAGACAATTAAGTACAAATGTGGTCCTCACATATTGGGAATCAAAAAGGCATGAGAAAGGTAATCCCTCTCTCCCTTTCTTGGCCATGTAAGGGCACAGTGAGAAGGTGGCCCTGTGTCACCTAGAGCTTCCTGGCCAGTAACTCATCTTGGTTTTCTGAGCATCCAGAACTATGAAAAATAAATGATAGCTGTCTAAGCCACCCCGTCTAAGGTATTTGTCATGACAGCAGAAGCAGACTTCAACACTCCTTATACACAGACCCTAGTCACCTTTCTCCCTTACAGCTGGAACACAGCCTATATCCAGTCCCATAGGGATACCACTCCCAGTGGGGATGAAAGAAGTTTCAAAAGGTAACATATGAAGTTTTACAATAAACCATTTGGGAGCTGGGCAGTACATTGGAGGATGTTCTGACAGTGTGAGAAATAAATGAGAGGACAGGCCACTCAGCATCCTGATGGCCAACAGACTCTCAGGAGGGCTGCAACAACCTGCGTTTAGAAATGTTCATGTGCTTATGCATTTTTTAAACATTCCTCAGTTTATCTTGTAATAGTTTTTTCTTTCTTAAAATATATCTTATTGATTATGTTATTACAGTTGTCCCATTTCCTCCCCTTTATTCCCCTCCACCCTGCACACCCCCCCTCCCACCCACATTCCCCCCCTTTAGTTCAGCAGAACTTATGACATATGAACTTATGTCCATATGTCATAAGTTCTTTAGCTTCTACTGTGGCAGGAAAATAAAGTAGAAAGTCTCACAAAGGGGCTTTCTACTCCTTGTAACACCTGCAAGTTTTGTTGGGACAAAAGCTGAGTAAAAGTTATTTTTAGGTAAGGAGCAGGCTAATAGAGTTGCTAGGTAACGCTATCTCAAGGCCGAAACGCTGATCCTCATTCTGCTTCTGCCTCTGTATACTCCCTTGCTTTAGCAGAAAGACCCCCTCCCTTCTTTGCTCTGTAACAAATATTTAAAGGAACTGTGACGAGCCTGGGTTGGGCTCAGAATTTGGGATTCTCCTCTGAGCCTCCCCGGGTAATAAAGTTTGTGCTTCATTATCTTCCCCTCGCGTGTGAGTGACATTTATGCAACACTACATTTCCCATACTATTCTTGCCCTCCCCCTATTTTCTACCTACCATCTATGCTACTTATTCTCTGTACCTTTTCCCCCCTCTCCTCCTCCCACTCCCCTGTTGCTAACTCTCCATGTGATCTCCATTTCTGTGGTTCTGTTCCTGTTCTAGTTGTTCGCTTAGTTTCTTTTTGTTTTTTGTTTTAGGTGTGGTTGTCAATAATTATGAGTTTGCTGTCATTTTACTATACATGTTTTTTATCTTCTTTTTTCTTAGATAAGTCCCTTTAACATTTCATATAATAAAGGCTTGGTGATGATGAATTCCTTTAACTTGACCTTATCTGAGAAGCACTTTATCTGCCCTTCCATTCTAAATGAAAGCTTTGCTGGATAGAGCAATCTGGGATGTAGGTCCTTGCCTTTCATGACTTGGAATACTTCTTTCTAGCCCCTTCTTGCCTGCAATGTCTCTTGAGAAATCAGTTGACAGTCTTGTGGGCACTCCTTTGTAGGTAACTGTCTCCTTTTCTCTTGCTGCTTTTAAGATTCTCTCCTTATCTTTAATATTGGGTAATGTAATGATGATGTGCCTTGGTGTGTTTCTCTTTGGGTCCAACTTCTTTGGCACTCTCTGGGTTTATTGGACTTCCTGGATGTCTATTTCCTTTGCCAGATTGGGGAAGTTCTCCTTCATTATTTGTTCAAATAAGTTTTCAATTTCTTGCTTTTCCTCTTCTCCTTCTGGCATCCCTATGATTCAGATGTTGGAACGTTTAAAGATGTCCTGGAAGTTCCTAAGTCTCTCCTCATTTTTTTGAATTTTTATTTCTTCATTTTGTTCTGGTTGGATATTTCTTTCTTACTTCTGGTCCACACCATTGATTTGAGTTCTGGTTTCCTTCCTATCACTGTGGGTCCCCTGTACATTTTCCTTTATTTCACTTAGCATAGCCTTCATTTTTTCATCTAATTTGTGACCATATTCAAGGAATTCTGTGAGCATCCTGATTACCAGTGTTTTGAACTGTGCATCTGATAGGTTGGCTACCTCTTTGTCGCTTAGTTGTATTTATTCTGGAGCTTTAATCTGTTCTTTCATTTGGGCCATTTATTTTTTTTTTGTCTTGGCGCACCTGTTATGTAGTTCGGGGCAGAGCCTTAGGTGTTCAGGGCGGGACAACCCACTTCGCTGTGCTGTGAGGCTGTATGTGGGGGAGCAGTCCAAGAGGGTACAATGCCGTTTGTTCCACTCTCTGCCAGTTTTCAGTCACTTCCCACACTCCCCACAATCAAATTGGGCCCTTCTGGTGCTGATTCCCTGGTGTGTGGGTTTGTGTACATTCTAGGACCCTGTGGGTCTCTCCAAGGAACTCTCCTAGAGGCTGGGAGTTTCTCCCACTGCCACCTCAACCCCCCACAGGTGTTTTCAGTCAGAGGTTTGAGGCTTTACTTCCCTGCACTGAAACTCTGGGTTGTGTGGTCTGTCTCACTCCTCAGTTGTTCCTCCCAGTTTATCTGCACACAAATGTGGGACCACCCAGTCCACAATCTGCTACCTCACTGGGTCTGCCAGCCAGCGCCTTGCCTGGAGTCCTCTCCACCCAGCTACCCACCTCCACCCCTCCTACCAGTCTAGATGAATGTTTCTTCTTTAACTCCTTGGTTGTCGGACTTCCATACAGTTTGATTTTCTGCTGGTTCTGGTTGTTTTTTGTTTTTAAAGTTGTCATTGTCTTTCTTTTGGTTGTGTGAGGAGGCACAGTATGTCTACCTACACCTCCATCTTGTCTGGAAGTCCTATCTGCTTATGCATTTTTAAAATTAGCTGACATGGGTGAGCTAATCTTTACAGAAATGCATGCCCTCTGAAAATCACCACTCATACTCCACCCACTCTTGGTCCCCACATAACCCCCAAATAACACTGAGAAACCCCCACATTAATAAGTTCTTTTTACCCATTTTATTACCAATGACCTCAACCTGCTGTATGATTTTTTACTACAATTTATTTTTTTTGTAAGTGTTCATTTTTTTTTATTTCAATCATTGTTCAAGTACAGTTTTCTCCCCCCTACTCCCGTTCCAGCCCCTCCACCCAACCCTCCCCCCTTCCCCCCATTACCCCCCACCCCTAGTTTTTGTCCATGTGTCCTCCAAATTTGTTCCTGTAATCCCTACCCATTCCCCCCTGAAATTCCCTCTTCTCTCCCCTCTGGCCACTGTCAGACTATCCCCTATTTCAGTGTCTTTGGTTATATTTTGCTAGTTTTTTGTTTTGTTTTGTTTTGTTGTTTAGATTCCTGTTAAAGGTGATATCATGTGGTATTTGTCTTTCACTGCCTGGCTTGTTTCACTTAGCATAATGCTTTCCAGCTCCATCCATGCTGTTGCAAAGGGTATGAGCTCCTTCTTTCTTTCTGCTGCATAGAATTCCATTGTGTAAATGTACCATAGTTTTTTGATCCATTCATTTACTGATGGGCATCTAGGTTGCTTCCAGCACCTAGCTATTGTAAATTGTGCTGCTATGAACATCGGGGTGCAAAGGTTCTTTTGTATTGGTGTTTTAGTGTTCTTAGGATAGAGTCCCAGCAATGGAATTGCTGGGTCAAAAGGCAGATCCATTTTTAGTTTTCTGAGGAAGTTCCAAACTGCTTTCCATAATGGTTGTACCAGTCTGCAGTCCCACCAACAGTGCACTAGGGACCCCCTTTCTCCACATCCTCTCCAACACTTGTTGTTTGTTGCTTTGTTTATGATGGCCATTCTGACTGGTGTGAAGTGGTATCTCATTGTGGTTTTAATCTGCATCTCTCTGATGGCTAGCGATATTGAGCATCGCTTCATGTGTCTTTGGATTTTCTGTATGTCCTCCTTGGAGAAGTGTCTGTTCAAGTCCTTTGCCCATTTTTTAATTGGGTTACTTGTCTTCTTAGAGTGGAGTCGTGTAAGTTCTTTATATATTTTGGAGATTAAACCCTTGTCTGAGGTGTCATTAGCAAATATGTTTTCCCATACAGTTGGTTCTCTTTTTATTTTGATACTGTTTTCCTTAGCTGTGCAAAAGCTTTTAATTTTGATGAGGTCCCATTTGTTTATTCTTTCCTTTATGTCCCTTGCTCTAGGAGACAAGTCAGTAAAAAAGTTTCTGCGTGAAATATCTGAGATTTTCCTACCTACGTTCTCTTCTAGGACTTTAATGGTGTCACGCTTTATATTTAAGTCTTTTATCCACCTTGAATCTATTTTTGTATAAGGTGTAAGTTGGTGCTCGAGTTTCATTTTTTTGCACGTAGCTGTCCAGTTCTCCCAACAGCATTTGTTGAAGAGGCTATTTTTATTCCATTTTATGTTGCTGCTTCCTTTGTCAAATATTAATTGACCGTAGAGGCTTGGGTTTATTTCTGGGCTCTCTGTTCTGTTCCATTGGTCTATGTGCCTGTTTTTATGCCAGTACCAGGCTGTTTTGATTACAGTGGCCTTGTAGTATAGTTTAGTGTCAGGTATTGTGATCCCTCCTACTTTACTCTTCTTTCTCAAAATTGCAGCAGCTATTCGGGGTCATTTATGGTTCCATATAAACTGTTGAAGTGTTTGTTCTATGTCTGTGAAATATGCCATTGGTACTTTAATAGGTATTGCATTGAATGTGTAAATTGCTTTTGGTAGTATGGACATTTTAATGATATTAATTCTTCCAATCCATGAACACGGTATATGTTTCCATTTGTTTGTGTCTTCCTTGATTTCTCTCCTCAGTGTTATGTAGTTTTCTGAATACAGGTCTTTTACCTCTTTGGTTAGGTTTATTCCTAGGTATTTTATTTTCCTTTTTGCTATTTCAAATGGGATTTTTTTCTTGATTTCTGCTTCTGCTGTTTCATTGTTGGTGTACAGAAATGCCTTTGATTTCTGGATATTGACTTTGTATCCCGCTGTTTTACCAAATTCATTTATTAGGTCAAGCAGTTTTTTGGTGGAGTCTATAGGATTTTCTATGTACACTATCATGTCATCTGCAAACAGTGACAGTTTTGTTTCCTCCTTTCCGATTTGGATTCCTTTTATTTCTTTTTCTTGTCTGATTGCTGTGGCTAGAACTTCCAGTACTATATTGAATAGAAGTGGTGAAAGTGGACATCCTTGTCTTGTTCCTGTTCTTAGTGGAAAAGATTTTAATTTTTGCCCATTGAGTATAATGTTGGCTGTAGGTTTCTCATATATGGCCTTTATTATGTTGAGGAATGCTCCCTCTATTCCCACTTTACTGAGTGTTTTTATCATAAATGGGTGCTGTACCTTATCAAATGCTTTTTCTGCATCTATTGATATGATCATGTGGTTTTTGTCTTTGCTTTTGTTTATGTGATGTATTACATTTACTGATTTGCGTATATTGTACCATCCTTGCATACCTGGAATGAATCCAACTTGGTCATGGTGTATAATCTTCTTAATGTACTGTTGGATGCGGTTTGCCAGTATCTTGTTGAGGATTTTAGCGTCAATGTTCATCAGCGATATTGGCCTGTAGTTTTCTTTCTTTGTTGCGTCTTTATCTGGTTTTGGAATTAAGATGATGTTGGCCTCATCAAAAGAGTTTGGTAGTCTTCCATCTTTTGGATTTTTTGAAATAGTCTGTGAAGGATAGGTGTTAGTTCTTCCTTAAATGCTCTGTAGAATTCTCCTGTGAAACCATCTGGTCCAGGGCTTTTGTGTGTTGGGAGTTTTTGGATTACTGCTTCAATTTCTTTTGCTGTTATTGGTTTGTTCAGGCTTTCTGCTTCCATTTTATTGAGTTTTGGAAGGT